>NC_080836.1:19172962-19476621 GCF_030435755.1 Ochotona princeps
CCAGTAGCCAAAAATATCATGTCCCAGAAAATGAAGGCCTCACCTCAGGGAGGTATATTCCCATAAAAGAATATAGCCATAGACAAACCAGGCTGACATGTAACAATGTTGTCAAGTAAGTAGGGATAAAAGTAATGAAAGAAGCATAAAGCAAGGCAAAGAGGAAGACAATGATGTGGGAACGGCTGAGTGAGTTTCATGGACCAGACATACCTCTGCAGCCTGCGGTGTTGACGTCCTGTCCCCCAAGGCGAAGGAGTTAGGAAGTGCCACTTTGAAGTCTACTTCGCCTTCTGTCCTCAGTCTATGGGAGGCTAGGAGGAAGAGCATTCTTACCTGGTCCCTCCATCTTAGGCATCAGCTCTGCACAGCTGCAGGGGAGACCTGTTGGCGGCCCTCTGGCTGGTTGCATGTGTTGGAGCAGCCCTGACTGCTTAAGACAGGTATATTCAGGATGGTTGGAGAAGGCTCAGGGCCTGAGTATGCCACTGCCTAGAAAGGTGCTTGAGAAGCAGAGGCAGCAACAGCCAGGGAGGGAGGGAGGGAGGGGGAAGTGTCTGGGCCACAGAACATTCTTTTGTATGTTTGCATGTGGTGATGAGACCCATGTGGCTGGAGAGCAGTGAGTTGGTATGAGAGGCATGGAACCGCAGGTCTGCAGTCTATATGCCCAGATACGGTCACCGTTTGCTACTGTGAAAATGTATTCATGCCAAACATGCAACAATTGCTGTGACTAGTTGCTTATTCATTTTTTCCCCCTGAGAAGCTTATCAAATACGGGCCTTGCTTGAATCTTATGATGTTTTCCATTTGATGGGCTCTCCAGTTGGCTTTATGCCTCCAGTTGTATCATGGAGTCTGGTCCATCCTGGAGCCTTCCATGACCATTCCTCCAGAAGATTCTTGCCTTGAGTGCATCCAGCCAGCAGCTGTGTCCAGTCAGGTTTGGTTCCCATATAGAAGCCCATCGACCTTTCCCCTCCCTCCCTCACTCCCTCCCTCCCTCCCTCCCTCCCTCCCTCCCTTCCTTCCTTCCTTCCTTCCTTCTTTCCTTCCTTCCTTCCTTCCTTCCTTCCTTCCTTCCTTCCTTCCTTTCTTTCTCTCTCTCTCTTTCTCTTTCTTTCTTTCTTTCTCTCTTTTTCTTTCTCTTTCTCTTTCTCTTTCTTTCTCTCTCCCTCTCTCTCTCTTCCTTCCTTCCTTCTCTCCTTTTTTTTCTTTGCCTGGAGAGGTATTGCAGGATGAATGAATGAAATCGAAGGAAACTTTCCTTGACTTTGGCAGGATGCCTGGTTTAGTACATTTCAAAGCGGTAGCATATGGTTTTCAGATTCCATCTGAGTCCTCAGAACTGAGTGTCCCTCAGGAAAAGTGGAACAGGAAGCAGCCAGAGGAGCCCCACCCCTGCCTGCTTCCTCATTTATGGATGGAGTCCATAGAGAGACCAAGAGGCAGGAAGACACAGTCCGCCACTTGCTGCTGTTGATTCAGCACCAGCTGCTTCTGCAGCGTCTCAGTGTAGTCTTTGCACAGTTTTCTTGCCTTCTGGGCAAGCGTAAAGTCCCCAGCCCTGACTTGGCACAGTTGAACTGGAGAGCAGAACATGTTTCTCTTGCCAGCCCTGCTACTGATCAATATTTTTAACCTGGGGAGAAAGTTAGCAGGGTCCCTCCAAGGACCTCCAACTTGTATGATTTTGATTTAATTCAAGTTCTAGCTCTTCTCCTGTTTGCCTCACCCTTTGTCCTAGCCAGGTCAGGGCTCCAGCCATCACTGAGTGTCACTGTTCAATTAGAATCCAGCTTCTTTCTCTGCCTGAGGCCATACCCCTGGCTGACTTTTCCTCTTCAGCAGGTCTGCGTTCTCTGGGTGACCTTGTAACCAGGGGTTGCGCTGTAGACCCACCCTGAATGTGGCAGGTGGATGCCACTTCCTGCCCCTGTACCTATTCCCAACCTATGCACTTAAGCCGGATACTCCAATTGATGAGAAAAGGCAGGTACCGAGGAAGCTGTGCTTTAAGATGAGTAGTCACCAAATAGCTTTCAGATGAAGGTCATGTGCATTCACAGATGTGTGCCAGGATGAAGCCATTGTTCTCGCTGGTGAAAATAGCCAGCCAGCTAGCAAGCTGGCCTCCAGGGGAGCATGGGTCCTTGACAGACCTTCACACATGATGGGCAGCCATTCTCATTTCACCACAATGCATTTCGGATACCAGTGTACCCCCCGGCCCCTGTTGCCTGTTTTCATAACATGTATATGATAATAAGTGTTACTAGTCAGTGAGTGGAAAATTGAAAATGGATGGCAGATTCATTGCATTGCAAATGAGTACATTATCAGTGGGCACTTGGTTCCACATACTAGGCTGCTTACTCAGGCTGTGGGTATGTGAACAAATAACACAGATCTTGAATGCTGAAAGGGCTGCACTGCCTGCCTTTTCTTCCACTTACCTTTCTCTTTTTTTCTTTTTTGTTCCTCCTCTCTTTCCATCCTGTGGTCTGGAGAAAAACTAAGCAGGAAGATTGTCCTGTATCGGCAGCGGCCAAGTCTCTGCAGGCTGCAGTGGGCAGGTGCAGGGGTGGATATAGCAGTAGCTCCTAGGTCTGTGTTCATGGCTTTGCTGTTGCAGGGAAGTGAGACCCTGTCTGCTCTCAGTGCCTTCTCATATGCAAAACCACTAGGCATGTGAAATACAGTAGAGTGGGGTGGGGAGGGGTTGGGGGCCCTGGGCCACACCCTCTGGTACACAGCCTCCTCCCTTTGTTCTCTGGTTGTGTGGGTCTCCAAATTGATACAGGCGGATCTAGCAAGACATGATGCTCTGAGCACCTGACACAGCTTGGCACATGGGAACAGGGGCACTGTCCACTTTCCTAGTGGCCTTGTGCCTTCTGCCTCTGAGGGAGTGGGGAAATGGAGTAGAGGGAGAGAATTCTCTCCTTTCTTTGACAGCAGCTGCTAGGCAATGCTTTGCACGTTAGCTGGAGCAGAGAACATGCTTTGTCCTTGTGGTGTAACCCCATGGACCTTATAAGTCGTGGAAAGATCTCCATGCTGGCAGTCGAGCAACTGTCGTCATTTCCAGTGTTTTCATTTCTTGTTTTTGTGTTTCTAAGTCTTAATATAGGAATTTTACTGGATGTTGGGTGATAAATGCAGGATATGGTGTTCATATTTCTGAATATGAACTTAAACATGCAAAAGGGCTTCCAAAAGTTCATAGCAAATGTGTATTGAGGGAAAAAGAAGTCATGGATGTTAAAATGCCCTTGGTACCAACAGCAGCATCCCATATGGGCACTGGTTTGTGTTCCGACTGTTCCACTTTCTATCCATCTTTCTGCTTGTGGCCTGGGAAAGCAGTGGAGGATGGCCCAAAGCCTTGGGAGACTGTGCCCTTGTGACTGCCCCAGCAGAAGCTGCTGGCTTCGGATCAACTTAGCTCCAGCAATTTCGGTCAGTTGGAGAGTTAATCAGTGGGTGGAAGATTCTCTCTTTTCTCTCATCTCTCTGTAAATCTGCTTTTCAAATAAAAACAAAAATGTTTTACTCAAACAAAAGTCATTTTTAGTCCAGTTTTTCACAAGCTGCTTGAAGTACCTATGTATGTGATGAAGCAAAGGATTTTTATTCCAGGTCGTTCCCACAGCTGGTCAAGTGCTTTGGCAGTCCTGCATGCTAAGGCAATTAGTGTTATATTATTAAAGGCAAGCCTAGGCTTGTTAGTTTTGAGTGTGCCGTATGTTATTTGGTGTTTGTTGGCTGTTTTCTGATTTGAAGATAACAGCTCAGAACAATGGAAATGCCCAGAAAAAAAATCTAAAACTGGTATAAATGCTTAGGAGTCAAATATGGTATAACTGGACTGGGCTGGAAGTACCTCCCGGGACTTAAGTGGGCTTAATGAACTATATAGATTCTCTTCACTCAAGAAGGAAAATAGAATATTGTATGATCTTCTTGTGCTCTTTGTCAAACATTAGGGCCACCAAAAAAAAAGTTATTAAAGAAATCTTCATGAAAACCTCTCAGCCCATAATTGACTTTCTCTTTCATTCACTCTCGTACTTCTGTGTTGTAATTTTAGCAGGTAGATTTATTACCGTTTTCCTCAGGATGTTCATTCCTTTTGTTACTGAGCACCCGCATTCTCTCCAAGGATTCCAAGAGCAGGGGTAGTGGGTCAGTTGCTGTTGCTGGCTTCAACCCAGTAGGAAGCGGGTGTTAAGAGTGTCAGTTAAAACCATCAGAAATACTACTGGAGTGACTTCAGTATCCCAGAGGAGTGGTTTGTGTGTTTCAGTTCAGTCTTTTAACATCACAAGGACCACCCCCCCCCCCCCCCGTGTTAATCTGAATTCTGCTCAGGGTGGAGAGATAGCTTAGATGATTTCACAACATTCTTCCAAAATTGTGTGAATTTGTGGTTTAATAATTTTTACTGGAACCCACAAGTGTCTACAACATTTATTTGGATGGTAGAAGAAAAGTGAAAATCTTTGGAAGAGCATAGGGTTTAACTAGTGGTATTTGGCAACCTCCTGCCGTATGTGTAGGTGTTACTGGCATTTTGACTGTCCAGTAACAAAGAGATACTGTGGTCTTGGCCATGCAGACCAGGAGGTAGTGTGGGGAGCAGACGAAAGCCTTTAACATTTATGAATCTGAACAGACTGAGACATTTTTGTTGGAGCAGCAATGTGTTCTGTGTGTGTTCTGTGCGGCAAAGAATTGGGGATAGCCAGGTGAGATTTGAAGAATCACACACACATTAAAAAGTTGCTGGGATAAACAAGTTGCATGCTACTCAACCGGGGAGTCAATTTCTGGAATGCATGGACACTGAATAAACACTAACATGCTAAATTACTTGGTTAGGTTTGCAGGGAGTGGCTACCTGGCTCATTCATTCTTCCAGAATTTCCTGTTCTTAATATCCTTGGCTTCAAATTTTTATTGATGGAAGACTCAATGTTCTTTATAATTTCTTGGTAGCATTTGACTAAACCTTAAAGTTCTGTTTTGTTGCCTGTTCCTTTTTGCCATTCTCTATTTCTCCCCTTTACCTCATGAAATTAATTTCAATACTAAAAGAAAATTACTTATTTTTATAGCTGTACATGAGATACAGTGCAAACTATCTCACTTAACCTTGCCTTTTTTTTCTGTTTATTTTATTTGGCTAAAACCAACTTGAAATTTGGGAAAAGAAAAAGGCTGTATTCAAGTGACAAGAGTGATAGAAGCCAGAAAACAGAAGCCTGATGAAAATTATGATTTTCCCAAACTAGTTAGCATGAAGAAATTAAGCTTTTGCATTTCATATTTGTGCTAGTGTCTAAGAAACACCATGCAATTGGGGAGTAAGGACTGACAGCAAATTCAGTGTGGCAGAGAGGGACTAGCTTGGCACATCCTCTTCAGAAAGGCAGTGCTACAACTTGGGAAGATTGTCCGTGGCAACCATATTAGGACAGTGCACCATATGGAGAAGCAATTTCTCATGGAAAACTCCCATACTTGTATAAACAGTAGGAGTTGCAGGCCCTGTCGCCTGAAGCTGTTGCTATTCCCTACCCCAGCTCTGGCAGCAGTTTGATCCTAGCTGAGCAGGGAATGCTGGAAAGCCCTCTGCTTCACTGCTGAATGAGTTTGGCCTGATGGGGAGCAGAGCCCAGAAAAATCTCATGTCCAGTAGCAGAAGTGACGCTGATAGCTGAATGGGGAGTTTGACCCCAAGCAGCACCAGTGAATCCCTCTGGTTGAGGACAAGCTGTGAACCAGAAGATGAGCCAGATATTTAGTTCGGAAACTTGAGAAGTAGGACAGTTGCAAGGACTTAAGCATTGCTTTCTACAAACCTGGATGGGACACCACCCCATGAACCTGTCCGCATGCACAGACGCAATACAAAACAGCAGAAAAGAAAAACCAAGAGAGCATGGAATACTGCTGAATATGGAAATGGGCCATGAGCAGGCACACAGATCCAATGGGAGAGACAGGAAATTTTAATTGACTTGAAGTATTTGTGTAGAAGCTCTTAGCAGTCATGGACCAACCACTAAGCTGTGTAAACACAAAAGTGGCCAAAAATAAAAAAAGAATTATAAAATGCAAACCAAGGGCTCAGCACGATGGCCTAGCAGCTAAAGTCCTTGCCTTGAACACAATGGGATCCCTATAAGTGCCAGTTCTAATCCCAGCAGCCCCGCTTCCATCCAGCTCCCTGCTTGTGGCCTGGGAAAGCAGTGGAGGACGGCCCAAAGCCTTGACACTCTGCACTCGCATGGGAGACCAGAAGCAGCTCTGGGGTCCTGGCTTCAGATTGGCTCAGCTGCGGCTGTTGCTGTCACTTGGAGTTGAACCATTGGACAGGAGATCTTCCTCTCTGTCTCTCTTCCTCTCTGTATATCTACCTTTCCAATAAAAAAAAAAAAAACTTAAAAAAAAAACCCAAGAACCTTAGCAGAGATATGAACTGTCAATCCCATGGAGGAAACAGATTCCACAGATTCAGTATAGATAAGCTGTTAAGCAAAATATGACAACAGCTCACTGGACAATCAGATTCCAATGCTCCTAAAATGTATTCCAAAATCAGTAATTTAGCAAAGAAACACCAGTGTAATACATATTGTGGCAGGAATAACAGCATCAAGTAAAGTAGAAACTAAGTGGACCCACATTTTGGCAGAGGAAGACATTCTAATCAGGTACTGTGAGAACCAAGGGAAATGATGTTTTAAGGATTAGAGGAAAGCATGAAGAAAATAGCTCAAAAATACTGACAAGGTACATACTAGTAAAAAAAAAAAAAAGAACTTAATGACTGTTGGATTTAAATACCAAGTCCAAGGGGCAAGCGTTGTGGTGCACCTTTTGTGATGTCAGCTTCCTGTATGGGCACTGGTTCATGTCCTGGCTAGTCTCCTTCTGGTCCAGCACCCTGCTAATGTCTTGCAACAAGCACCAGAAGATGACGTCTTTGGGCCCCTTGCCACCTACATGGGGAACCCCCGATAAAGTTACTGGTTTGGACCTGGCTCAGTGCTGCTCGCTGTGGCTATCTATGAAGTGAGCTGTCAGTGGAAGATCTCTTGACCTTGTCACTATTCCATTCCATCTCCCTCCCTCTTTCTCTCTCTCTTTCTCTCTCTTTCTTTTCTTTTTTTCTTTCTCTCTTTCTTTCTTTATTGATTTATTTACTTTTTAATTGGAAAGTTGGTCACAGAAAGGGAAGGAAAGACAGATCTCAAATCTGCCAGTTCACTCCCTAAGTGGCCACCAGGACCGGAGCTGAGCTGATCCAAAGCCAGGAGCCAGGGTCTTCTTCTGGGTCTCCACATAGGTGCAAGGTTCCAAGGCTTTGAGCCACCCTCTACTTCTTTCCCAGACCACAAGCAGGAAGCTGGAAGGGAAGTGGGGCAGCCAGGATACATTCTGGTACCCATATGGGATCCTAGCGGTTGCAACGCGAGGATTTTAGCTACTAGGCAACCATGCTGGGTCTCATTCTTCCTCTCTCTTTAACTCAAACCTTCAATAAATCTTAAAAAAAAAAAAAAAAAAAAAAAGACCGAAAGAAGGCCTAGAGACAACTGGTCAAGACAGGAAAAACTTTTCAGAGTAGGACAGTACAGTGAATGACCGAGGGGCTTAAATCTGACTGGGCAGCAGGAGGGGAGTCTAGAGTCGGGCTTCAGATTATCCACACCCACTTCCTTTCCATCCAGTTGTCCTTTTCTGCGCCTTGCCTGGGAAAAGGCCCATATTCACCATGACAGAGTGGCCTTTGTAAGAAAAGAGCCCCCTTGACATCTGTTGACCAGACTCAGCATTGTATACTGTGGTTTTAGCAGCCCATTTCTCCAGCAAGGAGCTGTAACAGTCAAGCTGTAGAATCTGAGTCATTCCACAGTGTGATCCTCAGGGTCATTTTGCTTGTGCCCAGTTTTACCAAGTGCAGAGAGAAGCATTTGTGTGCCAGTAGCTAGCAAGTTGTAACAGTGAGGATTCTTGGTGATATCTAAGCTATCAGAAGAAAATGTCCTGAAGTAAATAGACACGAACAGATTGTAAGACACAAGACGAGAAAGTCACAGACTTAGAAGGCTGCAAGTGTATGCATATATGTGGTTTGGGAACTGCAGGAAGAGAGTAGGGCAGAGAAAACACTGGAAGAAATCATAGCTGAAAGCTTGAAATTTGATTTTTAAAAAATCAGATCACGAAGCTCAAGTTAAAGTAGTGCATACATAAATAAATTGATATCTAGGCACATTATAGCCATTTTTAAAACTATCTTCAATAATCATGAAATTTATTTTTCATTTTATTTGAGAGGACACAAGAAAGAAAGATCTTCTACTGGTTCATTTCCCAAACCCCAAATACCTGCAACAGCTGCGGCTGGGCCAGTCCAATGTCAGGAGCCAAGACCTCAGGCTGTGTCTTCCACAAAGCTGGAGGGAGGGAAACAGTTAAGCCATCAGCTGCTGCCTTTCTGTCCTGCCCATTAACAGGCAGGTGGATCAGAAGTGGAACCAGGGGCCCGGTGCTATGGCCTGGTGGATGGAGTCCTCACCTTGTGTGCACCGTGACCCCATATGGGTGCTGGTTCGTATCCCGGCAGCCCCACTTCCCATCCAGCTCCCTATTTGGGCCATCCCTGAACGCTGTCCCAGGAACACAAAGTCTTGCACCTGGGGGAGGCTCCTGACTCCTGGCTTTGGATCGGCTCAGTTCTGCCTGTGGCAGCCACTTTGGGAGTGAATCAATGGATAGAGAGTCTTCCTTTCTGTCTCTCCTCCTCTCTGCATATCTGACTTTCCAATAAAAATAAAATGAATCTTAAGAAGTGGAGCGAGGACTTACACCAGGTCTCTGACACAGGATGCAGACATCCCAGGTGATGTCTTAACTGCTGTGATAAAAGGCTAAAAGGCCTGTTGGTCAAATTTTTGAAAGACAAAGAAAAGGAGATAGCCAACTCATCAAATCAGAAATAATAGATGCCAGGAGGTACTATTCTACAAAGTGCTGAAAGAGAAAAATACCCTTTTTTTTTTCCCCAGCAAAGCTCTCTTCAAGAGTGAATGCAAATAGAAACATTCCCTGTCAAAACCAGATTCGAAGATTGTTGCTAAGCAGAGTGGCCTTATAAGAAAAACTAATAGATGCCATTTAGACCAAAAGGAAATAAGATAAGATGGTAACTTGGATTCTCATAAAGAAATCAAAATTATCTGTGCAGGTGTATGTGTGAGTAAATCTAAAAAATGAGAGATGTTTTCCTTCAGGATTTTGGAAGAAGAATTCTGATGTTGTCTTTATTATGTTAATACACATACAGGCTTAAGCATTTACTTGAAAGTTCTAGTTGGTAACTTAAGCTTCTATACTAATAAACTAGAAAAGAAGAAAAAATAAACAGAATGAGATCCAGAGTATAACAATGATAACAGTGGAGTTCAATGAAACAACAAAATGGAGAAAATGAACTAAAATAGCAGTGAACCACTGGTTTTTGAGAAGATTGAGAAATTTGACAAGTATTTATCAGGAAAGAGAAGAGAAGGTAGGATCAGATGACCAAAATCATGACTTTAACAGAACGTCACCGATACACAGAAACTAGACTGTAAGAGAATGGGCCATCATCGGCTACTTTCCCAAGGTACATCAGCAGAGCACTGGGTCAGAAGTGGAACATGCAGGACACAAACCAGCAACCGTCTGGGATGCCAGCATTGCGCAATCATCTTATTTCAACAAGGTGAACTTAAGATACTGGTAATGCTTCTGATTCCATGGTGATAGGGCCATACTAAAAACGAGGGACACCTCGAAGAAAGGCATTGAAACTGTCTCTAATCTGTATGACATTTCTTGCCTGTAGCTTCTCTGTTTCCTCAAGATTTTCTGCAGGCCAGGTGTACACAGACTCCAACCCCACCACCCAATTCCTGTGTCCAAGCTAGCTTGCTTTAATTCTGTCTTCTGTGTCCAAAAGGCCTCCTTTACTGTCTCCCCTTCCTGCACCCAGCACTCAACTTGCCCCTTCCCTGGGCTACATTGGCCTCAGTCCTGCCTCCCAAGTTCCTCCCTGGCTTGCCCGTTGTCTTCTGCTACCCCTACCTCCATGTAGAATTCTGCTACATAGGTAGGATGGAGGACTCTGTACTGCAGCTTTCTTGCAGGGGTGGCTATTAAATCCCTGTCTGTTTCAGTGAGTGGAAAGCAATTGAGAACTGATGGCCTAGACTATTGTTTCGCAGAAGCAACCATTTTCTGACCATCTGACTTATTAGCTCAGCGTGGTGCTGGAAAATAAAAGCCTCTAACGACTTCCCATTGAAGCCATCTTCCTCCCCACCCCACCCCCTCCTTTTTTTTCAGCCTTCCATTTTAATTGCTGCTTGGAAGCTTAGCATGTGAGGCTGAAAGCCTGGTACCACAAGTAAGCTGAGCAATCAGTTACATGTTAGAAATGGAGCTTAGATGATTTCTGTCACAGCCTTCAGACTGGGGTGGGAGTGAAATCACAGCCATTTCTTTTTATTGGGTGTCCAGAGAGTGAATTATTTCCAGGTTCTGGTGACTTTTTTTGCACTCAAGCTGTTAGATGTTGGAGCAAAGGCTATTATTTAAACCTCATTTCAGCTGTGGCCCAAGCCCTGTAAGTACGCAATTAACTAGTCATCTCTGTATATAAGACATCTAAATGCAGTCAGTGACAGAGAAAAACATTGTATACATAGGTTGCACTTAACTTCAAGGTTGCAATCTTCAGAACAAGGTTTTGTCTGCATTCTGAATGCACTTTTGTAGCCAGCCTGCATGACTGGTGAGCTTCCTTACACCTGTCAACCCGCACTGTCATGGGAAATACTGGTGGTCATGCATGGTGTTATGGGAGATATTCAGGATGCAGGGGAGCTGCTTGTAAAGGTTCAGCCCTTAAGATCACTGGCAAAGGACAAGGGTGAGTAGATGCAGGTTGCCATCAGAAGGTAATATTTTTTTCCTTTTTGTTAATTCTCCTGTTGCAGAGAAAACATACCTTTTCCAAGCAACTTGGCTTAATCTTCATTTGAGAGCCGCATTGTGTGTAATGCAAGGTACAGATCTTAAGTGCACAACCTGATGAGTTTTGATAAATGTATGCATCCATAAATACAGCACCGTGGGCAAGATGTAGAACATATTCATCACCCAGAAGGTTCCCTCGTGCCGCTTTCCATTCAGGCTCTATTCCTCACAGGCATTGGCTGCTCAGATTTCAATCACCATAGATTAATTTTGCCTTCTCATGAGCTTCATAAAAATGAAATCCTACAGTATGAACAATATGGGAACTGGAGTCTCTCTTTCCTAGTAGAATGTTTTTGAGATCCAGCCATGACATCACATATATCAGTAATTGTTCCAGTTTTGATTGTGTTTAAAATCACTGAGTAGTACCCTGCTGAAAGAACATTATAATTGATTTATCTGTTTTCCTGATAGGAGCATGTGAATCACTTGCAGTTTGCGGCTACCATGAGTAATGCCACCAGAAACAAATGAGTCTGCCGTTTTTTAAACTAGTAGACTATATTGTCATTAAGTTGCTCTAACTCTTACAATTTTTAATGTTGAAATTGTAGTGACAAACTCCTTCGTTCTTTTAGTATTACTAATTCTTGTTTTCTGTATTTCATGATCACACTGGCTGTGGCTTATAAATTCATTTCCTCAAAGAGGCAGATTGGACTTTTTAAATTTTTCTCTCCTTAGGCCAGGTATTTGGTTTGGTGGTTAAGACTTTGCTGGGGGTGTCCACATCCCATATTGGTGTACCTGGATTCCTATCCTGACCCCACTGCCAACTCCCTGTTGTCAGTACAGATTGTAGAAGGTAGTATGTGGTTCTATCATATCTGGATCTCTGCCACATACATGGAGGCTCTAGACTGAATTCCACTTTTGTGGCTTCCATTTGGCCCATCCTGTTTGCTGAATGCACTTGGAGAGTAAATCAGAAATTAAAGATCTCTTGCGAACAAATAAAAATTTGTAAGTTATTCTCTGGATAATATCAGAGGAGCAGAGTGATTAGGAAGAATATATACGTTAGGTTTTGTCAGATATTGCAGATTAAGCAGATGCCTCTGATGTGAACGTTGATTCTAGTAGTAGTTGTTGCTCCACTTCTGATTCAGCTTCCTGCCAGTGCTCCTGGGAAGGAGCTGAGGATAGTCTACATACTTGAGCCCTGCAACCAAATGTGACATATGGGTGGAGTTCCAGACTGCTGGCTTCAGCCTGACCCAGCCCTGGCTGTTGAAGCCATTTGGGCAGTGAAACAGTGGATAGAAAATGTCTCTATGTGTTTCTCCTTTCTATGTAATTCTTTGAAAAATAGAAGAAAAGAGGCTCTGTAAAATGGACATTTGGCTAACACCTACAGTTGTGGAAGAGGTTTTAACAATTGATCAAGTGTTGTTGCCCTTCTTGCAGTGGAACTTCAAGTCCACCAAGCAGGTGGGAGGATAAAGGTGAAATGGAGAAGAAGAATAAGGCCTCCAACTCTGAGCTGGAGTGACAGTGGGATACTACTATGTCAATTTGCTTTTGGTTTCTGCCCCTGACTTTGTGATATGGGTATCCTCCAAACACTGGAACTGTTTTATCTAAAAATCAGAAGAACTTTGGGAGGAAGGAAATACTTTCAGTTCTACCTCCTACTCACCAAAATGTTTTTGTTGAGTAGCAACACTGAACAGGAACTCTGTAGGATAAGGGCTGCCAAAACTGCTCTATATAAAGGGTTCGGTAAATGTGTTGGCTTTGCTCATCACAAGATCTCTGCTTTAGCTGCATCATTCTGCCATTGCAGTAAGAGGGTAGCCCTGGATATGTAAATGAAACGCTTGACATGTTGCAATAAAACTTTATTGACACAAATGTGGACTATAAGCTGTGTTTTGCCATCCTGTTGGAGACTGCAGTGTGTTTTCTGTACTTGTCACTTTCAACAGGGATCGTCATAGAGTTTGTACTTAATTAACATTGATCCTCCATCCTTTATATTTTATTAAATAGCTTAAATCTTCAGCCTCAAGATTACCCTAATGGAATTTTTGCATCATTGTCTGGTGTGCAACTGAAGAACATTATACTTCAATGCCTACTCTCATAGTAATGATGGTGATTTTCTTAATCCGTTTCTAGTTGCCTATTTCCTTCTGACGACATACGTCTTTCAGCACACAGAGCTGCTTTCATCATTTCTTGTCTCAAAGGGTCTGCTGATGGTGAAGTCTCTCCACCCGTTTGTCTGACCTTGACTTTTTGGTTGGGCAGCAATTCTCAGGGAGGTCACTACAGAAATCTGAGCTGAAAAGCTGAAAATAAGTTTATCTCTCAGCCCTTAAAATTGCTAGTTCTTTGTTTTCATCTTTTTCTAATGAGAACTCGGCTTTCTGAGATGGTTCTCTTATGTAACATGTCATCTCCTATTTTTTTTTTCAGGGCGTTTTCAGCATTTTATCATTGACTGTTAGCAAACTTGATTATGATAAATGTGATTACTTTGGCAGTTGGAGTGTGGTTCACTGAATGTTGGATCAAAAGCTAACGTTTTCCACCAAATTTGGGATGTTGTTGCCCATTTTAGCAGATACTTTTGTTTTCTACCCCTGGGTTTCCATTTACTAAACACTAGCATCCGTTATTGTCTCACAGGTTGCTGATACTCCACTGATTTTGTTTTCCTTCATCTGTATTTTACTTAATTTTAAGATTAGATAATACCCATTTTTTGTCAAGTTCACTGGTCTTTTCTTTCAATATCTCCAAATTTCTGTTACTGACACTCAATGGTTTTTTTCAGTCTAGATGACAAATTTCATTTCTTAAATGTCCTTTGCCTTGCTGCTGAATCTTCTTGCGTTCACTGACCACAAAAATTTTGTCTTATTTATGGTAGCTGCTTTAGATTTTTTGTCACTTCTCCAACGTTTGCATGGACAATGGAATTAAAAGATAATTTTACTTTGCTGTGAAAAATGTGAAATCTGCATAAATTTTTTTGCATAATTTTTTGTGTGTGTGAATGTTTTGAAGATCCCTCATACACCTGGATTTGAAAAACTTTTATGCCAAAACACACATAGATTTATCTTCTGATTCCCTTTTCCATGAACCTTTTGGATGGCCCGTGTATCTTTTCTGTGGGTTATTTTTCTTGGCTTTGGTTCACATTTACCTGGCTATGTAGAATTGATAGTGATGTTTTTTTTCTCTTTTTTATTTTAGATTTTAATAAATATTTTGCCACATTCCACTATGTGTATATATTATATGAATGCACATATCTGTAGAAAGCCAAGGTAGTAATTCCCTCATGTACTGGACATTATAGATTCTTATCTTCTTCTGAATAGTTGATTCTTCGGCTAAATACTTAACATCTTGAGTTTAGGAAGATCTCATAGACTGGAGTGTGTGTGTCTCAGTTTCTTTGCCCAAGTCTTAAGTCCTGGACTGGATGTGAGACTCTGGTAGGGTTCCACTGGCAAGTCTGAAATGTTGCTTAAAGCCACTCTGCCTCCTTAGGATTCAAACTGCGCTCATCTGCAGTGCTCATCAGCTAAGATCACTTGAACGCCTTTAGGTTTTCCCTTGGAGTTTCCTTCCACAAATGCTTCATTATCATCAGTTAAGAAATTTAAGGTAGTTGATAACAAATTTAGAACTTTCTGGTGACTCCTTCTTTGGAGGGGGTGAAATATCCTAGTTTTATTCCGTTTATGAAATTTGTTCCTCAAATTTCATCCAAGTCAAGCAGACTATGGCCTTGGTTGTGCTTGTCAGTGGTCTCCCACCACCCAGACTAGGGGGGAGTGCCCGAAAGCACCATGGCCATGGAAATGTGACTTTTACCAAGAGCAACTCTTAGCTTTCCGGCATCATATACCTTCCAGTTCCTACTCTTTCTCGCTCTGGAGAGGCTTCTGTAGTGTCACCTCTGGAAAGGTTATGCCAGCAAAAGTTTCTCCTCCGTTGGTGATGCTGAATGCCTCAGCTTTGCTAGCCGGAAAACCCCAACCTTCTGCAACCATGTAGCAGGAACAGTGTGAGTTAGCTGCTGCCACCTCGCTGCCATGCCCTTTTTTACACAAGCCAGCTTTTTGCTGCTTTGCACATGGGGACCACTATTTTAGATTGATTGGCAAGGAAAGTCCATCTCTTTTGGTCGTTATCTTTCTACCCTGCAGGCTGTAGTTGGAGGGGGAGCGAGTCTTTGTGGTTGATTCTGGAACCTGAAGTGGTGGAGTAGTAATCCCAGCACCCTCCAGAAAATGACTAAGAAACCAGATTCCCAGCTTGGGAAAGTACTCCTTCTTACAAATTCCAAAGCAGGTGCAAATCTCAGTGTTTTCTTTGGAAGAACTTGCATTTACATTTTTACTCGCCTCTTCTGTGAGGTTGGTGAATAACATTCCAGTGTCCTGAGAATGCAGCATATAAGGGCTTGCACATTTGACAAGCACGATTTGAGCTCAATATAGGCTGTCCAGATACCCACAGTCTTAACAGGCATGTTTCTTTTCTGCAGAAAAGAACCCTGCTAGCTAGCAGCAGAAATTAAGTTAAAAACAATCTTTTTAAAAACTTACTTTATTTTCATTCTTTAACAGCAAATAGACATCTGCTATCATCTGTTCATTCTTCAAATGCCAGTCATAGTTCAGTCTGGGCCAAGGGTGAGGATGGGAGTTCAGAACTCAGGGTGGATCTCTCATGTGTGTCAGGAACACAAGCACTTCAGCCATCACTTGCTGCCTCCCAGGATGTACATTCACAGGAAGCTGGATTGGAAGTGGAGTAACAAGACCTTGAAATGGCATTCTAGTAAGGAACATGATTGTTCAACACAGTGTCTTTAACTACACCCAGTGTTTTTCAGGTCACTGATAGATGAAAGGCGTCCTTAGCAAAGTACCTGATCTGGAAGACTTGGTATCTGTGTGTTATACCCGTGGTATAACCCTGGATAAGCCACAGTAAGCATACACATATGATGGTTCTTAGCCTTTATTCGAGCTCAGACAGAGGGCTGGCTATACTTGGGGATGTTCACAGTATTCTGGTCTCTGCCTTCATTCATGCCTGCTTGTTCTAGAATCAAAAGCTTATCTTCTGTCACTCATTACAGTTTGAATTTTCACACAGTGAAACAAGATGAGAGGCCAGGGCCAAGCAACAAAACCAGAATGAAAAGCCATGTTATATGAGGGTAGGAGTAGAAATTGTTCTGAATCTTCTCTTAGGAGAATGGTCAAAGTGCTTTCTCCTTGCTTACAGATATCTGTGACCACAGAAAATTCCTGTGCTTTTTAACAGCTGCACAGAGAAGAGTGACAAATGATTCTTACGACTATCTTTTCATTTGATTATTGATTATAAACTTTGTTTCCTTGCTGAACCAGGATCTTTATGTTTTTAGTCTATTGAACTCTTCAGTATATTATATGACAGAAAACATAATCATTTAGAAAAGTCAAAGCCACCGGGGAATATAGGCAGCCTATTGTGCAGCTTTGTAGTTCCTAATTCCATCATTCTTACATGAAGAAAAACAAAAAACCAAGTATGCATGCCTAAACCATGTGTCAATTTCTTTTATTCCCTCAACAAAACCTAAATCTAAAGCTCCTCTGGCAGTTTGGGGAGTACAGTCAGGACTGTAGAAGATGTGTTTGTGTTGGTCAGTCCTGTTGTGTCAAAGCCAAATACTAGCACGCTGGAGGGGATAGAGGGAGATGTGGATATGTGTGCCTGTCCCCTTGGTGTGTCGCTGTTAGAGTGCCACACCTGCTTCACGTGTGGCAAGATGGGAAGTTACAGTTCCTCTTCCTTATCTTGTTAGAAAAGAATAGCTCTAAGAATGACCATAGGCCCCCAACATGAGATGAAGATAAAGTTTTGCAAGAGTAAACTTGAATTTCTAATACCTGCAACTTCTTTTCCCTGTGTTTTCTTAAACTAAAATTGGCAGTTGATACAGTCTCAAAATAAGTACTTTTTATTTAAAAAAAAGTATGGAAATAGTTTTTGTGGAAACTGGAGAGTAGTACAACTGTTTTGGTCTTGATGTGTAAAGCTAGCGTTCTCCCAATTTAGTTACCATTATGCACCCCCCTTTTCTGGTAACCAGATGCATTTATAATGCCCATATAGAATATTTTAATTTTATTACATTGTTACTTAAAATACTGAAGAACATTTCATTGCAGAAGACATGAGAGCAGGAATTAAGTATATTCTTCTAGAAAATAGTGTTCCCATAGACATGAATACATGTAGATTTATGCATAAAGAAACACTGATTATCCAAATCATGTTACAAACTGTTTTATCTCCTAGTCCCCAAGTTGTTAGGAGTATGTGTTGTGTGTGCTGTTGTGTCATGATTATATTCATTAGAAATGATGGAAACTCTTTGCCTTTCTCTAAATCCAAAGCATTTTAATCATTGACTAGACTTCACGCCCCAACAAGCATTGTGACATTGAAATTAATCAGGGTTGGTCAAGACTGGCACAGGAACATATAGGAAGCAGAACAAGCCTGTTGTACAAGTAGATGAAATAACAGAGTGGGTGCTAGTGTGTGCTTCTTCAGCGTGGGGAGAGCTGTCTCAAGCCTTTATCTCCCTCCACCTCTCCCATTCTACTTCGGAACTTATTCTGGGGGAAGTAAGGTCATGCATGAGTGCCAGGCACAGTACTTTGCACAGACGAGCAATACAAATGATGCAGGGATTTTCTGAATGTGTTTTTTGAGCAAGAAAATATGTCCTGTCAAAGCTTAAGGAGGCTGTGCAATTGGTATGAAGCAGAGAGCAGGAGTCCCAGCTAGAACTCCTTCTCCAGGATGTAATCTTTACTTGCATTTTCTTCTTTTTCCGTATTAAACTTGAATGTGTTCATGGACTTGGAAAGGTCAGGACATTCAAGTGCCTTTTCTTCTTGAAGCATTTCCATGTTAGTTCTAGAAGCAAGTGATGTCAGAACAAGGAAACATCTTGCATGATGGCCTGTAAAGGAGAGTGGCATTTTTATGGGAGGATGGAGTGACTATTTGGAAATGAGAGAAGACAGAATTCCTTTGGAGATACATTAGAAACTTTGAAAATCTGTCAGTTGCCTTCTGGGTGGGCACCAGTGAGTTCTTCATTTGCTTCTGTCTAATGTTTATTTTCGTGTGCTAGAATGGCAAAGTCACAGAAAGATCTTCCATCTATTGGTTCACTCCCCAAATGCCCACGACACCCACGACTGGGGTAGGACAAAGCCAGGTGCCTGGAATTCCAGCAGATCTCCCAAGTGGAAGGCAAATACTGATCTTTTATGTGCTGCCAATTAGGATGTGTTAGCTGGATGCTGGTCTGCCAAGAGTATCCAGTAAGAGAAGTGATTGATTGTTCCATGTAGTATCTTTTAAGATTTATTTTTTTTTATTACAAAGTCAGATATACACAGAGGAGGAGAGACAGAGAGGAAGATCTTCCATCCGATGGTTCACTCCCCAAGTGACCGCAACGGCCGGTGCTATGCCGATCCGAAGCTGGAAACCAGGAGCCTCTTCCTGGTCTCCCACATGGGTGCAGGGTCCCAAATCTTTGGGCCATCCTCAATTGCTTTCCCAGGTCACAAGCAGGGAGCTGGATGGGAAGTGGAGCTGCCAGGAATAGAACCGGCACCCATATGGGATCCCGGGACGCATTCAAGGCGAGGACTTTTGCCACTAGGCCACGCCGCCAGGCCCTCCATGTAGTGTCTTAACCCACAATGGCACAGTGAGTTTCATTGAACAAAACTGGATGTTTTAGAAATATTTAGAAGTTTCATTTTATTTGATTCAAAAGTAACTCCTCTTTTTAAGGAGGCAAAAATAATAAAAAATCAATTTTTTTTAATTTCCAAAGGGAAACTTCCCCAGGGACTATGACCCTAACTATTTTTACAACAGGGATAAACTGTGTTCTGAGCTCAGCTCTTAGAGTTTCGTCATGTGCAATGCCAGCTTATCTGTCTAGTCTTCTTCCTTGCCACCTTCTCTGCTTTTGCCAGATTGGCTCGCTTTCTTCTCCCACAGGCACTCAAACACAGATGCTTGCTTGTTTGTCCTTCCTGCCTGGGGGCATGTGTGCTCTGCTGTTGCCACATTCTGGCTCGCTATTTTCCAGTGTCACCATGTTACATCACTGTTTCATCTCTGGCTACTCCATTTGCCACCTGAGGTGAGGGTGCCATGGCAGCACAATCTTTGAAAGTAAGGGGCATTTAAAAAAAAAGCTAAAGGGATTGTGAAGTGTGCAGGCAGGGTTAAGAAGGGCTGATTTCTTCTATGATCCTTGCCAAGTTACTTCATCTCTCTGAGCTCAGTGTTCTTTATCGACTAGGGACAATGCTGCTGACCTCTTAGGGTTCTCATTGGGGTTTACCTGAGACAATGCATGTTCGTATGTTGTCACAGGTGCTCATGGTATGTGTCTGGTCCGTGCTGGTGGCCATTCTGTTTATTCTCCTGTGAGTCCTCCTCTCCTGCTCTGTAATCCTGCTTGCGCTTTAGACAGCTCCCAGCTCATCCATGCTTTCTGGTAGTTAGTTTTCGTGTCAACTAAGGTGGCAGAGCACAGAGGTTCAAAAATGTAGTATGTAAATGGGCTTTAGCGTGGCTTCTGTTTCATGTGATAAATCTATAGGCTGCAGTCCAGGGCAAGGAACTCGCCAGGGTCCAGACTCCTCTGCACTGCCTATGGGAAGCGTCAAGCTTTGGGAACTGAGGAGGGCGGGTGACAGGTGTCAGAACTACTGATTCGGCCAGGCAGATTGTCATGAAATTAGAGATGACCTGGAATTTCTTTTCCTATCTACTTGGCCTGAATTTACTCATTCAATCATATTTATTTAATTCCTCCACCATCTTTTTATCAATGTCAAGTTTCTATCATTTTAAAATGGTCTTATAAAAGATATTTTTGTAAGTCTCATGGTAGCCATAAAGCAAAAGTGTATAGTAGCCTCTCTCCCTTTCTCCCTCTCCCCTCTCCCCCTCTTCCCCTTTCCCTCTCCCTTCCTCCCCCCTCCCACCTCCCTGCCTCTGTTTCTGAGCTCTTCCTTTGAAAATGGGGAGATAACTTTGTTATGTGACTCAGTGAGACCAGTTGCATGAATCCAGCATAAAATATTAATACAACAATCATTATTAGACAGGATTGATCTCCTGTTGTAAGAGACCCCAGCTGAATAGCTCAGCTACACAATGTTAGTGTGGGATGAAAAGAACTGAGATCTGGGAAACTAGTGAGCAAGCTGTTAAGTTCTGGAAGCCTTCTTGGCCTCCTCAACCCCTACAGCCTCTTTCTCTGCTCATTGCTTGGTTCACACTTCCCTGGTAGATGGCCTTAGGCTCTGAGCTATCTTTCCTGGGAGCAACTTTCAAGTTCCTAATTATACTCAAGGTTCCTTTGAGTTGGAGAGTGTTTGTTCCTTTCTTGGCTTCTGAAGAAGTTACTAAACTGATTGCAGATGCTTACTTAGATACAATATTTGTTGAATGAATCCATGGCAGCATTTTGTAATGTCTTTATTGAGATACACTTCACTCTTCATGCAATTCACCCACTGGGAGTGTCTGAACCAAGGGTTTTCAGTACATTTCAAGATGTGTCATCAGGACCACAATTGATTTTAGGCCATTTTTTCATCTTCTAAGAAAAAGTGCTGGTACCTTGAAACTGTCACCTACCCCTTGCTTGCCACCTTTAGATTCCCCAAACCTAAGCAGCCTCTAATCTTTCCATCTCTTGATGGGCCTGTTCTGAATACCTCATGTCCACGGACTCATACATTATGTGTGTGTTATGACTGACTGCTCTCACGGAGCACAGCACTTTGAAGGTTCGTCCATGCCATAGCATGTGCTAGCACGCCATTCCTTTTTCATGGCTGAATAAGAAAATATTCTTTTGTGTGAATAAGCTGTGTGTGAGCTGTTCATTAATTGATTGATATTCAACTTGTTTCCAACTTCTAAAATGCTCTGAATAAGGCTACTGTGAACATTCACTTGCAGGTCTTTTTGTAGGTGTTTGTTTATTTTCTTTTTTATAGTAGAAACCAAGGAGCAGAATGGTTGGGTCAAATGATACTTCTATGTTTAACCTTTTTTAGAACTGCTAAGACTCTGAGCCAAAGCAACTGCACCGTATTGTCCTTTTGTCAGTGGCATTTAAGGCTTCTGATGTTGCCACAAGTTTGCCAGTGTTTGTTGTTTGCATTTTTTATTGTGGCCATTTCATTTACTGTGAACTTAGCCTCACGGTGCATGTCAGCCTTGAAGCTCTGCTGTTTTTCTCTGCTTACTGTGCACGTGTGTTTCTATGTGTATCATATGCCACCTTCTGTACGTGAGCATTCCTAGTTGAGGTGGCTGGGTGCTTACCAAAATAGAGAGCTGTTTATGTGGATGGAGTATGTCTGTGTGACATTCTTAAATACTCGATTCATCATTACCAAGAATCTCTACCCTAGGACATCCTTTTGCTCTGACTCTGCCAACAAAGGGAGAAAAGACGCCCTTAGAAGCCTAATGAGGTAGATAACGCTGCAAACAAAAAATTGACAGTGTGACAAAGAGAAGTATAAATAATCTGGAAGTTTCGGCTAAATTGAGACTCTACAGCAGTGATGATATTGGGCAGCGGGTTTTCAGAGACATTACACTTTCTCCACTGGATGTGTTCCTTCCATTCTGGGAGAGCTGTGAATAGTCAGAAACCATATACATCACATTCGTTTTTGTGTTGACATCTGTTATATCCATAGTGTTTACACCTGAGCCATCCTGTAGCTCCACATTCCAATTTGGAAAGTCTTTTTCAGAGGTGAATAAGAACTTCTACTTTTGGTATTTGCTTGGAAATTTCCCATGCAGAATTGCGCCTGCTGTGCTATCCCATTCAGTATGCAATATAGAGCGTTGTGAAAATCTGACCCATGAGGCAAAGGTCTGGGTACCTTACACATGGAAGGTGCTTCATGAATTTTGTTTTGTCGACGAATGACACTTTATCTCTCTAGGCCTCATGGTAAAGGAAGAAAGCAAGAGGGGGCTAACACAATTGCACTACTCCCTTACAGCTCCAGAATCCTTTGGGCAATGTGATACCACTTCCAGCTTCCTAGGTTAAGAAAAAAAAAATGCTGGTGTCCCATGTGGGTTGAGCATCCCTCCACCAAACATTCCAAATGAAATTCACATTTTGGAGTTTGGGAGTAGAAATAATGGTTGATCAGGAGAGTTCTTGGGCAGTGCTCCAAATTCTTAAAACCTGCAACATCAGAGACAGTTCTGTTGCCAAGTATTTCACATCTGGAAGACTCAACCCACTCAACACCTCTGGCAGCCCATGAATAAGACCTGCCTGTTACCCCATATCTCAGCTTCGTAAGGCCTTTGGTGGAGACTGGGCCTAGGCTATATGTAAAGACTCAATTAGAGGGCCCAGCACAGTAGCCTAGCAGCTAAAGTTCTCGCCTTGGACGTGCCAGAATCCCATATGGGCTCCAGTTCTTATCCTGGCAGCCCCACTTCTCATCCAGCTCCCTGCCTGTGGCCTGGGAAAGCAATTGGGGATGGCAGAAAGCAATTGAGGATGGTGCAAAGCCTTGGGACCCTGCACCTGCATGGGAGACCCCGAAGAAACTCCAGGTCCTTGGTTTCAAATCGGCTCAGCTCTGGCCATTGTGGCTGCTTGGGGAGTGAATCAGCAGACGGAAGATCTCTGTGTCTGTCCTCCTCTGTGTATATCTGACTTTCCAATAAAAGTAAATAAATCTTTAAAAAAAACTCAGAAATGAAATCACTTTTCATAGTGCAAATGCTAGAAAGCCTTACATGCATATTTGCCAAGCTGAGAATGACTGAAGTCATTTTTAACAGGAGGCTG
Organism: Ochotona princeps; assembly: GCF_030435755.1. Taxonomy (NCBI): domain Eukaryota; kingdom Metazoa; phylum Chordata; class Mammalia; order Lagomorpha; family Ochotonidae; genus Ochotona; species Ochotona princeps. The sequence goes on from NC_080836.1 coordinate 19,195,983, forward strand.
TCTTGAACTGTAGTTACTTTGTGTACAATTGATTGCTATTAGCTCTCACAGCCAGGCCAGGTGATGGAGACGCTGGCAAGGGTTGTGTCTGCGGGCTGAGTACAGAGACAGCATCAGTTACCGGCTGTTGCTGAGCGGCCAGAGGACTAGTGTGTTCACGTGGGTGCACTTCACAGATCCCAACTGATGTGTGTGGCTGCAGGTTCCTATCTTCCTACCTAGAGAAATGGCACCTTGTCCTGCATACAGAGCAAGATGGCTGCAGACCCCTTATGTGTTGAGAGGAAATGCATGTTGGGAGACTGGAGGCCCACGAAGATAAACTGTTGCTATTGGCAAAGCAACTGGAAGAGACGGTTGAATTCAGTTCCCTAACACTTCTGGGGTGGGCAGATGATTAGATTTTTGAAGACGGTTAGAGTTGTCGTAAACACGCCTCTCCTGCTGCTGTTTCCCATTTTTCCCAATCTCCGTTTAGAATCATGACTACAGTGAGAGACTCAACCTGACTGAAACTGTCAGATGCCTTTTCAGTTCTGGATGAAAAGAGTCAAGGATACCGCGCTCTGCAAGTTCTTAAAAGAAGTGCTGTTTCTAGCACTTGGCACCTGCGCTGTTATTAATGCTCAGGAAAGTGAGTCTTTGCAAAGCCTCCTGACTTCATAGTGGGTCAACTTGCACTGAGAAATGACTGCCTCCTGCGTGTAGCCCCCTCCTCATGCCCCTTCCCACATTCCTGACCCCATTCACTACACAGTCACTCCCGCACTGTCCCCTGTCTCACTGTCTTTGTACCTCTCCAGGGACTGGTAGGCAGTTCTTCTTACACTGGTGCAACATAAGCGTTGCTAGAATAAAGTTTAAGGTTCCCACCTGACTTCCAATCTGTTTATTTGCTTCCTGGGGTTTTTTTGTTTGTTTGTTTTGTTGGTGTATCTTTTATTTGTAGCTATATTTCCAGATGTCTTTGGTTCAGTACCAAGAAGTCATCATTAAGTCTAAGTGTATGGGAGGGGAGTGTTTTATGACTTAGCTCACTTGTGAGTTGATGATGGTTTTGAAAGCAAACAAGGACACACGTTTGGCACAATGGTCAAAAAACTGCTTGGGGTGCCTGCAAGGGCTGTAAGTTTGAGTCCTGGCTCTGCTCCTGATTCTAGTTTCTAGCTAATGTGCATCTTCATAGGTAGCAGGTGATGACTCTAGTAGTTGGGTCTTTGCCAGCCATGGGGGAGACCCAGATGGAGTTCTTGGCCATTGACCTTGGCCAGACCCAGCCCTGGCTGCTGCAGGCCTTTGGAGAGTAACCCAGCAGTTGTCCTCTTGATTTCTGTCTGCCAACTCAAAGGAATAAATAATTGAACGAACTAGAAAGTTCTAAAGGACTTTGGTACCCAGTAAACCTTGTATTGGATTTGGAAAATCATCAGACAGATAATAGTGATGATTCATTAAGATGTCACAAACTGTTAGCCATCTTGTCAGTGCCCCATTAAGGTACTTACTCGGGGAGGAGGCAGGAGGGTAGGCTGTGTCCTCTCCCTGTGTCCCCTGAGCATCAGAAAGCACTTATGTTTCTCTGCCTCCCCTTCTGCTGTTGTCCTTCATGCCTTGCCCCAGGTTTCTAGGGGTGTGGGATCCAGAATGCACTCCAGAGAGCCTGTGAGGCAACTCCCCACCCCACTCTGCTTCTCTGTGGGGCTTGCACTCTGTGTGCCTGATGCACTTGTTATCTGTTGTTAGTGGAAACGCTGCTTAACCCTGTGTGCCTGGACCATGCCCTGGGGGTTATAGGATGACCTTGCTGGAGGCTAGTGATGCTGTGCCCTGATTTTATGATCCCCAGAAAATCATCAGGAGTCTGAAGTCGATGCAAATGCATAAAGGTGATTTATTCAGGCTCCAGCAGAAATGGCAAAAGAAGAAGAGGGAAGAGACCGAGTTGGACAGATCAGGGTTTTTATACATTTCAGGTCAATTCTATATAAGTATACAGTCATTTTTGGCCAGTTTATCTGTTAACTTTTTAAAAGAGCAAGTTGGCAGGCTTCTATTGGGGGGGTTGAAGCAAGCAACTTTCAAAAAGCACAAACTGGTGGTCTGTAGGGCAGTGAGCATCTTACCTAACAAGCACATCAAGGGTCTCCTTCTAAGGAGTGCTCTGACTCCGTGACCGGCCAGGTGTTCTGCCTGGTGTCACATAGACTTTCAGGCCTGGAGTTCACACAGCCCCCAGCCAAGCAAGTAAGGCAGAAATCACAAAAGCAGAAAACACCTAGGTTCTTCAGTGAGGTACTCTGAGGTCATGATTTCTCCCATGACTCAGTGTGTTGACCTTGGGGCTCAGGCAGACAGCAGGCTCTCAAGGACCAGGGAATGAGTTTGGAGGTCAGTGCTGAGGATCTTACAGGTTCTCTATTAAAAACTGTCATGTGCGGTTCCCATAGCTAGCAAAGAACATGAGTGCATGGTGGCAGAAGGGAAACAGGCTGTTACCCTCCTTCTGGTTCGGCTTCCTGCACTCTGCCACCCTTCCTCTATTTCCTCTGTCACTCAGAGATATCTTTCCTGGTTACTCCTGCCCTGTTTCTCCTGACATCCCTACTTCCTTCCCTCCTCACGGGTGGCAGAAAGCATAAGCGAAACCATCTGTGTGGTTCCATGTCTCTTCTCTTGTGGATGTGTGTGCCAGAAGGCCGTTAACACCTTAGGGGCAAGACACACTCACTTAGAGGCATAGCTGATCAGGACTGGTAGAAGCTTTGATTCAGAGCCCCACTCTGTGTGCCTGATGCTGTTGACAAATCCCACACAGGGCTCCTCATTGTCTTTTGTAGCTTTTTCTCCTCAACCTTACACGTGTTTGATGCTAGAAGCAATGCGTGTTTTCTTAGAGCAGGTGCAAGGTTACTGGATTTATCTAAGTGTGCAGGTGCAAGTGACTGATACAGCAGCAGCATTTTCACACCCGTGTTTCCTGCCTTATGTGTTCACACCTGGTTGACAATTCTGCAGAATCTGTTGGGTTGCAGTTCTGGGTAAGACACATGGACTGTGATGAGGTGAAGGATGAAACTGAATCATAAATGAGAGTAAAACTGAGCTGCCTTGCTTACATCAGTTGTTATTTTTTGTTGTCTTTCCACCATTAAAGAGGGGGTCCTTGACAGGGAGGGTCAGCCACAGGCAGAGCATTCCATTCTAGCAAGGCATCAGCAGTCTCCGTCTCTTGAAGAGACCCATGACTAAACCAGCTCTTTCCTGAGAAAGCAATAACATTTATTGTTTTGGGCCAGAATTTCTTTGAATTAACCAGATTGGGATTAAAAGTTCTACAGGCAGGAAAAATCCTTCATGGACACAAACTAATAAAATGCCTGTTACGTTACTGCTCTGTGATAGAAACACACGTCAGAATTGTGTTTTGAGAAGCAAAGAGAAGCCCTCAGGAATGGCGAAGCCCTGCAGGGTCTCACCCTGGCTGCTGCAGGGGGCAGCTCAGCACCCTGCTCTGGAGGCTGTTACTTCCCATCCCTCCAAGTTACAGATTGCTTCTTCACCAAAACCTCCAGTGCCATTCAGTAAATGTCTTGGGAAGCCCATTATCTGCCCAGATCCATTCCTGGTTAACTCAATAATGCAGAGAATCTCATCTGTGAGATAATGCAATTGCACAGGAGGCCCTGCTGGATTTGCTGACAGGCTGCTAAGGAAGAACAGCAAAAACCCAGGCCTGGCAGGTGTGTCTGCCTGTTTAGTTGCCTCCCAGCTTGGGAGGCAGGAACATACTGCTCATTATTCAAACAAAACTTCATTGTCCAAGTCCTTGATGATTCAACAAGAAGATATAACCCCCTCATAGATTCCTGGTACCCTGAGCAGGGAGATGGGCCAATAGAAAAAAAAAATAATGGAAATGCTCACCGTGGTGGGAAAGATAGGGATAGGAACAAAAAAGTTCAGAGAAAGGCTACACTAAATCCTAGCCGGAGCATGTCTTGACACCACAAGGACCAGGGAGAGAGTGCTTGGTCTGAGTCTTGAGGGATGGGCGGGACTTCATTGGATGAGGAAAACAGATACAGAGAGTCTGCAAAGAAAGCATCCCTGGCAGAGAGGGAATGCCTGCAAGGCTCCATGAAAAGTAGTAGTCAGTTCAGCAGATGGGCTCAGAAATAAGAACTCCTGTTCGGAGAGTCTCTGAGCATAAGCAAACACAGGTAAAGGCCTGTGACTGGCTTTGGGGTTTTCATGTCTTCTTTTTTAATCTGTTTATCTGAAAGGTAGCAAATAGTCACTGGGTCACTCCCCAGATGTCTGCAGCAGCTGGGGCTAGGCTGGGCTGAAACCTGGAATCCTCAGTCCATCCTGCTTTCCTTCCTGGGAGGCAGGGACTTAAGGACTTGAGCCAGCACCTGCTGCTGCTTGCAGGGTGTACATAAAAGCTGGATTCAGTGGAGGGGGTGCTGGGGCCTGCATCCCAGACTGCCCCATGGGATGCTTATAAATAAAGTTTGGTTGGAATATGGCACCATCACCCTTGCATTCACGTATTGTCTGTGGCTACTTTCTTGCTATAAAAGCAGGATTGAGTTGTGACAAACCATGAGGCGTACATAGCCTAAAATATTTACTGTGGGGTATATTACAGAAAAACTTGACTGACCCCTGGCCAAAATTATCTTTGTTCATTGAAACTCTGAGTGAGGAGATTCCACACCATCCAGTAAGGCTTTGTTTCACAGGCCTGTTTATCACCTCAAGTCCTCTTCAATCCTATCTCCACCCCATCACCAATTTAGTAATTCCTGGGTTCTGTAACTTGCAGAGTAATTGTTCTGGAAGTAAGATAGTGGCTGTAGAATGGAAGAAAAGAGTCTCCCTTCTAAGTTTTTCCTTGGATGTACAATTACCCCAAACCCTGGGTTGTTGCAACCTCTGTTTGATGTCCTAAGTTCCTGCTGTTAGGTTCTCATAATTCCTTGGATCACGAGTGTTGCCAAGCAAAGTCCAGAATTCCCCAGAGTGATGGGAGTGAGAGTCAGTAGGGATCCCTAATATTCCCTAGGCGTTCTGTTCTTTGTGTCTTCTGGAGCTGGCTTCCACATGCCAGTAGCAGGAGGGGAAGCCTACATTCATTTCTGGAACAAAAAGCATGTATTCCCACAGGAGCCTGTGCCTTTGAAACACCATGCTCCTGGACTTCGGGAATGAAGTTGTGTGGGATTACACAGCAACACCAACTGCTGTGGTCTGTGGTTGTTGGCCTTGGAGTGTTGGATAGGATGCTGTACAAATGCTAACTAGTTTATTAAAAATGGGGTGAAATAGAGATGCAGTCTCCTGTGCACTCTACAGATCCCAAAACAACAGCTTTGACAAGTCAAGTGACTGTGATTTTCACTAAACCTGCAATAGTTGGATATGGATTTTTACAGTCTAGCTATTTTCAGAAAGTAGAAGGCTCATTGATAGCGTTGCATCAAAAGGCTAAGAATTTCTGTAACAGGTTAACCAAAAAAAGCTGGTTTTCAAGGGGCAGGTAGACAGTTAATCCACTAATCCTCCTTATCATGAATTTGTTTCAGCCCCAACAAACTCCAAGGTATTTAAATGCTGCTATCAAAAGTTAACTAATTCACGAATTTTAATTCAAATACAAAAACAACTGTTTGCAATAAATAATGATGGCGTTTAACAAACATTACTGAGAAATGTAGGAGATCCCAAAATAGAATCACATAGGTTTGGGATCATTCTGTTTTCCTACTAAAATGATTATCCCTATAGAAAAATCTGATCATCACCATCTCTTAAAATGTCTCCTTGCTTGGGTACATCCTTAAAGACTTCTGGACCCTCTTCCTGTTAGGCCCTGTCTGCCCATGGGGTCAACTCACTCTTCTGCATTCCAACCAGAGGGGCTCCCTGTGTGTACAGCTGCCTCTGTCCTTGCAGCATCTTCTGGAGAAGGTCCCATACCTTGCTCTGTTCTGCTTCATCTCCGTACCGCAGCTTGAATGTCTCTGGATGCAGGAGGTTTGCTTTGACCCTTTAAGAGTGGTTTGAGTATCCTTCCCTTGCTCAACCTTGATGTCCTATGCATTACACTGTTGATCAGTTGTTCACCTATTCTCTACTCTTAGACCTCAGGGCTTCCAACAGCATTCAGAGACAAGCAAAAAGCATTGTGGCAGAGTGGGTTAGACCACAACCTGGGGTGCCCAGATCTAGTATAGGAGTACCTGATTCAAGTCCATGCTGCTCTGCACTTGTAGTCTCAGTTCTTACAATGCACCTGAGAGGCAGTAGGTCATTACTGAAGTACTTGGAACCCTGCTACCTACATAGGAGATGCAGAGGGAGTTCTTGGTTCCTGGCCTAGCCCCAGCTATTGGGGAGTGAATCAATGGATGGAAAATCTGCTCCCTAATCCCTGTTACCACCATCTTTCTCATTGCTGCCTTTTAAGTAAATAATGAAATCTGGTTTTTAAAAAAATAATACATTTCGGTGCTGGTGCGATGCCTTGCCTGCACTGGATCCATATGGACACCAGTTCATATCCCAGCTGCCCCCTTTCCCATCCAGGTTCCTGCCTGTGGCCTGGGAAAGCAGTAGAGGATGACCCAAAGCCTTAGGATGCTGTACCCAGGTGGGAGACATGGAAGAAGCTCCTGGCTTTGGATAAGCTCAGCTCTGGCCATTACAGCCACTTGGAGAGTGAACCAGCAGATGGAAGATCTTTATCTCTGAATCTCCTTCTCTCTAAAATCTGCCATTCCAATAAAAATAAACAAATATTTTAAAAATACATACTTTTTTATTTTCACTCTGGTTACAACAAATTGAAACCCTCTTGAGCTACCATCTAGGAAGGGAGTTTATCGTGGGAAGTATCAAAAAGCAATAAAGAGACATTGGTGGACATGTGAGAACCAGGTGTGTGGGAAAGCTGTACCTTATGGAACCAGGATGGAGGAAGCTTACGATAGTGTAATTGTGTCTCGTGGCTTCCTACTCCTGTGTCCACCAGCACCATTGCCCCTCTTTCTGCTGCTGGCTTCTGAGCTGCTACCCCTGACTTCTGGAGCCTGCTCATGACCTCACTTAGCCTTGAATGCCTGCTTCAGCCCCACTCCATTGATAGAGCATCCTTACTTCATGCCTTCAGTTCTTCTTCATAGTTGGGTTACTTTTGGAGCTTCCCAATTCTAAATCTCCAAGCCAAGACTCAGCCTTTTGAGTCAGGCCACACATATCACAGGTCTCTGGCTACCCTATTAGGAGGCTCCAGTCTTCCCTGCAGCCTGTGCAGTTTTGTGTACAGCTGGAGGGGTATCCTGGGTCAGAACATGGCTGTCTATTAATGGGGACCCTCTTGTTTTTTGTTTCTCCACATACAGAGATGTTATTCCTGTGTTGTATGCACTTTGTGACATCCTTTGTTTTCCTTCACAGATATCATTAATGGAGCTCAAGAAAAATGTGTATTGCCTCCTATGGATGGCTACCCCCACTGCGAAGGGAAAATCAAGGTGAGAACCAAGCAGTGCTTCTCCTTTCCTTTGAACATTACGCTGCCCCTGCTGTAGGATACACGTGGGCTCATGAGCTTACGAGGTAGGCTGTCTCAGAGCTGCCTCCTTCCCTCCAGGTTTGGGCTCCAGCTGGGACGGAGGCTTCTCCCCTGATTCTACCACTGTAGAGTTCATCAGTGGTGGCCAGCATCAGTCAGACTGAAAGACCCTGGGCCATTGCAGGCTCCTGCTCTGCCTAAAGCTGTCTTTCCCTGCCTCTGCAGTCTCTAGCAGGTGGTCCTTCAAGGACCTCTAGCCAGGAGTGACTGTTATTTAGGAACCAACTGTTGTCACTCGCAGTCCCCAGCTTTGAGGTCTCCACATTGTGGTTTCCTTGTCCAATTTGCAATTTACATGTGTTAGTAGAGCACTCAGAGATACTTGGACAGTCTTGATCCTTACTTCATTTAAAACTCCTATATGTGATGGTCTCTTCATTTTGGACCGAAAGCTTTGGTTGAGTTGTGCTCATGAGACCAACCCCAGAGCCTTTTGCATGGTCTCCTTGGGGACGCATTGCACCCCAAGTCCTTCTTTATGTACCCTGCGTTCAGCTATGCTGCTCGGAGTGCAGTTCCCAGAGTGTATTTGGAGGCTGGAATGCATTACTGCTATCATCTTGATAAACCTCTCCTAGACGTTGCCCACCCCCCCCAGCCCTTGGTCTTGCTACCCTAGGCACCTGCTGAGGTCCCAGTATCTTCTTGCTGCTTTTCTTGCAGTTAAGCGTCTGGTTATCTTGCTCTTAGTATACGGTGACTGTGACTCAGTCTAAAGGTCCCACTTGAGCCATTGCCCTGCCTTTACCTTTCCACTCCACAGTTTCTCTGTCAGCATGTATGGTACTGGGGCAGTGGGAATGACTGTTCAGAGATGCTCTTCCTTGCTCTTGTTTCAGTGGATGAAAGACATGTGGCGTTCAGATCCCTGCTACGCAGAATATGGAGTGGACGGGTCCACCTGCTCTTTCTTTATTTACCTCAGTGAGGTGAGTTGCTTTGGGACTCTGCGGGGCAGGATGTGGGGCAGGGGCAGACCTGCTTGCTGAGTTGACTATGTACATGAACATGAGCTTTGCAGCACTTCCATCTGTGCATCGGTTCTATGTGGAGGACCTGTGGAGGCTCTCTTCCATAGGGGTTATGAGCTAGTGCACATAACCCAGAATTTATCCTCCAAGTTTATTTATTTATCTGTCCATCTTTCTATTTCTTTATCTGAAAGGTGAGGGGCACGTTCTCATCTCCTGGTTCATTTCCCAAGATAACATCACTGGGTCATGCTGAAGTTAGGAGCTTCATCCAGGTCTTCCACATGGGTGGTGAGGGTCCAGGGACTTGGATCATCCTCCAGTGCTTGGGATAGTCGAATGTCAAAGCGACGCCTGTATGGAATGCCCAAGTCATAGGTGGCAGCCTTGCTTGCTACACCGCAACTGTGGCCCCCTCTGAACTCCTTTCAAAGGCTCGGTTCAACAGCCTTGAGTGCCTTCACCTGGCTATGCAACTATCGCTACCAGCCACCTCCAGAATTCCTTCTGTCTTGCAAAATCAAAACTATGTGCCTGTGATGTCTTGCATAACTCCTCATTCCTAACTTCTGCCTTTGCCCTGCACCTGGCACCCACCCTCTTCTGCCTTGTGTTTTTATAAATTTATTACTTTTAGGTTCATTACTGAAGTAGAATCTCTTGGTAAGTGATGTCCTGTGCCTGGCTCCATGGACTTAGCACAGTGTTTTCAGTCTACCTAAGTTCTAGACCATAGCCTATGTTTGAATTTCCTTGCTTTCCAAGGCCAGCTGATACCCTATGGAAGGAAGGCAGGGATGATATTTGGCTTATATATTCATCTATTTCTGCTTGTGCTTTGTCAAGCATGATGCTATAAACATGAGTGTGCAAGTATCTGTTCCACTAGCTGCTTTCACTTCTCTTGGTATCCCCAGGAGTGGAGTTGTTGAATCATATAGTAATTCTGTTTTTAATTTTTTGAGGAACTACCCTTCTGTTTTTCATAATAGTCCTGACATTTTACAGTTCCATCAACAGCAAGCATGAGTTCCAGTTTCTCCACCTGTTCATCAATACTGACTGTTTCCTTTGCATTTGATAGCAGCCTTCCTAAAGGATGTGGGGTGCCAGCACATTGTGGTTTCCATTTGCATTTTCCTGGTAATTCATGATTCTGAGCAATTTTTCTTGTGTCTATTTAAATTTATTTTTATCTGGGCTTTATTTTCAATAGTATCTTTAAATTTCTTCTTGTCCAAGATTTGTTTAGTTTTAAGGAGAGAGAGGGAGAGACAAAAAAAAAGAGATCATTCTTCCTTTCACTCCCGAGATGAATGTGATGGTCAGGACTAAACTAGGCTAATGCCGTGAGCCTCTCATCTATGTTCCTACATATGTGGCAGGTTCCTACATGCTTGCTCCATCTTCTGCTTTCCTAGGCCATTAGCCGGGAACTGGCTCAGAAGTGGAGCAGCCAAGACGAGCTCTGGCACCTACATGGGATGCCAACATTATGGGCAGGAGCTTCACCAGCTATTGCCAGCCCCAGAACCTTTAACGCTGGCTTTTCCCTTGGTTAAGGGTTGCAGAGCAGTATAGAAACTGTTAAGTAACAGGCTTCGGGGATCTCCATTGCAGTTTTAGAGAATCAGTGAGTGGGGAAAGTTTAGCTTCATCCAGAGCAAGGATCCAGCAGGTGATAGAACCTGGTCCCTCTTCCGCTGTTGGCTGAAAGTCTGGGGATTTTTGAGACACATGTGCTGGTTGTCTTCAGAGGGTGCATCTCCACAGGCACTCTGCTGCTATTTTTGTATTCCGTCCGCCGTTTGGGCGTTCAGGTGTATGTTAGTGTGGTTGCCATTTGACAACAGACGATGCCAGACAGAAGGGAGAACGCCTCCATTTCTGAGGCTCCCTGAAATTTTCTTATCCTGTGACTTCCCTGGTGGGATTCAGGGGTTCCTGACAGCCACAGTTTCCTTTGGGAATAGATGCTACCCCAACATTGCTGGAAGGCAGATGACCTTGGATTCCTTGGGTTTTAGCCAGCTCTAGCATCAGTCTCTTTCCTCGGGATGATTAAATCATGGCCTTTGAGTGTGACAGAGTTATTCCAGGGGCTTGCCATGGCCAGCGGGCAAAGCTGTGGAGGAGAGTGAGGACACCTTCTAGAAATGAAAGGCACAGGAAGTTGGGTGTTTGATGGTGCTCATTAACAGGCTGCCCGCAAATTGATTCTGCAGCTAGAGTGCCTTTGTAGTTGCTGCTGCTGGACAGCTCCCAGCCTGCCTTCTCATCTCTTTCTCCCTCTCCAGGGGTGAGGGTGGAAGGCCTGGGGGCACCAGGGAGCCTTTACAAAAGCAGGTCCATTACCTGTCCCTCTCCTGCCCCCAGGACAAGGCTCCTCCTTCACTTCAATTTTCTGAAGTTTTCTTCCTCTGAGCATTTGATAGAATTTATCCAGGGTCCAGCTGTGCCCGTGATTGACAAGCTGGTCTCATTTCATGCCTTCCTTAGAGACTACACATTGGGGTGGACTTCAGAGGGAACAGTGGAGGATGTGACTTTCCCACTCTTGCTGCTTCTCTAGCTCGGGGGGCCAGAGCTGGGAGTTGGTGGTACCAGACTTAAAGAAAAGGGACAGAAATGCTTGGTGGTAGTTTGCCTTTCAAACCACTCTCCCTACCCCTTACAATGGAGGATGGATGTTGCTAGGAGGAGAACTGGAGGGTCTTGGGTGGGGCGATGGAGCAGACTGTAAGATGGGCAGGGATGTCTGGACCGAATGTCAGGGGCTGAGATTTTTGATTTCAAATCCCCTGTCTGTTGCTGAAGCGAGGCATGCTGCTTCACTGGCCTGTTGCACTCTATTCTTGTCCCTGATTGTGTATTTCTCTTCTTGCTCAGCTGAATGCATATTGAACGCATATTCATTGATTGTCAGTATTTACCCAGCCTGTTTCCTTAGCACCATGCTGTGCCTTGTTATCTTTTTTTTTTAAATTATTTATTATTTTACTTCATTAATTACATTGTATTATGTGACACAGTTACATAGGTACTTGGGTTCTCCCCACCCCTCCCCAAACCCTCCCACCATGGTGGATTCCTCCACCTTGTTGCATGAATACAGCTCAAGTTCAGTTGAGATTCCCCCATTGCAAGCGTTTACCAAACATAGAGTCCAGCATCTTATTGTTCAGTCAAGTTCGACAGCTTCTTAGGTATACCCTCTCTGGTCTGAAGACAGAGCCAGCAGAGTATCATCCCAGTCAATTGAAAGCTCCAACATACCATCAGCAAAAATTTACATCATTATGGAATTAATTGACATAGTAATGAGTAACCAATATGTTAAAAGTAAATGTGAGTTCCCAGCCACCTTCTGTGACCACCTCACCTACACTTCAATTTTAGTTTATACACAACATATAACATTCATAACATAACATGTTATACATAACATCATATCATCTTAAATTAAGGCAAACATGTGATATTTAACCTTTTGGGATTGGCTCATTTCCCTTAGCATTATGGTTTCCAGTTTGGCCCATTTGGCCACAAAGAACTGCATTTTGTTTTTTTTAATAGCTGAGTAGTATTCCATGGAGTAGATGAACCATAGCTTTCTTTTCCAATCCTCTGTTGATGGGTATTTTGGTTGTTTCCATGTTTTTGCAATTACTGATTGTGCTGCTATGAGCATAGGAGTGCATGTTGGTTTCTCATAAAACAATTGTTCTGGATATATTCCTAGGAGTGCTATTGCTGGATCATACGGTATGTTGAATTTGAGTTGTTTGAATATTCTCCATACTGATTTCCATAGAGGCTGTACCAGCCTGCAGCCCCACCAGCAGTGGAGTAGGGTTCCCTTTTCCCCGCAACCTCGCCAACAAGTGTTGTTGGTGCTTTTATTCATGTGGGCCAGTCTTACTGGCGTTAGGTGGTACCTCATTGATGTTTTAATTTGGATTTCCCTTATTGCCAGGGAACTTGAGCATTTTTTCATATGTTTATTTGCCATTTGGGATTGTTCCTTGTGAAGTGTTTGCCCATTTCCCGTGCCCATTTCTTGAGTGGCTTGTTTGTTTTGACATTTTGGTTGTTTTGTAGCTCTTTGTATATTCTGGAGATCAGCCCTCTATCACCTATGTCGTGTGCGAAGATCTTCTCCCATTCTGTAGGTTGCCTTTTTACTTTGTTGATTGTTTCTCTAGCTGTACAGATGCTTCTTAGTTTGATGAGGTCCCATTTGTTTATTTTGGTCTTGATTTCTACTGCATTTGGAGTCTTTAGTGTTGCAGTGTCCCACAAATTTTGGAATGTTGTGTCAGAGTTTTCATTGGTTTCCATAAATTTTTTGATCTCATCTTTAATTTCTTCTCTGATCCATTGTTCGTTTAATAGCATATTGTTCAGCCTCCAAGAGTTTCTGTATTTCCTGGGGCATTTTGAATTGCTGATTTCCAGTTTCATTCCGTGGTGGTCTGAGAGGGTACATGGTATGATTCCTATCTTTTTGAAGTTATTTAGGTTTGCTTTGTGTCGTATCATGTGGTCGATCCTGGAGAAGGTGCCATGCACTGCTGAAAAAAATGTATAATCTGTGGCCTTAGGGTAAAAAATTCTATAAATATCTATCATGTCCAGTTGTTCTGTTGTTTGTATGAGTTCTGTTGTTTCTTTGTTGAGTTTTTGTTTTGTTGATCTGTCTATTGTTGTTAGTGGGGTGTTAAGATCACCCACTATTATTGTGTGCATATCTGTCTCCCCTTAAGTCCGTGAGTAATTGCTTCACGTAGCTAGGTGCGTTTGAATTTGGTGCATATATGTTCACAATGGTAATTACTTCCTGATGGATCAGTCCCTTCACCAATATATAATGTCCTTCCCTGTCCTTTTTGATGTGTGTCAGATTGAAGTCCACATCATCTGAAATTAAGACAGCTACCCCAGCCTTTTTTTCTTGTCCATTGGCATGAAATATCTGTTTCCAACCTTTCAGCTTCTTCGAATCTCTTCTGGTTAGATGTGTCTCTTGTAGGCAACAGATAGTTGGGTGCTGTTTGATAATCCATTCTGTTAATCTATGCCTTTTGATTGGTGAGTTCAGGCCATTCGTGTTTAGAGTTAAAATTGAGAGGTTGTGATTTTGCCCTGCCATACTTGTTTTTGTGGGTGTTGATATCTGTGTAATTGCCCTTCCTTGTGTGGACTTTAGCGGGGAGACCTTCCTGTTTGCCATCTTTGCTTATGATTCACCTCCTTTTTTTCTGGAATTAGTGCATTTCTAAGGAGATTTTGTAGAGCTGGTTTTGTGCTGGCATATTCTTCTAATTTCTCTTTGCTGTGAAAGTATTTGATTTCGTTCTCAAATACGAATGAGATCTTTGCTGGGTACAATATTCTTGGTTGACAGTTGTTCTGATTCAGGATTTGGAAGATCTTTGTCCATTCTCTTCTTGCTTGTAAAGTCTCTTCAGAGAAGTCAGCAGTGATCCTGATTGGTTTTCCCCGGTATGTGATCTTTTCTCTGCTTCGTACTTGTCTTAGGATTCTTTGTCTTCGTTGGAGTGGAACTTGAGCACCATATGTCTGGGTGAAGATCGTTTTGGGTCATATCTGCTGGGAGTCCTCTGACCGTCCTGGATTTGGGCTGGGTTCATGTTCCAAGTGTTTTGAAAGTTTTGCTGTATTTCATCGAGCACCATTTGCATTCCTGACTCTTTTTCCGCTCCTTCAGGAAGGCCAATAATCCTAATATTCGATTTTCTGAGGTTGTCTTTCATTTCTTGTATGGTCTTATTGGCTTTGTTCAGACTTTTCTCCAGCTGTTTTAATGAACTGGGTATGTTCGTTTTGTGTGTCTTCCGTTTCAGAGATCCTCTCTTCTGCTGTATTTGTTCTATTGGTTAGGCTCTCAATTTTGTGCTCTAAGTCAAGGATTTTACTTTCCATTTGTTGTATTTCTGAGGCTATGTGGTTCTTGAATTCCTTGAAGTCCTCCCAATTCTTCTCATTGTCTCTGACATATTTTAACATTATTTTTTTGAATTCCTTGTCTGGTAGATCTTCTATGTCTTCATCTCGCATCTCCAAAATAGACATTGGCTTTCGATCCTTTATTGGTAGGGTGTTGGCACTCTCATCTGGATCATTACCTTTTCTGGTATTTCTTCCCATTGTGTTAGTGTTTCTTTTTTGAGAGACCTAGGCACCGGTGTGCTGAGGGGTCTCCAAGCACTATCCTGTAGAGATCGGAGTCTGCAGGCGTGGAGTAGCAGGGTGTGGGAATTTTCAAGGCACTTTTGGTGCGTCTCCAGAACACTGGACCTCAGGGCGCCACTTCCAGGGCCCAGAGGATTCAAAGCACACTCTCAGCTCATCCCCTACAGGTATGCTACCACAGGGCGTGGGGGAGTGAAGGCACTCTCTGTGCGCGCCCCCTGTGCGCGGGATCACAGGGCTCGGAGGATTCTAGGTGCTTTCTTGGTGTGTCCCCAGTGCCAGGGACTGCAGGGCGTGGAGGTTCCAGGTGCTCTCTGGGAACGCCTCCTGCACGCGGGTCCGCAGTGCTCTCCTGGTTCGTCTCCCAAGCACTGGACTATAGGGCGTGGGGTGTTCCAGGTGCTCTCTGGAAGCGCCTCCTGCGCAGGCCCGCCCACCCCAGCGCTTGCAGGGGATCGACCGCCCCAGCGCTAGCACGGGACTGCCCAGCCCAGAGGCGTGCTTGGGTTCCTGTCGGATAGCACCACCCAGCTGAGTGCCAGACCGCAAAGGCACAGGGGAGTATTCAGTGTGCCTTTTGCCTTTCCCCTCAGCGCACAGGACCCCTGTGCGTCACCTCCCAGACAGTTTTGGCAGTTTCAAGGCACTCGCCCGGTGTCCCTAGACGCTGGAATCTCGGAAGGGGAGGGGCGGGGAGACGAGCACCAAGGGTGTTCAGGCTCTGTGCATGCCCCTGGGGGGCCAACTCCCGGAGCCTCCAACCCACCACTGTCCCCACCCAACTCACTCAAACCTCAGGTTCTTGCAGTCTGCCTCTTCCTCTGGTGGGAACCCTCGCCGTGGGTGCGTCTCCCGGCTACTGCGTCCGTTGTAGGTCCCGGCGGGTGCAGGCGGATGGAACCTGGAGGCTGCGGCTGGTGCAGGTCCCGGCGGGGCTTGGCGACCAGGGTGGGCGGATGCCGGCGGGTCCGGATGACTCCAGGTCCTAATGTCCGCAGCGGGCGCAGGTTCTGGCGGGTCCTGGCGACCAGGGTGAGCAAGTGCCAGCGGGTCCCGATCACCGCTGGTCCTCACAGCCACTGCGTCTGCGGGTTGGTCTACGGGTCGACTTCGGCTTTCAGCGTCTGCACTCAAAGGTGACTCAGCAGGTCAGGAGCGGAAAGTCGTCTTCCCTGCCCTTTGTTTTGTTTTTCCCTGGTTGCTCTTCCGAGTTGTGTGGATTTTTTTGGCTCCACACTGTCCAGGAAACTTCACGTTCTTCTCCCTGTAGTTCTATGCTGCTCCACTTACACTTTTGTCGCGTTCTAGCCCTCTCTGTCTGTGAGCTCCCTCACAGTCTTCCTCCTATGTCGGCCATCTTGCGAATCCTAAGTGCCTCGTTATCTTAAAAGCATCAAATTGATGTGGGCGTGGGTATATTAATTTTACTCCAGGTTCTTGCCTCACACAAAGGCACACACTCTTGAGTGCAGACATTTACATACATAGGAACCAGATTTATTTAGTAGTGGAAGAAAAAAGTACTTGTTCACACAGGAGTGTGGACTGCCCCACATGGAGAAACCACTGTCACTAGTGGGCCTGAGAAGTGCCCAAAAGTAGGGCAAGAGGAAGAATGCACCTGCAAGGTAGTTCCAGCCATGGTGCTTGCTAGAAGAGAGCACTCCCTTCTCTCCAGATGTTGCTCTTTCATGAGATAGGAGGATAGTGCCTCTCCACATGTGGGAAGCCACATGGGGCTTCATATCTGTATGTTCATGTCATTCGCCCTGGGGTCCCAGATAAAGCAGGTGCATGTGGGGAAAGAGACATTTTGATTATCAGACAAGGAGATAGCATGACATTGGTGACTTACAGTGGCTTCTCGCTCATGCAGACCTGTCTAGCTGCCTTACCTGTTCCCCATACACCATTGTTAAAATGGGACAGGAGGCAAGGATACAGGTATTGGGCCAGGAAAGCATGGAGTTATTTCCCCTTGGGAGAGAAGTAGGACTCACTTTATCAAAGTTTCAAATCCATGTTTTGTCATAGCATCATGTGTGTTCATGTTAGTCTGTGGCAAAATATCTGAGACAGGCTAACTTCGGGAAAAGGGGTCCATTTACAGTTCAGGATGCTGAAGTCCGAACTTGATGTGTAAGAGCAAGAGATTATAGATCAGAATAGGAAGCCAGGGAGCCTGGGGTCCCACACTTCCCTCCAAGAGCGGAGCTTCCGGGGACCTAGAGAACTCTCACCAGGCTCCATATCCTAGAGGCACACCTCCACCCTAGAGGAACAAACTGGCTAAAAGTTGTGGTGCCTGAACTTGAGGGAAGACTGTTGTGCCGGTTTCTGAAATCCCCAGATAATCATCAAGTCCGAAGTTGGTGCTAAGGCATAAAGGTGGTTTATTCAGATCTGCCCAGGTCTCCCAGCCACCTCCCCCAGCCCAGCATGGTTGGGTGGGGGCGGGGCAGCCGCTGCAGGATCCACAGGGCTACTAGCAAAACAGTGAGTGCACAAGCCAGAGAGAGCACCCAAGAGAAAGAGAGAGCCCCAGGGCCCAAGCCCCCCAGTTTTTATACATTTCAGGCCATTAATTATACCGTCATGACCTAGCAGGCTTCTATTGGTGGGTTTGAAACTGGCAATTTTAAAAAGTACAAATCGATGAGCTATAGGGCGGTGGATC
Source organism: Ochotona princeps (assembly GCF_030435755.1). Taxonomy (NCBI): domain Eukaryota; kingdom Metazoa; phylum Chordata; class Mammalia; order Lagomorpha; family Ochotonidae; genus Ochotona; species Ochotona princeps. Next base: position 19,213,486 of record NC_080836.1, read on the forward strand.
TTATCAAACACCAGGTACTTCCTTCCTGAGGAGTGGTCTGCCTATGTGACCTGCCACATGTCCTGCTGGGTGTCACCTAGGCTATCAGGGTTAGAGCTCACACAGCCCCTAGTCAAGCCATCAAGGCGGAATCACAAAAGGCAGAAAACTTCCAGGTTCTTCAAGACTAGTCCACCGTCAGGATGCTGCTGTGCTCCTTGTGAGCCAGATCTGCCTTGTTACTTCTGCAGGAAAATGGCCTCACCCCTGTCATTTTCTTCTTTCCAAACTCTGTGATTTGTGGACAGTTACCTCACCTCTTGACTTCTCCCTTCATAAAATAATACTTCCAAATCAGCTCGTTTGTAAAGCTGCTCCCACCCAATGTGAAGATGTTGTGAAGATGTTGTGAAGATGCTGGGGTTGCTATGGTAACACAAAGTCGTGCCAGGCAGGAAGAAGGCACTTCATACAGAGGACTTGCACCTTGACCATGTCTAGTGTGGCCTCATCTGAGGATCCTTGTGGGCTACTGCTTCACTTAAAACATTCTGTGTGGAACCTTGGTGCCATTTTAAAATGAGATTCCACTTCTGGTCCTCATTCACCCGTCACCTTGAGTCATTTTACATCCTTTCCTGTACAAGTTCAGCTGTTTGCCTTGGCTTCTGTTCTCCTTTCTTGACAAGCTAAAGTCGTGTGTAACTGTGGTGTACAACATGATGTCTATGAAGTGGCTAAATCCGCCTGATGAATATATGCATGCCTAAATTGCTGTGCTTATTCACCTGTGCTGAGCGCCCTCCACCTTGACTCTTTGCCCCTGGGGTGATGCTGCATGTACATTCAGATTGGGAGCATAGCTAATGCGGAATGAGAGTCAATTTCCGAAGCCCATTAGGTGCTGTATGTTTTAAAGAATTCAGGCAGTATTCCTGTGGAACTGTTTGTGATTCTGTCCGTGTGTTCTTTTTGTCCTTCCCATGCTATCTTGAGCCTTTCCCTATTTTGTCACTTCATTAAGCCCGAAAACCTATTTATAGCCTGTGTGAGAGGCCACGTGTCTCTGGCAGTTGGGAAAATGATTGGGAGGGACATCTTCCTCTTAGCTTGTTAACCCAGTCCACACCTGTGCCTGTGACTTTGTTCTGCTCTCAATCCTTACTGAAAGGTCGAGTTTCTATTTCCATTTACAACATCAGAACTTTGACAGATACCAAAAGGACATGAAGGAGGTCCCCAGGTGAGTTGAAAACATCTAGATTCTCAGCCATTGTAGGAAATGACATTCTGCTTTTTATTTTTTTCCTCCATGGTTTCTTCGTGTGCCAGCTTCCATTGAATCATGGAATTACAAACTTTGATCCTTATCAACCTGTAGTCTTTCCATCTAGTGGGGTTGAATCTGTGCCAGTAAGGCCCTTGTGCTATTCCCTGCAGCCTCCCCATGGCTGATGTGTGTTTGACACCAGCCTAGGGCTTGGGGTACCGAGAGCCCCCACATCATTGTACTTATATAGGAATGAAGCTTCAGTTGCAGACCACTGAAATGAAATGTCCTCAAATTGCACTGTGTGTGGAACGTGAACCCAAAGTCCTATTTCAACCTTTCAACTCTGGTGAGCCTTGGAGACATGAGAGGTGAAGTCACTGCCCTTTCTGTTACTGTTACACCTTTCCTCTTGAAGGCAAACTAAACTTGGGCCAGTGACTTATAGTTCCTAATCATTTGCATCACTCATAAAAACAGGTGTCAGCCGTTCCGAGTTGTGAAAGTGAGTGGATGTTGCATTAGGCAGGCTTACGTTTCTTGAACATCAGTTTTTTCCGTATCGTTTTTGTGAGCCATGTAACTATTTCAGTTTAAAAAGAAAAGACAAGTCCCTATGAAGTAATGACATTGAACGTCATTGTTCAGGCATATTAACTTAGTTGCCTACTGGCTCTTGTACCACTATCAGCTTCTACAAAATTGAAAATGAAGTTCATCATCACTGTTAAGACATTAATGAGTGATGCTGATCTATTAGGCACTCCCATGCACACATGCACCTGCACACACATACACACACACACACCTTTTTTTAAATGTGGTTCTAAAAGCAAGCAGGCATACTAACCTTTCAGAGTTATTTATGCAGAGATTTTGGGCATTGCTACTGCAGTATAGTTTCTTAAATACTCAAACTGCTCAGTGATTGCTGGTAGATCTTAGAATGTTCAAAATGTTGCCTCAGTTGCCAATTTGGACTCGGGAAGTGTGTGTGTGTGTCCAGTCATCCTTCAAAAAGAAACACAAGGAGTAATTGCATGCCTTCCTCATCAACCTGTTTCTTTGCGTTTCGTGAACAAGAGGCATAAAGGTCTTTGCCTCTTCCTGTTTTCCCTGGGCAATATGTAAAACTAATATTGGTTGAGCATGCTATTAACCTTGAGTTTAAATTCAGCGTACTTAATCCCTTGATTAATGCCAAGATTAATGCCCAACAGGAAAGGTTGAAAGCTTAAATGTTTGTGAATGCGAGCATGAAATGAAATCCTAATAACCAGTACAATGATTTGGATTTATGGGCTGTGTTGGCTGCTAAAGATAACTTGAAAATGGTGTTGTGCAGACTCATTTGTCAAAGTGGGCAGCAAGAAAAGAATTGACTGTTCAGGTTGCAGGAAAAAAGCTGAATGGGGAGGAAAAGACCTAACATTTTTGGATGGGTCATAGCGGTCCTTTAAAAATACCACTAGAGTATTGCCGGAGAACAGCAACACAGACCTATGAAATGTTGAACTGTTGGAAATATGTGAAAAAGGAACTTCCTATTTCTTGGCAATGAAGCAGGTAACAGATTTATGATCGTGTTCTTTTCACTCTCTGAGTTTGGTATTTATTAGGATTTTTCTCATTCACACGTATCCGTTGCTTTCACAACCTGAACTCTAAGACCTCCATGGGAAAAAGATTCTTATCAAACAATCTGTCAGGAAGGCCAACTGGGCCCTGACTTGTCGGCACCATCTATTCCTTACAAGGGATTTCTTAATGAGGTTTCCTGTTTGTCTTGACCTTTAGGCAAGGCAACTTTTCCTTTCAAACTACTACCTCTGGCTTCCACCTTCTAACAAACCAAAGGGAAGAGGATGTGACTTGCCGCAACCCAAATAGCAGCTTCTTCTGATTGGTCCTTGAAAGGCGTTCAGCAGCCTGGGGCTTCTGCAAAATCTTCTCTGGTGTACGTTATGTGTACTGTGAAAGATTCTCTGTGAAATTTCCACTGCACATCCAAAACTAGTTAGGGATTGTCTACGTTCCAAATTTGAATCTGCAAATTTCTGAACACATGCAAAGAAGAGTTTAGAATCCCCCATGCTGTATACTATGGGATCTGACCCTGGTTCAAGAATTGTGAGTTCATGGCCGTCGTCTGCTTGCTTACACCCTCCCCTGCTCCATTGTTTTGAAACCAATCCAAATAGCCAAACATCTATGAAGAGCCCAGTATGCAGCTTTACAAGAGAATTAGAAAACCTTGAACTACACTCCCATAACAACTACTGGTGCCACTTCATACCTGAAAAGTAACTTAATTCCTTAGTAACATAAAAAATCAGATTAGTATTTATATTTTCTAATATTATGATGAAATACTAGCTTATAACTTAGTGTGCATTGCAACTGGGCTTTAAGTACTATAATTGGCAATGTTGGTGTCTCTTAAGGTTCTCCATTATTGTTTTCCTCTGTCTTATTTTCCCCCTCACAACTGTTTGTTCCATGGAAAGCTTCATGTGCCTCCATTTGTCTTACCTGTATTACTGTGTAATCTGAACCTGGGTCCTTTGTATTTCCTATAAATTGATGTTTAGATCTGAATCTAAATGTTCAGTCAGGCTGTACATTGATTTTGCAAGGCTGCATTTCCTTGCAACTATATAGAAGTTATTTTACCAGCCTGTGATGCTACCTGTGTCTCTTTTTAGGATTTATTTCTGTGTTTGAAAGGCAGAATGACAGATACTCTTAGATCAGCCATCCACTGATTCATTCCCCAAATGGCCACAATAAGCCAGGGCTGAGCCAAACCAAAGCCAGGAAGGTCTGACTCCATTCAAATCTGCAAGGACCCAATCACTTGAGCCATCTTTTGTCACCTTCCCAGGCACATCAGTAGGGAGTTGGAGCTGAAGCACAGCCCCAAGTGTCACAAGTGGTGACTTAACCCACTGCACCTTGATGCCAGCTGCTGCTTACCTCTTGTGGTTTTTAGCTGTCCTTCATGATCAGTGCCTAGATTCATCTGATCATTAGAGGTTCATTCTTTATATACAATAGTACCATTATAATTCAACTGCCTTTATTTTCTTCTTGGTTTCCTAATTGGTCCTATTGGTCAGCAGCATTCTTTCCCCCTGCTTATATGATCTCTGGCTTTTATTATCATCATGAAGTCTTCAACAGAAGGAAACATGTTTAGGCTTTTGACGTTATTTCCTACTGGTTCTGACATCTTCCCTGCTTTGGCTGGTGGGCTTCTGTTCATGTTGTATTCTGGATTCTGACCCTGGGGGTTTTCAGTAGTTTCATTGCTCTCTGCTGTAACAAGATATTCTAAGTTTACCTTCCCCAGTTCCTGCTTCAGTCTTGGGATTAGCTATGTATCCAAGAGCCACCTGCTTCTTAGTAGAGACTTATGCTTTGGGACCTTCCAGTGCCAGGGGATTCACTGCTGTTGAGTGAACGGGTGAACGGTTACAAGAAGCGTATGTTGTTCTTTCTTGAGGTTGTATTTGGTGAGGGGGGAGGACTTGCTCCCTGACTGGATTAAGTCCATGGGGAAAGGCATGAGGGAAAATAAAATGGAGAACTACTACTCATGAAAATGATGATCGTATTGGAGTGATCAAGATAGGCCTGCTACCAAGAAGATAAGGGATAAAACTAAGAGGGGCATACAACTAACAAGTATTTGGCAGGCATTGGGAACACCAGGTTCAAGGGTCATAGGGCTAGCATTAATATTCAAGTTTAACAACAAGTCCAAGAAAAGTAGATGCTGAGTGTTTCGATCATTTTGTTCTCACTTATAGTGGTAATCAGGCATTATTTACTGAATGAACGATTCTATTCAAAGTACTTGTAAACCCAGCTAGTGACTTTGTTATTGTTGTCCTGAGTGGAAGAGTTCTTCCAAGTTACTACTTTTTCACATCTTGGAAAGAGATGTCATTGTAAAATCTGTGACATTAAAATCTGATAGACATTCTGGAAAGACACAAAACAGGTATCTCGAACATTTGTTAACAATTTCCTGGAACACTCGAAATGTTGCATCTGAGTTTGAGTGTAGATTAATGAGACTGCTTGAATGGAATTAGCCAATTATATTAGAAGGCAACATTTTCTTACCCATCATTTATTCTTATTGCCACAGACCATTATGTATCCAGATTTACATTCCTGGCACAAGCACTCGTTGAATCCAGGAGAAAGGATAGTCCTGACCCCTGGGCTGAAACTACCTTTTGAAATGGGCTGACTTGAGCTGTCACAATGTCCTCTGTGTGGGTGCAGGCCTGACAGGAGCTGGTTTTGCGAATGTGCAGAGACAAGTGTGCCAAGTGCCAACTGGTATGAGACGCACCTCAATGCTGTCTGTACAGCTGCCGACTGAACAATTCATATGCTGCCTCTCCCATATAAAGGGAAAATTGACTTTTCTTTTTGTGCAGCAGTTAGGAATGGATTTTTAGAACTCGGTGTCTTTTTTATTAAATTTATTCATTAATTACATTGTGTTGTAATTACATAGAATCTGGGATTCTCCCCCCACCATCCCCCCATGGTGGGTTCCTCCATCTTGTTGCATAACCATAGTTCAAGTTCAGTTGAAATTCCCTCTTTGCAAGTATATGCCAAGCATATAGAGTCCAACATCTTATACTCCAGTCAAGTCCAACTACTTATTGGGTAGACCCTCTCTGGTCTGAGGGCAGAGACAGCAGAGTATCATCCTGGTCAAATAAAAGCACTAACATACCATCTGCAACAATTAACATCGTTATGGAATTAATTAACATGGTATGGAGCAGTCAACATGTTAAAAATAAATGCGATTTCTTAACCACTTTCTGTGACCCCCCATTCACAGTTCAATTTTAGTTTATATACGACATATGACATAACATCCATAACATAACATGTTATGCTTAACATCATATCATCTTAAATAAAGGCGAAGATGTGGTGTCTAACCTTTTGAGATTGGTTCATTTCCCTTAGCATTATGGTTTCCAGTTTGGCCCATTTGGCCACAAAGAACTGCATTTTGTTTTTTTTAATAGCTGAGTAGTATTCCATGGAGTAGATGAACCATAGCTTTCTTTTCCAATCCTCTGCTGATGGGCATTTTGGTTGTTTCCATGTTTTTGCAATTACTGATTGTGCTGCTATGAACATAGGAGTGCATGTTGGTTTCTCGTAAAACAAGTTTTTTGGATATATTCCTGGGAGTGCTATAGCTGGGTCATACGGTATGTCGATTTTGAGTTGTTTAAATATTCTCCATACTGATTTCCATAGAGGCTGTACCAGCCTGCAGCCCCACCAGCGGTGGAGTAGGGTTCCCTTTTCCCCGCAACCTCGCCAGCAAGTGGTGTTGGTGCTTTTATTCATGTGGGCCAGTCTTACTGGCGTTAGGTGGTACCTCATTGATGTTTTAATTTGGATTTCCCTTATTGCCAGGGAACTTGAGCATTTTTTCATATGTTTATTTGCCATTTGGGATTGTTCCTTGTGAAGTGTTTGCCCATTTCCCGTGCCCATTTCTTGAGTGGCTTGTTTGTTTTGACATTTTGGTTGTTTTGTAGCTCTTTGTATACTCTGGAGATCAGCCCTCTATCACCTACGTAGTGCACGAAGATCTCCCTCTGTGGGCTGCTTTTTTACTTTGTTGATTGTTTCCTTTGCTGTGCAGAAGCTTCTTAATTTGATGAGGTCCCATTTGTTTATTTTGGTCCTGATTTCTATTGCTTTTGGTGTCCTTCTTAGGAAGTAGGGACCTACCCCTAGATCTTGCAGAGTATTTCCAACATTTTCTTCCAAAAGTTTGAAGGTTTCTGGATGTAGGCTTAGATCTGTTATCCATTTAGGTTTGATCTTAGTATATGGTGAGAGATGTGGATCTATCTTTTGGTTTCTACAGGCTATCAACCAGTTGTCCCAACAGCATTTATTGAAGAGACCTTCCCATTTGCCTGGATTATCGTTTGTCCTTTTGTCAAAGATTATTTGGCTGTATCTGTGTGGGTCCCCTTCTGGTGTTTCTATTCTGCTCCATTGATCTTCCTATCTTTGTGCCAGTACCAGGCTGTTTTGATAACCATTGCCCTATAGTATGTCCAGAGGTTCGGGACTGTGATTCCCCCTGCTAACTTCCTGTTCTTCAGGATGGTTCTAGCTATTCGTGGTTTTTTGTGTTTCCAGATGAACCTTTGGATCATTGTTTCCAGTTCCGTGAAGAATGTTTTTGCCAATTTGATTGGAATTGCATTGAATGTATATATTGCTTTTGGCAAAATAGACATTTTAATGATATTGATTTTACCTATCCAGGAGGATGGGATGTTACTCCATCTTTTGAGGTCTTGTTCAATTTCTTTTTTAAGTAGTTTGTAGTTTTCCTCAAATAGGTCTCCTACATTTTTGGTTAGGTTTATTCCCAGATACTTCATACTTTTCTCTGTTATTTTGAATGGTATCTTGCTGGTTAAGTCTTTTTCCATCTTGGGGCTGTTCGCATACACTATGGCTGTTGATTTTTGTTCATTAATTTTGTACCCTGCCACTCTACCGAACTCTCGTACAAGTTCTAGCAGTCTCTGTATTGAGTCTCTTGGCTCTTCTATATAAAGAATCATGTCATCTGCATATAGTGAAAGCTTGACTTCTTCATTTCCCATTTGGATTCCTTTGATTTCTTTTTCTTGTCTTATGGCCTTAGCGAGTACCTCTAGAACTATGTTGAATAGCAGTGGAGAAAGTGGACATCCCTGTCTTGTTCCAGATCTCAGTGGGATGGGTTCCAGTTTTTCTCCATTCAGTATGATGCTGGCATTGGGTTTTTTCATATATTGCTTTAATTATGTTGTGGATTTTTCCATCTATGCCTACCTTGGTTAGGGTCTTTAGCAGGAACTTGTGCTGGATTTTGTCAAGCTTTTTCTGCATCTATTGATACTATTATGTGATTCTTGTTTTTCAGTTTTTGGATGTGGTGTATCACATTGATGGATTTCCGTATGTTGAACCATCCCTGCATTCCAGGGATGAATCCTACTTGATCTGGATGAATGATCTGTCTGATGATTTTTTGAATTCTATTGGCTAGGATTTTGTTGAGAATCTTAGCATCGATGTTCATCAAAGAGATAGGTCTGTAGATTTCTTTCTCTGTAGGATCTCTGTAGGTTTTGGGATTAAGGTAATGTTGGCTTCATAGAATGAGTTTGGAAGGGTTGCTTCTTTTTCTGTTGTTTTGAAGAGTTTGTAGAGGATTGGGGTCAGTTCTGTTCGGAATGTTTTGTAGAATTCTGTAGTGAAGCCGTCTGGGCCTGGGCTTTTCTTTGTTGGGAGATCTTTAATCACTGATTCAATCTGTGCTTCAGTTATGGGTTTGTTCAGTTCGTTTGTTGCCTCTGGGTAAGTTTTGGCAGGTGGTGTGAGTCTAAGAACTTTTCCATTTCTTGGTGGTCTTCTGATTTGTTGGAGTACAGTGCTTTGTAGTAATTTCTAATTATGTTCTTAATGGTTGCCGTGTCTGTTGTTATGTTGCCTTTTTCATCTTTGATGCTGTTAATTCTTGCTTTCTCTTGTTTTTTTTCTCTTGTTTTTTCTGTCAGTCGGGCCAGTGGGGTGTCTATCTTGTTTATCTTCTCAAAAAAACAACTTTTTGATTCATTGGTTTTGTGTATAGTTTTTTTATTTCTATCTGGTTGATTTCCTCCCTTGTTTTGATGATTTCTTGTTTCCTGTTGTGTGTGGGGCTCTTCTGCTGTTGTCTTTCCAACTCCTGGAGTGTGTGTTTAGTTCCTGTATTTGGCGTCTCTCTTGAGCCTTGACATGAGCTCCAATTGCGATGAGTTTGCCCCGTAGCACTGCTTTGGCAGTGTCCCACAAGTTTTGGAATGTTGTGTCAGAGTTTTCATTGGTTTCCATAAATTGTTTTATTTCATCTTTGATTTCTTCTCTGACCCATTGTAGAACTCGGTGTCTTGTACTCATTAGCAGCCTGTGGTTCTATGGCATGTTGGAAACTTACCTGCAACCTCCTTTTAAGTCCTGTCCCTTCCGTAAAAGCCTGAGAAGAATTCTTGCAATGGATACCAGCCCTTGGCTGTCTCTTCCACACAGCTGATCTCTCCCCTGGTGTTAATAAGACTCCTGACGATGCTGATGGGTCGGTGGGGGGAGGGTGGCAGGACAGATGACAGTTATTTCCCTGCCTCCTTTCATCATATCACTTCCCGTAGTTTCTGTTCCCTGTGACCTGAAATATTAAATGGAAAGTTCTAGAAATATACAGTTTATACATGTTAATAAGTAACTTTTAATAGCCTGTTTTAAAATTGCTTTTGGTTATTATCTCATTCTCTTGCGGTGCCTACTTTATGAGCAAACTGTATCTTAGGTTAGTAGGTATTGGGCTTTTTCTAATGCTCAAAGTATCTTAGAAAACAAATGTCTTGAAATTCATGACATGAAAATCGGGTAGATACTCAGGTTGAGACACAAAGCAGGTGTCTTCTACCAGTTTAATGGTATGCTTTATCATATTTGTAAGAATATGATGATTGGATTAGCCCATTAGAATAGAATGAGCCAGTTTTACTAAGTTTCTTGTCTGTCTGCTGTTTTCATTGCCACATGGTGAAGTAGATCCTCCTGTGAACAATCAGGAATGTCTGTTGAGAAAACACTGAAGATCTGATAGTCTTTCTGGATCCCACCACTGACCTGCGGGGCTTAGAGCTTCGTTGAGTTTTCACTCAAATTTGTCAAGGAGCAACCTGCTCCACCTGATGAGGTGTGTTGTAGGGAAGGTCTTGATGAAAGCAGTGTCACTCACAGGGCTACCTGGAGCACTAAAGTCATATTTTTTATAGAATCATCACTTACCAGGCATTCATGGAGGACCGACTGGGTGCCAGACGTGTTCTTGGGGCTGCATGGAGTGATGAACAGGAGAGACAAAGTTTCTGTCCTCCAGAAACTTAGATCAAATCTGGAGTAGTAAGGCAGTGCATCCAATACTTTCTGTCAGTCATGAGCCACAGGAGTGATAAGGTGGAGCTGTGGTGTAGCGTGACCAGGCCAGGAAGTGAGAGAGAAGGCTTGTCTGTGGGGAACTGGGAGTGTAGTGTGGAAGGAAGCAAGGGAATGAGACATGGGTCACTTCAAATGGAACAGAGTGACAGGAACAACAACACAGATATCCTGAGGCATAGATCTAGCATGGATCTATCAATGAGCAGAAGACAGGGCACCCAGTGAAATTTGAACTTCCAGGTCAACACTTAAAAAAGAAATGTGACAGACACCGCACTGGGAAGACTAATACTGAAACAAAAAATATCTGCAACTAAATTTTAACAATATCTTTATTTTGCTTCTGTCAACTTGGCAGTCCTGCTAAGGTGGGAATAGGCTATGAGCCTGACATGTGTTCGGATGTGCAAAGGGGCAGTAGGTAAGGGTGGGAGTCAGATTCTGCAGGATCCAAGTATTAGTTACAGGCTACACCCTGAATACTTTGAGTCTCCTTGAGAGTTTGAGGATGCAAGGAAGTGATCCCATTTCAGCTTAAAACAGTTGCTGCAGAGAATGAACTTTAGGGGCAAGAGATGGAAGCAGACTATGGTTACCAGTGCCATTAACCTTATATTATAGTACTGTCCCAAAATAGGAACATAGTAAATCATTTTTAAAAGGATTTTATCTAAGAGTTAGGAAATGATACCCTATTATTGAACATTGGGCTGTGCTTCTTTAACTGTGGGAGTCAGATGTTTGGAGTACATGCTTCAGTGAGTAGTCAACAAGCACACCTGCTCTGGGGCTGGACAGTGTCAGTCCTTAACCTTGTCCCCATCTGCACCTGTGTCTTCCGCTGCTATGATAGCCTAGCCCAGAATGTTATTTGAAAGACCAAGTGAAGCCCTGAGTGTAAAGGGTCTGTCACCCTGTTGGCTGCCACCACATCCACATATCTTTTGTTTATGCTTTGTCTTCCTCACCTGACCAAACTCAATAGCCAAGTCATGTACCATTTCCATGGGTAGACATCATTTAGTATTTCCTTTTTGAAACCTGAGAAAGTGGAGTGCACATGGGGGTTAGTATATGTTGGGGAAGGTGCTTAAAACAATTTCTGTAGCATGCTGCATTTAGTAAATAACTATTGGGTGAGCTATCGGTGTAACTGGTGCCTGTGTGTACCTGTATTTAGTGTAGCAAAAGAATGTGAATTCATTTGTGTTCATGTACACAGAGCTTGTCTAATAGGATAACGTGAAATGCCCTTTCTGGTGAGATACCAGAATTGCAATGGTTCCCCGGTCCAACCCCACCACTTTGTTCATGAGGAACCCTGAAAACCACATGGTTGAGGCTGCTCACCTCATTACTGATAGAGGTGGTTGATGCAGAGGGAGTGCTCTTTTTCACCCACCACCTCTCCAGTCGCTCACCCAGCCCGGCCTCTGGCTGGCTATGATGTATCCTGGTCAGGGTAGCAGAAGAATGTAGCTGTCACCTGGACTGCTGCTCGCTAATGGGGCTCCCCCAGTCAGTTCCCCTTCAGCTTTGCTTTCCTGGCATGCAACAGAATGGCAGCTGCAGTATTAGCTTCTCTTGAGTACAGTGAAATACCTGGAGGAACGAACTTCATAAAGAGGAAAAGTTTGTGTAGCTCAAAGCTGTGGAGCTTCAATGCCGAGATCCCATGGTTCTTTAGTTCTGATGGATGACTGTGGTGGATGTGAGAGAAAATCACGTGGTGAGCCAAGAATTAGGGCACATGTGCCTGTCTGTGTCTTTGTGGCCTTAATGAAGTCTGGAGGGTTTAATAGTAGGCTCTACCCTAATAACTTAACCCATTTCAGACCACAACCAGAAGGCCTCACCTCCAAATCTTGTAATTGTATGAAGTTTGTACCCGCTTAGCAACATTAACCTGTCTTTGGAGACTAACCTTTAACATCCAAACAAATATCCAAAGGGTAACCATGGCCTAGACACCTTTGAAGGTAAAGTGATCTAATGCCTGCAAGTTTTTATGGATTTGTTTTTAGAGAACATGAAGTGTTATAAGCCTGCAATAAATAATTTTATGTTTATGCAATATGACTCATTTAAAAGACCTTCAAGTAATAGTCATTGTAAAACAAACTGCAGAGACAGGCATGACAGCCGGGCGGGGGGGATTAAACTGCTTGGGACGTTTACAACCTATAACTGAAGTGTAATTGGAACATGTGGATTTGAGTCCTGCCTCTGCTTCTGACCTAGCTTCCTTAGGTGGCAGCAGAAGACAGCTCAAGCATTTCAAGTACTTGGGCACCTGCTACCCCATGAAAGGCCCAAATGGAGTTCCTTAAACCTGCCTCAGTCCTGGTTGTTGGGGTCATTTGGGTAGCAACCCAGCACATGCAAACTTGGTTCCTGTGTTGGTCCCTGTCACTCTGCCTTTAAAAATCCATTAAAAAAAAAAAAAGTAATTGAAGGGCCTAGCACAATAGCGTAGTGGTTAAAGTCCTCGCCTTGAACGTGCCAGAATCTCATACGGATGCCGGTTCTAGTCCCAGTGGCCCTGCTTCCCATTCAGCTCCCTGCCTGTGGCCTGGGAGAGCAGTCCAGGACAGCCCAAAGCTTTGGGAGCCTGTACCCGCATGGGAGACCCGGAAGAAGCTCCTGGCTCTTGGCTCCTGGCTTCAGATTGGCTCATCTCCAGCCGTTGCAGTCGCTTGGGGAATAAACCATTGGACGGAAGATTTTCCTCTCTGTCTCTCCTCCTATCTCTGTATATGTGCCTTTTCAATAAAAATAAATAAATCTTTAAAAAAAAGTAATTGAAAACTTGAAACATTCAGATTAGAAGAACGTGGAAAGCGGCCTGATACCATTACTGACAGATGATCTCAGGCTTCCCATACACATCTTTTTCCATTTAGTTCTGATGGCATTTAGCACCTGCAAAACCCAACTTGAAATCCTGTGTGTCAGCACTTCCGTAAAATAACACGTTGCATTTCATTCAAGAAGAAAGCCTTAGTAGAGATGATCCTCCTTTGGAAAGATTGGAACCCTACTGCACAGTTAGCCCATTGCTTTACCTGCCTCCGTGCATTGCTTGGGTCTCCTGTCCAGGTTTGCAAAAATTTTGATACTTATTCTTTCACCCTTTACATTGTAAGGGCTGGTACCTATGAGTAATGTCTTTTTCCTGAAATGTGATAAAGTGTCTATCGCCTTGACTTTGAAAATAATTTTGACCTAGTTAGGCCATTTAGAATTTCAGAGAATGCCTTGATTCACAATGCTCATGATTAACCTATAGCACTTTTTCTGTTCCAGAAAGGTTAAATCACTGGGAAGAAGAGAGTCAAAAACCAAATGGTTTTGTTTTCTATATCCTTGTTGGCGAAAAATGATGTGTAAGATTTCTCTGTGGAATATGCATTAATGTTCCAAAGTTCTAGCCTGGCTGTTCCTGCTGTATTTCTGCTGCCTCTTCATTTTGTAGCCCGAGGCTGGCTCGCTGAAAAGATGAGTTCATGTCTGAGGAATTGTACCTTCAATCGAAGGTTATTACAGTAATGATGCTGCACCTCGATCGATTGCTATGTGCAAGTTGCCATGAACTTGTACACTTCTCAATTCTTGGCCTTATTGTGGTGAAGTTTTTGTACTTTTAAGCTGTCCAGTCCCTTCCCTGGCAGATGACTGGAGACAGAGCTTACCCAGCCCAGAGGAGGAGAGATGAGAGTAGATAGTAAAATGGGGCAGTCTATTGTGCTTCAGCTTTCTTGGTCTAGGGAGAGAGCCCCCACAAGGGCCACAGCTGGAAATATCTATTCCAGGCAGTGGCTAAAGGCAGACAGCCAACTTAAGTGTAAGACAGAGAGCTTGAACCTTCAGAAAAGGAGCTACTCAGAACAATTACTTGATGGAAAACTAATAAAGATAAATTTGTCATGCAAAAAAAATTTTTGAAACCTATGCATAGTTTTATTTTGCCATAATATATCCTGTTCCATTAATTTGTGAAGACCTTTGTGATGGCATGAATTTGCATTTTTTTCACCCAAATTGACACATCTTTTAATTACCTTTTCCATGAACTTTGCCAGATGATTCCAGGTTAGCCAGGTGGTGGGCTCACTCTGAGGGCTTATTTATTCGCAGCATAATGCACCAGTGCAAGGAGTTTGTGCAAAAGCCTTGAACGGATCAGACTGAAATCACAGAGCTTACGGGGGTTGAGTTACGAGCCATGAGCCAGATTTTCCCTTAGTGTTATTAGTGATGCTGCTAGGAAAATGTTGCTCATCTGAGGCTACTTGTTTCCGTACTTCAAGTCGCTGCCAGCGCTAGCTGATGGCCAGGTCTGGTCATCCTCTGAGGGTTTCAGAAAGAAAGGCTTTGTTTTTGTCTGCCCCCCATCCCCACCCCTAGGGGTAATTGGTTTACATACAATTGAATTATCCTGTTAACCAGTTATCCTATCATTCTGTACCAAAACAACCTCCCACACCGCCCTCTCCTTCTGTGTTAAGTTATCCATAATTGATTTTTCTGCCATGGCACATGCATGGGTAACTCTGAAATTTCTTGCTAAAAGCTCAATTGGACTGGCTCTATTTTCCATATTTACAAGGAGGCCCTTGGAGCCTTGCAAAGTGGTAGCCAGCAATTAAGAGTCAGAAGATAAACGAAGATAAATGAAAATAAATGCTCAGCTTCGGAGAATTACAGTCCTGAGGAATCCCCAGGGAAGTTGTGTTTTCCACAACTGCCTTAGATTCTGTTTTTATCAGTGTGTGTTGTGAAAGACTTGTGGGAACAGACAAGGAAGGACTGTAAATCGCATTGTCAGTATCTGGGGTCAGGAATAGCTGCTATTCATGAGAATTTTATTTCAATTTTGATGGGTTGCTACTGTAGTGCCTTCAGACCAGATTTCTTTGACCTCTGTGCATTGCTTTTTCATCCCACCCACTTTTTGGATTTGTTTCTTCTTAAATGGAAGGTCTCACATCAAGACGGCATCTGCCTGAAAGCTTCAGATTGAGACCGTTTACAAAAACGTTAATTGGGGCTAGATCATTCAATTTGACCTTGGAGTGCAAGACACAGATCTGTACAGTTCTGCAGCCAGCCAAAGCTTGGTTCCTTGCAGGTGTCTTTTCTGATACTTTGCATACTCATAGTGATCCAGATAGTGTCCTGTGTGGCCAGGTGGTTGTGAGGTCCCAGCAATGAAGACATGGATCTCCATGGCGAGTTAGTGCATTCTGGGTTGATCAGTAAGTCATTTCAGCTTTCCTTGCAGAGAGTTGTTGAAGTCTCCAAAGTCATTCCCGCATAATGGTGAGTGACCCCCTCCCCCCTCACTCCACAAGAGAAGACTGCGGAGCTTTTCCCATCAAGGGTTTCTGCCCTCCGCTCATTGCTTTCAGCTCATTTGCAGCAGCAGATGGCTTTATGCAAATCAGGCCGATTATTTTTAACCATAGTAAAATCCACATTGTGTTATGAGCACTTTCTAGATGGATACAACTGGCATGTTTCTTTGAAAACTCACTTAGATCTAGAGAGCAAACCTTGGCTGACTCTGCTCTGCTGCTGGAGGGCGGGGCATGTGGTCACTCACAGTCCTGCTGCCATAGTGATATCACCGCCACCACCTCTGGGATGTCCTGCACTTGGTTAAATTGTATAGGTCCACCTGGTCATGCAAACTTTTTCAGTGACTGTTAGCTATATTGAATTATAACATTGCATATTAGTAAATGGCTAATCATACTACCTTAAAACTTATGCTTGTTACACCAAAAAAGCTAGGCATCAGTGCTATTCATCCTTATTTTTTCCTTTCCTGATCTCCTTTGATAACCCCTGCAGTAATTTCTGTGAAGTCGGACCCTTTTTCATCTTCTGTTTCTTCCGTGCCCCCAACACTCTAGACCCTTGCAAACTTATCAGCTCTTTCCATCTCCATCCTCCAGAATGGTCTGCCCAAATTGTAAGGGCTATTTTCTACCTTTTATCTTTCTCCAGTAGGATTTACCACCTTATTTTTAAAAGGCCAAAAAATGAGAGAAAGCCTTGACTGGTTCATCTTAAACTCAGTTTCATTCCACATTCTGTTATCAGTGATTGAAGTCTGTGGCTAAGATACCACCCTTGTTTTCCTCCCTCTTGGTTGTGTCATAGAGAACAAGTCATCGCAGTCCGCTTACTACCCAGCCACACAGGGACCTTTACTTGTGCATTGATTTTCAGTAGTATTCAAGTTTATTTTTGCTTGTCTTTGGAAGTGTGAGGATGAAATGGTTAAGGAGGGAGCCCTCACTGTAAAGTACCTAGAGGGCAGACGGGTGTGTGGGACGATGCTGTGTTTCTTGTAGCCCTCCATGGTTATTGGACAGAGCATTTGAATCTGAATTTACCTTCTGTAAGCCTGAGGATGTGGCTCTTCATCATAGCCCATGGTTATGGAAAGCTCCTAGTGAACTGCATTCCGTGGTTTGTCAGTATTTCACTTCATTCATAGATGAACCAACATACTTAGTGTCCCTGATTTGTGTTTTTCAGGTTGAAAATTGGTGTCCTCATTTACCTTGGAGAGCAAAAAATCCCTATGAAGAAGCTGATCATAATTCATTGGTGAGTGACTTAGAAAGGTTGTTCCTTTGTAATTGAGTCAGCTCAAGTGGTACTGAATTTGCAGATTTCTGGCACGATCCTGGCAGTTCAAGTGATGAAAACAGTCAACTGTGGGGCATATGTTGATTTGAGCAGTTCTCACAGGGTTGCAACTGGTGAGCTACTGATAAGAATAGGACCCACTGTGAGGTGTAACCCAGTGAAGGGTGCAATTGTAAATAGAGGCCATGTGTGTCTCATACTGTCACGCCCACCAGTGTAAATTCATGGGGAAGAGCAGTCTCAGGTGTTGGGGTCAGAGTGAATTGTATACAAAGGAACAGAACTGGAACTGGATTTAAAATAATGAATGAGTTGATGGGGAGTCAAGAAAAAGGAGGATGCTCCTGATTCAGGGAAGAGTGTGGCTTGATGGGTCAACACTGGAGGAGAATGAGTGCTTTGGGTTGAAGGATAGATCAAAAAGTGAGGCAGAAGGCATTGAAAAGCTTTGTTCACTGCTTTGAATGCTTAAGCCTTTATTCCTTGGGCCAACGATTAGAAACCTTTTGTCTTCAGGTAGTAACTCATTCCATCCTCCTGGCAGACCAGAGAGTCTGTAGCACAGCTCTCAACTTGGCCATTTCAGCAGCTGGAGACAGTACATAAATGAAGATATGTGGCTCTGTGCCAATAGAACTTGATGCACAAATAGGCAGTCAGGAGGCTGTAGCCCAAGGGTTGTAGTTTGCTGACATTAGCTCTTAACTGAGTTTCAGGAAAGTTGACCAGTGCTGGAGTGAGGTAAGTTTTCAAAGCAACCTGTGGTGACTGTTAGATTCAATGTGTTTCAGAAGTTCTAAAAAATAAATAGTGCTCTTATCAGGTTTCTTAGTTATTTGTGTCATTACATGTATGCCAGCATGTTCTGAAAAATATTCTGCATGCTCTTTCAATTCTTCTGGTTTGTATTTTAAATTGTGTTCAGCTGTGGTGGAAAGCCAGTGTTCCTGCCTTTAACTTCATTAGCAAATACCAAGTTTTTGTTTGGAACAGAACTAAAACATGAGCCTTTATTTCTGTATTTAACTCTGTGAACAGAAAGAGACTTACTGGCGACCTGCAGGATGTCTGGCATCCCATTTAGAATTGATTTCAGTTTTCCCAGGAGTCGCATGCCTGGCCACAGAGCCAAGTGGCACCATAAATTTGGGCCCAGAGAATTTCAAGGTACATCAAGCACACTGATCATAAAAAATTGAACTTGAACGTAGCTCAAGGCTCTACAGTGGCTGTGCTGCCTCTCTCGGTTTCTAATTTTTTTAATGATGTCCCTTGCAGCAAGGCAGCCTTCTGGAGTGCCTGCTTTCATTTGCAGCATGGGGACCTAGAAAGGAAAGCCATAATGCTGACGGGACTCACTCTTGAAGCCCTGGATTTAATTGACAACCTCTTTCAAGTTTTCAAATGTCACATCATGAAAGCTATTATGCTTTTTTATCTTCTGTTCATTTTATTAAATTTTGGTTTCCAGGCAGAAATTCGGACAGATTTTAATATTCTCTACAGTATGATGAAAAAGCATGAAGAATTCCGGTGGATGAGACTGCGGATCCGGCGGATGGCTGACGCGTGGATCCAAGCAATCAGGTCGCTGGCAGAAAAGCAGAATCTTGAAAAAAGAAAGCGGAAGAAAGTAGGTTCCTTGCCAGTTCAGTTCAGCGAGATGCCGATTTCCTTTGAAAATGTGATTTTACTTGGAAACAAGACTGGGAGAAATGTTGGCTCTCCAGTGGTGTTCCCACCGGGTGAACCTGTTCATTCTGTTACAGTTGCACTTTGGTTTTCTGTCTGCAGTTAGAGTATTCTTTCTTAGCAGGTGCCCATGCACCTTTCTGGGATGATGCTAAGCAAGCCATTGGCGTGTGAGATTTTCATTTGACCCACCTAACTATCTCCATCAGACTATCAGGAATCTTATTTATCTGAGTCCAACCTTCTAGAACTTTCTATGACAGCATTATGACAAGTACAGATTTTTGTATGTCAGTCTTGGGCTTTGGGGCAACCATTGTATTCCATTATTGACTGCGTCTGGTTGGTGATCTTGCTTACACTGTCAGGAGAGATGCTGTATTGAACTTGAACCATCTTGTTTTAAATTCATGAAGAGGTGCTTGAAAAAAACCTCCAAGATACCCCCCAGGTTGACAGGATCTTAGGATTTTAAACCTTGTTATAAAGAAAGTGATGTGATGTTAGGTGAACTATTCTGATGTCAAAAGGGAACAAAGTGAAGGATTTGTTCCTTCTGTATTTTAACTCCAGTCTTCAACAAACTTTATAAAGTCCCTCAAAGAAATAGACCTGGTGTCA
Source organism: Ochotona princeps (assembly GCF_030435755.1). NCBI lineage: Eukaryota > Metazoa > Chordata > Mammalia > Lagomorpha > Ochotonidae > Ochotona > Ochotona princeps. The sequence goes on from NC_080836.1 coordinate 19,232,759, forward strand.
TAGTTTGGGTCAGTTTTGTTTATAACCCCTGTTTGAAACAGCAATACGAAACATTTTCATATCAACTTGTTGTTCCATGGAAGAATCTGTGCTCCTTTGGGGCAGGTGAACTGTGAAAGGAAACGTTCCAAAGTCTACCTAATCCAGTGGAGTCTTCTGTTATTTTGAACTGATTTGTTTTAATCTTAGTGTGCATTACTTTAAAAAAATTTTTTTTGGTGTGCATTACTTTTAAAAGAGAAATTTGTTTCTGTGTACATGTGTAGTTACCCATGTAGGCTCACAATATAAGTAGGATAAATTTTTTTAGTCCTATTTTTTTTAATTGGAAGGTAAACCATAAAATTAAAACCAAAGGAGATGGATGGTGGTGATGGGTGACAGTGTGAGTGTACTTAATGCTACTGCGCTATACTCTGGAAATGCTTTTATTCTGTGTGCATCTTATCACAATTATTAAAGCTGCCCGAGTGGAAGAAGCACGCAGCATGGAAACACCAACTATGGAATCTCGGTTTCTCTGAAACTATCTTACTTAGTATGCTGACCGTATAACTGTTCTACCAGAGCAATTAAAAATGTAGTTGCTTAAAAAAAAAAAAGCCCAAGGAAAGGAAACAAATAATCCCGTTCTATGCCCATCCACGTCAGATGTGAGCGCACAGAGAGCACCTCACTTCTTGACTGAGAACACAAAATGCAACATTTCTAATGGCATAGCATGCAAAGCAGAAAGAGCTACACAACTGGCTGACTTGAACAATCATGCAAATTGCGACAGCCTTGATATTCCCAAGCAAATGAATCATGACTGTAGTGTCTTTGAGAAGGGAGATTTTCACTGTATGAGACTTAGAAATAACAAGAGAAAGGTATGCGAAAACACTGATTCTGAATTTGCATTGGAGGTGTCAGGATGAACTCATGATTTCTATTAGCTTTGAGGAAGAATAAATTTCCTAGCACTGGCCACTCAGGGGGCCTCCCTGGACTGTTTTAATGAGGGTCTCTGAACTCCAGGCTCTGATCTCTAGATGCCACTTCCACTAGGTAGCACCAGGGGTTCTTGGGAAAATGACTCATTGGCTGAGACACAAGGAAAATAGGGTGAGATTTTAGGTAGCCGACTTACCTTAAACGTGGGAAGCTAGCAAAAGAAGGCTAGGATTGTGTCCAAAGAACACAAAGTCAGAGCCAGTTTAAGTAGTCTCGGGGATGATTTTGTAATCAATGAGGCTAATCACTGAAACTTGTTGAGACACAGGAAATACACTTATATCCGTGATTTGATGTCTTTAATTAAAGATCATACATCATCATTAGAGTACATTAGACAACAATTTTGCTCTTATAAAAAATGCTAAATAAAAATACTTGAGTTTTTACCAGGGTAATTTTCGGTAAACTTTCCCTCAGGATGACCCTGTGGTCAGTGAGGGGAAGGTTGTCTTTACTGAAATGTTCCTAGCTAAGAAATGAAGTAGGGGTCTTTGAATATCAGTTTTCACAACCCGTAACGGATTAGTAGATCGGGTTAGTGGTCCTCAATGGCTGCTAATGCCCTAAAATGCACCAGATGTGTTCCCATAGCAGCACTTAGGATGTGAGCACCCAAGACACTGAGAGCTGGAATTCAGTCACGTGTGCAGATGATGATAATTTTGAAGTATTTATGAGTTATTAATAAATGCCAGGAATTGATAAACCTGTTATACAACATCTAGGGATTACAAACAGCAAAGTCTAGAATGTGGGAGACAGAACTGGAACTATAGTCCAGTGTCTGATGAATTCTAGTGTCATCTCTTAGGAAAAAGAAAAGTGGTGGGGGAGCGGGGCAGTGTATCTTACAGAGTTTGCTGAGAGGGAATGACAATGGATGTGCTTGGGCTTCTGAATGCAATAACCACTTCAGACATTCAGAGACAATTGAGGAAGTGTTAACGCTAAGTGGATGTTGAATAATATTAAGGAGTTGGCTTCTCTAGGGAAAAGAGTGGTGTGTTGGCTGTTTTTTTTTTTTTTTTCCCCACCACTGGTTTTGTTTTAGAGAAACGTGCTGAAATACCTACAGAAACAGGCTGTGATGTCTAGGATATACTTCAGGATCTAAACAGCTGGGAGAGAATGAGAGGTGTAGAATAAGATCTGAGCCGTGAGGTTGCTGAAGCTGTGTGATCAACACATGGGGATTCTCTCTATCATATTGTCTGCTTTGCTCTCTGCTATGGAAATCTCCCATGGTAGAAGGTTAGATATACTCTGTAGGAAAAGTGGCAATATTTTTAAAAATATGTTATATTGTCCTGGTTGACTTTCATTTCATTCTAAATATATGCATATTTAGATACATATATCTATATGTGTATTTATATATATGCATTTATATATTATATATATTCTGAATATTTATACTGTGAATATATATATATACCCTGAATACACACATACATCCTGAATATTAAAACAGTACTAACTCATCATACTTTATGCTCATGACTGTATACAAAATGCAGTAATGTTATTTCTCTAAAACAACAATGAATAATTATTTTCTTCCCAGGATGGGCATTTGGACTAGTACTTAAGAAACTAGTAAAGATGCCAACCTCTCCACATGAGTCTGCAATTTTGAGTCCTGTTTCCTATTTCTGCTTATAGATAGTCTGGGAAGCAGTGGGTGATACGTTAAGTGTTGGGGTTTCTGTAAACCATGTGGAAGACTCAGATCTTGACTCCTGGCATTGGCATGACCATTCGGGGGTGATTTAGTGGATGGGAATTGGCTTTCTCTGTGTCTTTGTCTTTGACAATGAAAGAAATATTAGAAACAAATTTTTTGAATGATCCCGTTCCCTCTTTGTACCTTTTAGAAAAATAATGTGTTCTAGCTTGACTTCTGTTGGAGTTTAAACATGACTTTGGGATCAGTCGATGGCTGTTGTGTGTGTCACTGTGAAGCTTGTGCGTGGTTACATGTGAATCAGAATATGCCTCTTTGTTTTGCAGGTCCTGGTTCATCTGGGCCTCCTGACCAAGGAATCTGGATTTAAGATCGCAGAGACGGCGTTCAGTGGTGGCCCTCTTGGTGAATTAGTTCAGTGGAGTGATTTAATTACATCTCTGTACTTACTGGGCCATGACGTTAGGATTTCAGCTTCACTGGCTGAGCTCAAGGAGTAAGGAGATTACTTTTCAATTTTAAAGTCAGAATACAAAAAAGAAATTGTAAACTCTTAAAGCCCTCTATTAGTGTGTAATTTCTTGTGGAGGAAAATGAAAGTGATAATTCACTAAACAGAAGATAAGGAGATTATTTTCAGGAACTAAATACATGCACTGTGAAAAGGATAATATGTTTTCATTGTAGCTGCGGGCTCCCGAGGCTTCATAAATGAATGCCAGAAAATTCAAACTAAGGAGCTTATTCCTGGCTCTTACAGGTGCTTCAACATCTGTGGCACAACACATTATTGACTTTCCTAATTCCCTATCTCTTGGTGAAATTTCTACTGTTCCCCGTTCAATATCAAGCTCTCCAAGTCTGAAAACAGGGCAGGTTCCTGTTTATAATTTAATTTGGATAGAAACGAGTTTCCGAAAGGCCTTGATCCACTCCCTTTTCAATTAGCCGACTTATGGCTCCAAGTCTGTTACCTCAGCTTGGGTTTTGTATGGCACTGAAATTCACATCTCACTGCAGCTTTTTAATCCCACTCAAATGGACACAGCTGGCTGAACAGGACCCTTTAGCTCTCCTGCACTCGTTGATTACTGCCCATGGAGACTTGTTACCCAATAGCTGGGTTACTGTATAGCCATATGTCAAACATTTCCAGAAAAACATACCCTGGCTGAACATTCTGGAATTGAGAGGAGTATTCAAAGCAGATGTATCCCACCCTGCTCCTATTTTATTGTGCAGGCCCAGAGAGGCCACGTGTGTGAGTTTCAGGATCCTCATCTGCTGGGCCATGGTGTGTTGAGAAAAAAAAAAACAGTAATGTCATTAAGATAACATCAGTCATTATTTGCTAATGATTTTCTGGTGCCAGGTGCCATAATATAGGCCATCAATAAAGTTCCAGCAGTTCTAGTCACCAAATAAACGGCAGTATTAGCAACAGTGTCACCAACATAATGTTGGGAATGACTTAATCGTTACCATTATTGACTGCTTAACTGCTTCCCAGATGCTAAGCACTTGAGATTTTTTCTGGTTTTGGACCCCTAACACCTCAGAGTCAGTACTATGGCCATCAGCATTTTAAAGGCAAAACTTGAATTCAAAGCAGAAATAAGTGGTTGACTGGTTGACAGTAACATAGGTGATGCACAGGAGCGCCAGGATTTGAACCCTATGCTCCATTGACTTGTGAGCCTCGATTACTACCCCCATCTGTGTTGCTCCCTCCAAGGCCAAGGTCTCGAGAACACTTCACCAGCACTCCAGCCTTTTAACAGGCTGCCTCCTCCTGCCCTTGTCCTGCTTGTTTTAACACTCAGAGTGGGCAGGCAACTCAGGAGGAAGATACACAGACTGCTAGGCATTGCATCCACTCCTTCAGCACCTTCCGCGACCTGACCTTTAGTACAGGACTTACGGAAATGACGAACATGTGGGTCAAGTGACTGCCTGTCTTTTAATCATGACAACGGGTATTTGAAGGTGTGGCGATGCTAATTGTAATTCTGTTGGTGCTAATTGAGGTATAGATGCTGGAATGTAAATACAGAAAGTACAAAGCTGCATATTATTCACCCCTGTGTGTTTATCACATAGGACATACAGCATGTGGGTGCTTATCCAACTGTTCATGAAATGAATGAGTGAAGAAATGAATTGGTGAAGGAATGAGTGGCTGTGGGAACAAATGGGGTTACTGTGGCAGTCTTGGGGACAAATACTGAGTTGGGAGGCCAGGCAAGGCATAGAAGGGATCTGGTGGACTGACCCTTCAATCATCTGTGAGGGTCTGAATACATAGAATTGACAGTGACCCCAAAGATGCTTGCATGTTAGAATTGCCTGGGGGTCCTTTTAAATTAAGTTTGGGGAATCTTCGTGAATTGTAAAGCACACTCCATAGCCCTGGCCAGGGAAAGCACACCCTCTGGACTAGCACACAGTCCTTAAAGTTTTGATGTCCTAGGAATGACAAAGTGTAAGCACGTCTACCAAAAAGAGGGTGGACTCGGCAAACGTGGCTTGGCAGGCCAACTCCAGCCCCCTGCCTGTTAGTGAACATGCACTTTGAGGGATGCACAGCCTCAGCCCTGGGTTCTTGCCTTGCCTTGCCTGTTCTCATCTGCTGTGGCACCGTTCAATGGTAGCCACCCAGAAAGCATGGCCTGTGACCACTGAAGTGGTCCTGTCTGTCCCTTCCTACAACGGACTTTCCGATTCTCAGGAAGAAGCTGGTCTGGCAGAACTCAGAAACCCAGAGGGAAGGAGAAGGTGCCTGGCATGGAGCCCTGGAGCACAGAGTCCTGTTTGTGATGATGGCCATTCCATGTAGGATGTGCATAGCTGGGGAAGGATCCCTGTAGGACATGAGATGGGAGTTGAGGCTCTACTGCTGACTGCTTTGAAGTGAATGGCAGTGTGAGGAACAGTTCCTTACCGTCCCATGTGAAGTTCAGCGTACTGTCAAGTGCATGGTCGCCATTTTGGATTTCTGGGTGGATAGGCGATAAGTGGTTCAAAAGAACGTGCAGGATATTTCTGGGGGGGGGGTATTGGGGGAGTCCCTTGAACGAGCATTCTAGGGATGGGGGTGTTGAATTCATGTTGTATCCACTTATGTACGACACTGACTCTCTGGTGTGTTCGGTGCCAGTTGTGTGATGGTGTCAAGATGGAAGCAAGAGAAAAATGAAGGGACACTGCAAGGGAGACGAGAGAAATTAGTACTATCAAGGTTCAACAAGGCAGACATTGTCTGAAAGGAGAGTCAGATAAGCTAAAAAAAAAAAAAACACACACACACCACACAAGATAAATATCAGCTTTGTGTCCAATTTTTCTTTCCTGGAGGATGAGGAAAGATTCAAAGCAGTATAGGGAGTTTGCTGTCTCCCCACCATTAGAGTGGAGGTGAATACAAGCCCGATTGGGTTTTAAAAGGTCGTGTTTGCACTTCACCATTTGCTTTTGTGCAAGAGATGGAATCAAGGCCCAGGGTTGGCTCTGTATCTGAGTCAGTAGCAGATTTGGTGGGGCCAAGCTGTCATCCTTAATAAGGACTTGGAGAACGGTGATGTGCTTGTTTAAGTTGGCAAACATAGGATCTCAAACTAAATGATGTCTTTATTAACCTCTCATGTCTGCCTTTTCTTTTTAGAATAATGAAGAAGGTTGTAGGAAACCGATCTGGCTGCCCGACTGTAGGAGATAGAATCGTCGAGCTCATTTATATTGATATTGTTGGACTCGCCCAATTCAAGAAAACCCTTGGTCCGTCCTGGGTTCATTATCAGTAAGTGCTACAAACTGTTCTTAAGTTTTCAGCTCCTGTTTTGTTCTTTTAACAAGGACTGGGTGATTGCGAGCAGAGAAAAAGCTTACCAAATGTCATCTTTTCAACTGTACAGAGGGTGTTTATCATTCCTAATTGAAATTCAGATTCTTTACAACGACTTTCTACTTTCTAGGGCCATTTGTTATTTTCATCGATTTCTTGAAAATAGAAAGCAGGTGTCCAACCTCCTTTTTACCCTCTCTACTACTTAACATTCCTCTCTGTTTGCCTACAGCCGCCTCATGTGCTTAATCAAATAAAGATTCTGATAAAATATGGCTGTGTCATTCGTAGGATCCTTAGATGGGAAACAATGACTTTTTTCTGCTAACTTTTCCTTCATTAGTATTCTGCTCCTTCTTGGAGGGGAAAGCTGGGCTACTTTGTCTGCATTCTGGGGTCAAGTGCTTTTTAAGATAAACCCATTCGCAGCAGAACTTTGGCGCATGTCTGCTGTGACTTAGTTGAATAATTGATCCTTCACTTGGGATTGTGTTTGGGGCTACATTTGGGTTCTTGCACAGATTTTACATAGTATACACATAAAGCACTAAATGACAGTGACATCATGAGAGGTCCTGAGTTTTTAATCTTCCAGCAGCTGATTTGATGCTACTGTCTTCAGTGATGCTGAGCACTAGCAAGCATGTTTAAGAAAATGAGAGAAGCTCGGAGTCGGGACCTTCAGCAGGCTAATGTGTCAAACTAAAATTTAATAATGATGTTTTTTTAATGTTTATTTGAAAGGAAAAGTTACAGGGCAAGAGAAAAGGCTTCAGTTCTCTGGTTGACTCCACAAACGAACCGCTGGGGCTGAGTAAGGCTGAAGATAGAAATTGTGAAGTCTACCCAGGTCTCCCACATGGAAGGCAAGAGCCCACTTAGGCCAACTTCTGCTGGTTTCCCAGGTGCAGTAACAGGGACCTGAACCAGAAGCAAAGTAGCCACACTTGAACTGGCACTCACGTGGGACGCCAGCATCATAGGCTGTGGCTTAACCTCTTGTGTTTTAGTGGCGACTCCTAATCATGATACTTTTTTTAAGTTTTATTTCCAATAAAAACTGGAAAGGCAGATTTACCAAGAGAAGGAGAGGAAGAGATAAAGATCTTCCATCTGCTGTTTCATTTCCCAAATTGCCACAGTGGCCGGAGATTAGCAGATTCAAAGCCAGGAACCAGGGTCACCCTTGGGGTCCCCCATGTGGGTACGGGGGCCCAAGGGCTTGAGCCATTCTCCGCTGCTTTACCAAACCAGAAACAGGGAGCTGGATCGGAAGTGGAGCAGCTGGGACACAAACCAGCTCCCATATAGGACTCTGGTGTTTGCAGATGGAGGAGTAGCTAGTTGAGCCATCATACTGGCACCAATAATACTTTATTTTATTTATTATTTGTGTGTTTTTAATTTATGTACTGGAAAGGCAGATTTACAGAGAGAAGGAGATACAGAAAGATCATCCCTCTACTGGTTCACTCCCCAAGTGGCCACAACGGCCGGAGCCAAGCCAGCAGGAGCTTCTTTTGGATCTTTCACGTGGGTGCAGGGCCCCAAGGCTTTGGCCTGTCCTCAACTGCTTTTCCAGGCCTTAAGCAGGAAGCTGAATGGCAAAGTGGAGCATCCAGGACAAGAACTGTTGCCAGTGTGTGGATCCCAGTGTGTGCAAGGAAAGGATTTTAGCCACCAGGCTACTGCACCAGATCCTATACTTTTTATTTCTTTAGAGGCTTATTTTTATTGGAAAGGCAGATTTACAGAGAGAAGGAAATAACTGAAAGATCCTCCATCTGCTGATTCACTCCCCAAATGGCTACAACAGCCAGAACTGAGTCTATCCAAAGCCAAAAGTCGGAAGCTTCCTCTGGGTCTCCCATGCAGGTGCAGAATCCAAGCTTTGGGCCATCTACCACTCCTTTTCCAGGCCACAAGCAGAGAGCTGGTCAACCGGAATACAAAGCAGCAGCCATATGGGATACTGGCACTTGGAGGATTAGCCAGCACCCTGGCTAATTGTGCTTTTTAAAGAACTGTTGTGTCATCTTGTTTCGGTTATCCTTTGTTTGGTGGAATTGATAGTGGCTTTTCCCAGGGGCCTAGAAAACATTATTTTCAAGGTGAGACCATCTAAACAAAGATCATATTTTAATAACGTAAAACATAAATGGTTACACACAGACCCATTGATCTGATGGGTTGAGTTACTGTTTGCAACAACTTCCTAAGTGAGCGCTCATGCTGCTTCTCACTCTCTGTGACTTTCCAGTAAATAAATAAATCTTTTTAAAATCTTAAAACCACGAGTGCAATGGGAGGAGGAAATAGCCATTGTCTGAATTCTCTGAGATCTAATTTCAGCAGCCAGAATTTTCTCACTTGGCAGTGAGAGACTCATAGCTCAAGAAAAAGCATTAAAGACATTGATGTGATAAGGACTATGCTGTTTTCCTTTGGTTATAGTTTCATAAGAAAAGCCAACTTCAAGATTCATCTCACGCCAGGATAGCAATCTACTTCTGACCTCAGACATTTTTTTCCTGTGCTTGGTTTGTCATTGTGTTTAAATCTTCATGAACCATGAGCTATCATGTTTGTTCTAAGTCATGTAGAAGGTAACTATCTTTCTTCTTGGCTAATAAGCCATATCAAAAACATTTTCTTCTTGTTTTTTAGTTTCACCACTAAAGAATGACAGAGCTGTTTTGTGGCATTTTTTAAATGGCAGGCACCTGATTAGTGTACAGAGGTAGCTGGGCAGTATGGGCCTTCCAGTAGTCTCGTATACTCACCATTCAGGCTGTTTAGATTGGGGAAATAATCTCAGTGGTAGCGTTTAGGTCAATTAAAGAGAACATGGTCATGATTAAAACAGTCACTGTTGACATGTATTTGATTCTTGTTGCAAGCAAAGGCTCTGGAAGAGTTTCCTGTTAGTCAGCCTATCTTGGCTAAACATCCTACCATAGTGGAATCAGCTGGCACAAGGTCTGTTGGTGCTGCAGCCCTGCTGTCTTTGTGCTGGGATGAAGCCAAGACAAGGCCAAGGAACCCATCTACCAAGTTTCAAGCTTTTTTTTCTTGGGCAATTAGAAGTTGTTGTGGCTGAGGCCATGGTGTAGAAGGCTAGGCCTCCAAACATGGTGCTGGAGTCCCATATGGGCACTGATTCCTGTCCCAGCAGCACCACTTCTGATCCAGCTCCCTGCTTATGACCTGGGAAAGCATCAGAGTATGGCTCAAGTCCTTGGGCTTCTTCACCCATGTGGGAGACCTAGAAAAACCTCCAGGCTCCTGGCTTCAGATGCGCTCAGTTCTGGCTGTTGCAGCCATTTTGAAAGTGAGTTAGTGGGTTGAAGATTCTCTTCCTCTTTTCCTCTTTCTTTCTCTCCCACTCTAGTTCTCTTTCTTACATATTAAATTCATGGGAAAAGCTTTTTATAATAAAGCTTACAAGTTTCATAATTTTTACACCAAAATAAGGTGTTTATTTTTAAATAAGGTGCTCATTTTTAAACTTTTAAAGTTTGACTTGCTTATTTCATTGATTTGAGAAACAGTGAGACAAATTTTCCATCCAGTAGTTCATTCCCCAAATGCCTGCAAAGGCCAAAGTCAGAAGTTGGCAACTTAGTCCAGATCTTCCACATGTGCCTGGGACCCAGCTGGCTGAGCCATTACCTGTGGCCCCTCAGAATAGGGAAAGGAGCTTTTATGCCCTCAGATCTGGGCATCTTAACCACGAGCTTAATCACAGTACTAAATCCATGCCCCAGATTTCTTCAATTTGATTTTCCATGAACATTTTTAGGTATTGTTATACTTTAAGAAGTAAGAATTTTCAGACATACCATGTTTGACATCCAACTTCAAACTAGAAAGTAGGTTCTGGCTGAAGGCCTGTGAGCCCTGGTCTTGAGATTGTGTTCCTCCCAGCAGATAGAATGTTCTGGAAGTCCCCGTGCCAGAAAGGCCAGTTGCTTTGAGCATCTGGGCCCCAAGCTGGCAGCTATGTTGTTTAGAGTTTAACTGTCCATGTAAAACTGAAAACCATAAAATGAGTGAAAACCATGGTTCTGGTCATAGCTAGCAAGACATATAGACTTGGTCACTTGCAAGCATATGGACAAAGCCAAGGCCTTTACGGCTAGGCTTCTTGGGGCCAGGACAGCCCTTTTCTCCATTGTGTGCTCCTCTATAGAGCACACTAGTAAATCCTTGACTTGGGAAGTGCTGGTGAATCCCAGCTAACAGGAGCCAAGCCATGTCCAGCCTCTGGAGGGTGAGTGTTCTGCTTTTCTGTCCTTCCTTCCACAGTGACCTTGTACACATCCCAGCTTTTACTAATTGTCCTTCTCCAGAGAGGATATATTGGTTCAACCAGTTCCTTTCACATCCCACTTTTAAAATAAAACATATAAGCTAAAAAAAGGAAACAGGGACAGACATTGTAGCACAACAGATGAAGCTATCACTTGGGATATCTGTATCCCACCGCGGAAGGATGCTCGAATCCAAGTTTCTGTACTTCCAGTCCAGCTCTCTGCTAATGCAGTGAATGATGAACCAAGGACTGGGGCATCTGCCACCCCTTTGGGAGACCTGGATTACAGCTACTGACACCCAGCTTTAACCTGGTTCAACCACAACTGTTGCAGGCATTTGAGGGGTGAACCAGTGAATGGACTATCTGTCTCCCATTTTGTTGCTGTGCCTTTCAAATAAATTAATAAATTTTAAAGGGAGTGTTTATTAAGGAGTAGGTGATGTTTTAAGCTATTCAAAGACAAGGGATGTCAGGCATCATAGAGCTCCTCAGATCCCTCACAGTTTTTCCTGACTGCAAACTCCCATTTCTGTCCATTTCTATTGGTTGTCAGGCTGAAGCTGTGTCCTTAACAGACATTGCAAAACTTGCCACCATGATCAGAGTGTATTCTCTCTAAGAGCTGCGCAAGGAAAATTTTTCTGCCATCAGTTTTGTCTTTCACTGTTAGCATCTTGGCTTTATCTCTCTTCCTTCCCTGGATGAATGGAGATGATCTCAGATAAGAAAATTAACACACACACACACACATTGCAATTTTGATTATGCTTCTCAGACAACCCAATCTGGATGTTTAGACTTGTGAGTTTTTTTGTTTTGTTTTGTTTTGTTTTGTTTTTGAAGGGGACAGTAAAAAGCACGATGAATGTTGGGGAAAGGGAGGGTGACACTGAAGTAGATTCTTTTTTTTTTTTTAAAGATTTATTTTCTTTTCATTACAAAGTCAGATATACTGAGAGGAGGAGAGATAGAGAGGAAGTGGAGCTGCTGGGACTAGAACCAGCGGCCATATGGGATCAAGGCGAGGACCTTAGCCACTAGGCCACGCTGCCGAGCCCTGAAGTAGATTCTTAAAGGTTGCTACTGTCCATCTTCTGATTCAAGGGCAAAGGCTGCACTTTGCATGCTTATGAGCCCAGTGAAAGAAAGTTGTGTAACCACAGCATCAGAGCTGCCTTCATTGGCCACCATGTACCTACTAGGCATCAGCATGAAATCAGTGCGACCAAAATCATTACATTTTGTCTCAGTGTACTTTCCTTTCTCCTGGTTGATGGCTCTTGGTACACTGAGGATTTGTTTTTGTTGTTTTTGTTTTTCTGTCTGCAGGACCAGCCAGCACATGCTTTAGACTTTGCAAGCCATGCTGCTGGGACAGTCAGCTTCACTCTCAGCTGTGCAGTCATCCATTGATGATGCAACAGCAGCGGGGCATGGCTACCCTCAGATGCATTTATTTGTTTTTTAAATGTGTGCTTATTTGAAAGAGCAACAGAAAGAAAGAGAAATCAACTATCTGCTAGCTTACTTGCCAGTGCCCACAAAAGACAGGAATGGACCACACCAGAACCAGAAGCTCAGAACTCTAGAGCTGTGTCTGGTTGTCCCAGTTGGGTGGCAGGAACTCAAGTGTCTGAGCCATCCTCTGCTGCCTCTCAGGGTGCATGGGCAGGAAGTTGGATTAGAAGCGCAAAAGCTAGGACTGGAACTGGCACTCTGACAGGACAGAGAGGCATCCCAAGGGAGAAAAACCAGAGGAAGCAGCTTCTTTAAATGCTAAGAAAAAAGCAGGGAGTCTCTGTTATTTTCCAGCTGTAAAAATCTGAAGTGTCTTAGTCCATTTTGTTTGGGTATAACAGATTGCTTTAGTCCGAGTAATGGATAATGAAAAGAAATTCATTTCTAATGGTACTAGAAGCTGAGAAGTCCAAGATCAAAGGTCTGTATCTGATCGTAAGAGCACAAGGCATCAACTGGTTGGACATGGCAGGTGTACCAGCTCAAATCTGTCTCTTCTTAGAAAGCCACTCATCGCACTCTGAGGAGCCTCCCTCGCACAACCTCATCGAATGCTAATGATTTTCAAGGCTGCTCCTTGAAATACTATCCCCCCGTAAGAGTTTTGGGATTAAGTTTTAAACACGAGCTTTAGGAAAATTTGATCAAACCATAGTGTAAACTTCACCAAAACCCAAGGCTCTCATTAACTGCTGTGAATGTCAGATGATGACTTTCAGAGATAGTACAGCTCCTGTGCTGTGAGCAGGAGCCCTGAAGAGATGGCAGGTTTTGGTTTCTTAAGTAACTGTCGATCAGGCACTTGCTCTCAGCTCAGCCCTGGCTAGGTGCAAATTGCTGAGCCGTGAACGTGGCACCCTGAGTAGCAGCATTCAGGAAATTACCTCTTGGACTTCTCTTTCAGCAGTCCTCTATGTCCACACATCTGGAGCCGATTGTGTACTGTGTGACATGGCTCTGGCTGTGCCGTCACACGTGTAGGCATTTGGTGTACAAGATACTCTAACACCTCCACAGTCTTGCCCAGTAACATTTCTGATGAAAAATGTTCATCTGTTTTAGTAGATCCTGAAGTACAGGCTGAAAAGCTTGACTTTGAACTGTACCCAAGTGCTTGCTTCTTTCTTTCAGGTGCATGCTCAGAGTCCTGGATTCCTTTGGTACTGAACCAGAGTTCAATCACGCTAATTACGCCCAGTCCAAAGGCCACAAGACCCCCTGGGGAAAGTGGAATCTGAACCCTCAGCAGTTTTACACCATGTTCCGTGAGTATCTGCTGCTTCTGTATCCCAGGGTGCTGCTGCCTGTGGATGGAAGGGCTCACGCCCCTGGCCATCTATGGTGGTGATTCCATGCCAGGAACCTATGCTACTTGAGTGTCTTATTGAGCCTCTTCTAGGGGAGTAGCTGAGGGTTTTCATTTTCATTTTAATTGGAATTGAAAAACTTTAGAAATAGTAGTGAAGAGCGTTGGAGTGTTCTGGAGAAAAGATGTTCAGTCTGGATACCACTGGGAATACATTTGGGGCAAGACCGTGGGTTGACAAGTGCTCAGCTCAGATGCTGGTTAGGTCCCTGCATTATTTACAAGACGGAGATCTTGTGAATTCCTTTTCCAAGCAGCTAAACCTTGATCAGTTAAACATTAAACTCTCCAAAGTTTGTGGTGACTTGTTGTCATTTGTGAACAACAGTTTTTGTTTTATTCTGCTGTGTTTGGTGGTGGTGGTGCAGAGCTACCCAACCCCACTGTAAAGCTCTAAGGAACTCTCTCTCCTGCCCCCAGCCGGGCAGCTAAATGAGTAACTGTGGACTCGGGGCTAAACTACATTGAATAGTGTTTGTGGCTCAAATGGATTTACCATTTAAATCAGTAGACCTTGGAGACTAGGTCAGTCAACTCTGGAAGTGAAAGTTCATGCAAAGTCTAAACATCTCACATTGGAGAATCCCTGTTCTCCAAAGTAACCGGCATGACGTTAATGCAGGGGTTTCTGGAGTCAACCCTGAGATGTGAGTCTGTGTACTTTGTTAAGATCCAAGGGACCCTGTTCTTCCCTGCCTTGTGGTTGCCCCTTCAAAGGTGCCCTTTTTTCTCAGATTCACATTATTTAACAGTGTGCATGCTAGACAAATGCCTGGGTGTCAGATACCAGGGGGAGAATTAAGAGGACAGTTAATGAGGGGAGTAATTAAAAAAAAACCCTCAATCTTAAGCATAGTGTCTGGCCCAAAATGCTGGCAGTGCACTCTGTAATATTGTGAATAGTCATGTTGCTGGAGCTCCATCACTCTGTCATTGCTGCCTGTCTCTGGGAGCCAAGCTAATATTCGGCCCATTCGGTGACAGATGGCAGACTGCATGATGAGGTGTGGTTGGAGTTAACCCGTGGTCTGACCTTGCTGTGTCATTTTCCAAGACTGGGATTAGGTGGCCTATGGGTTATGAACACAGAGCGGCCTGTGTTGCACTGAGGGAATGGAATGATACTGGTGTTGACTGTAGCCCTGCCACACTGCCTGGATGATCGGTGTAGATGTGGGTGTCCCCCTGTGTGCGAGGGGAGAAGAGGGGCAAGGACTGGCCAGCAAGTGCAGAGTACTCTTCAGGAATGTTGGATTCAGAGTCCCCCTAACTGATTGTGTTCTCCACGGATGAAGGGTTTCCCTTCTTTCGGACATAACTGAAAGAAATGCATAGCTTACAATGCAACTGAAGGTCAAGCCGTGAACTGACCTCTGTTCACCTGGGTGGGGAGAGTTTTGCTACCTGTGACTCAGAAGTCAGCAAGGAGGCTGACCTTGAGCCCACCAATTACGAGTTAAGTAAGTGCCCTCTGTGAGAGTAGCTGGTTTCCCATCCTGGTTCCCTTCCAGTTGCAGCATCTTGCTCAGGTGCACCCTGCAGTAGTGGCTTGGGCAACTGGATCCCTGCCTGCCACCCACCGGGGAGACCTGTAAGCGCACCCAGCTTCTGCCTGACCCAGACCAGGTCATTGCAGGCACTTGGAGACTGAACCAGAGGACAGGTACTCTGTTGCTCTGTCTCTCCCATTCTCAAAAATAAAGGAAGAATTCATCAGGAATCAGACACAAAACTGATAACATTTGCTGATTTTTTTTAAGAGAACCTTATGGCAAAACAACAGCAACTAATAACATTATGAGTGAAAGCAACCAGAATGTTTTGACATTTTTGTTCATAGTGTGAATTATTTATATTGTCACTTAAAAACTACTGGAGTTAGGGACCAAGATTTCTGATATAGAAGAGATGGAGAGTACTTAAAGTATGTCAGGAAAACCCATTTGTCCATCAGTTTGACCGGGAAACAACTGAAAAAAGATTATACCTTATTCTTCAGTAAAAGCAGTGCATGCCCTTAGCACTCTGGGCTTCTTGACTGCCTTTGCCCACTGTAGAGAACCATTTCCTTGGCAGCCAGTGCCAGATATGAGGGAGGAAGCGTTCAGGATGGGATGTGTTATGTCAAAAGGTAAGGTTGCCAAGAACAGTCACTGTGATAGAATCAGACCCAGGATCCAAAACGAGGGCGATGGGAGCATCAAAACACTGAAGAGCAATGGATGGAGGTTAAGGCAGTAAGAAAGAATTCATAGGTCCAAACTGATAACCCTAAGGTAGCCCATAAAATGTACTGAGTCACCTTTGCAGGTGACTGGGCCACCAACTCATGACACTGAAAAATAAAGAAGGTAGCCTTCATCTTGAACTCTCAGCGCAAATGGTAGTTGAAGATAATCAAATGGTTGATGAGAAAAAGCTGTTACCCGTGGGGAAATCACGACTAATAAATGCAAACAGAAGCAAGAATGAGAAATGGAACCTCTAGAATGAACACAGCAGGGCGTGAAGGCAGTCATTGGCAGTGGTTAGTAAATGCTGTGGAGTCACAAGTTGATGGAAAAAATCCCCAGGGGTCTTAAAGAGAGGAAAGATGGAAATGAGTAGGGAAATGAAGCAGTTAGATACCTGCTACAGGCCTCTGAGATGGAGAATTTGTGATAGAATCACCTATACCCTGCTTTGCAGAGGCTCCTCACCAAGACCCTGGGAATGTCCCTGGAGAAAGCCCTTCTTGCCCAGTGGCAAAGGGGAGGGTTCCAGGCCAACACTTGGAGTCCTGTGTTTCCTTGCCTAGGATGACTAGTAGATTTGGCTGTTCTGGTTGTCTCGGGGGAGGGGCAATGCCCGTGAATATAAGAAGCGAGTGTCAAAAGACACTCCTTGTCAATTTCTTTTCATTTTTTTTAAAGAAGTGAGTATACCAGTTCTCGATATTTTGAGAGGTCTTCAGAAAGTCCATGAAAAACGGGTATGTTGAAAAAACTATGCATGGATTTCAGATTTTGGGGAGGGGTCTAGGGGGCAGAATAAACTGATTGTTTTCCCGGGAAATTTTTGAATTACTCATGTGTTGGCTAATGGCAGTCTGTATATGATGCCATTTCAAAATGCTTGCAGGAAATGGAATTGCAAATCCTTCTTTAGGTCTAAAAAGTTTTGAAATTGGGTATACTTTTTTCCTTGTGCACATTTTCCATGAAAATTTTGAAAATCCATGGTGTGCACTTCAAAAAACATTACACCAAATAAGCTTATTTTTTTATCCTATTTTTCACCAACTTTTTGAAATGCTCTGGTTTAACTGAAGTAATAATCGACACATGTATTGGAGGGAGTACTTTTAGATTGGGTGTGGAGAAGTTAGTTAATAGAGTGCCAACCACAAAAAGAGCGCTTCGTCCTGGTCAGCTGAAATCATCAGGTACCTGGTGCCTAGGGATCTAGCCCAAGTGCAGCTGAGACTGCCCGGAAGGAGAGAAACAAAAATCCAGTACTGGAACTGCATTTTTAGAAGTCATGGAACGAAACAACTTAAAGCAGAACTTCTTTCCTTTCTTACATAATCCTGGTTCATTTCTCACATGACAGCTTCCCCTCCTTCTCTAGGTTGTTTCGTTCATGGAATTTCTGCAAGTTAAGAAGCCTTGTTTTTCTGCAGTGTTGGATTCCCCATCTGGGCAGTTCCCTGGAACTGTCTTCTCCGTATTTCCTGGGCATGGTTGGATGTTCCGGCATGGATAATTATTCATATCTGCAAACTTCCAAACTGCCAGAAGTGTAGAGGTCAGACACACTAAGGCTGTTGGATTACATTTAGAGGGTTTTAAAAATATACATATATCAACTATATGTATATATGTATATATATACACATATATAATTTGAAAGGCAGAGTTACAGAGAGAGACAGAGAGGAAGAAAGATCTTCCATCATCCACTGGTTGACTTCCAAATGGCCGCATGACCAGAGCTGGGCCAGGCTGAAGCTGAAGCCAGGAGCCTAGAACTCCATCCATGTCTCCCACGTGGGTAGCAAAGGCCCAAGTACTTGAACTACCTTATACCACTTTCCAATTTATGTTAGCAGGGAATAGATTGAAAGTAGAGCAACCAGTTCTTTTTTTTTTTTATTGTTGACAATCTTTACATAGTTAATTACGGGGCTATAGGGAAGTGGGTAAGACTATTATATCCATATTGTTTCCTTCATGTATCAGAGGTAAAGGGGGACATTGAGGGAGAAGCCCCACCTACTTTCCCACCCACCCCAAGTCCCAGATGTGGAGCAGAGCAACCAGTTCTTACTGCAACACTGGGATCTTGGTATCTCAGGTTAGCGACTGAAATTGCTGCTCAACACAAGTCACTGACTACATCAGTGGAATGATGGCTTTTTCCTGGGAGCTGTTCCTCCTAAGCCTGGGCTCCTGTTTTGTTCTTTTGTCCGTTTGCACACATGGCTTCAGACCTAAAGGCTAAGGCCTTCTGAAAGCCAGTTGAGCCAGTTCAAGGAAGCTCAGCTTGTCCAAGCTATCCTGCCTCAAAGGCTGTGGTGCCTTCCATTTGTCCATGTGTCATGTCCAAGCACCAAGGCTGGAGTCCCCTTTCTCTCCTCCATCTCCTGGCCCCAGACCATCACTACCAGGCGCCTCATTCAGGTTGCCTTCAAAGCAGTGTTACTATTTTCTGTAAGACTATTGCAGTGGCCACCTCTGTCTTTCTAATTATACTGTAGGAATGGTAACCCTCTTAGAAAACCAGTGAAAGCCTTCCTCCAGCAGAGGTGGCTCCCTGCCCCTAGTGTAGCCGTGATAGCTCCTGTACATGTAAGTTTACACGTGGTTGTAGCACACCTGAAAATATTAAATATTTCCCAACCCCCTTACCTGTGGTGTCTTAACTCATTTCTAGTTCTACTCGAATTTCAAAGCCATCATTTTCAGAGCTGCTTCTGAATCCACTGAGGGGCTGTTTCTTTTGAATATGCTTTTGTGATTTTTGGTAAGGGATTAACTTCCATGTTTAGTTCTCTGTGCTTGCCATGGACTTGGCCTTGGCCTGGCTCTGGGTCTCTGAGTCATTTCATTCTCTGCATTCTACTGTGTGCTCTGCTGGTTTTAAACCCCTCCGTGCCTCTCTTTAATAAAATCACGCAGGCAAGATACAGTATGCCTCAATAGCTGTGGAAAAAAAAAAGGAAAAATCTACCCACAAAGAAAAATAGAGTAAGCTTGCCTGTGCCATTTACAAGAGAAAAATAAAACTCAAATTGATAACTCGCACCGTGAATTACCCCAGATTTGGATAGCTGCAATGATCTGTGCGCCACACACTTTCACAACTGAGCGTGGTTATGTGAAAACATTGGCCATGATATACCATCTTGATCTAATTGGATTTTTTGCTTCCTTTCTAAAAGGAGCAGTAGGCAGATATTATGAGATGGTCCCTGGTGTCATTCAGGTCCCAGACATTACATTTTTGCATTTATGTATTTCTGCATTATAGTTGAAATGCAAAGTAGTGGTAGGGGAAGTAGATTTTCTTCTAGTTCACACCAGGAATGGGTCAAGTCCATTCAGGGCCCGAAACTCACTCAGACCTAGGACTCCCATGTTGGTGGCAAGGACCTCAGAACTTGAGCTTCCTGGGGTGTGCGTTAACAGGAAACAGAAATGGAGCTGTTTGCTGCTGCTGTGATCTAACAGGGGAAGCCACCATCTGCAATGCCAGCATCCCATATGTGAACCTATTCCTAGCCTAGCTGCTGCACTTCCTATTCAGCTTCTGCTGTTGCCCTGGGAAAATGAGCAAAAGATGGCCCAAGTGTTTGTGGCCCTGCCAGTCTTGTGGGAGATCTGGAAGAAGCTCCTGACTCTTGGCTTTTGGCTTTGGCCTGGGGCAACATTTTCTGTTGCATTTGGAGAATGAACCAGCAAATGAAGACTTCTCTCTCAACTCTGACATTCAGAATAAATAAATCCTCTAAAACAACCAGGAGCAGCAGCAGCAGAATTGAAACCAGGCATTGTGATGTAGGGTGTGAACATCCCAGCTGCTGCTCCAAAGGTCTGTCCCTCGAAACCTGTTTTTGTATCTTACAGAAGTTTGAATAACCTTTGAACTGTGTCTGCCTGATGGCCTCAGTGTTCATATCACTGATGTAAATGGTCCTCATCTCAAAGCATTCTGTGTAGGTTGATTTTGTTTGTATGTTTGTTGAGTACTTGGCCAATACCTTGGCCATCATTCACAATGTGGGATGACAAAGTATTTGCCTGCTGTCTGCTCATCTTCTATATCACAGGCCAGCCTGGGAAATGTTTGGCTTTTTGAGGACCTGTGCAGCATGGGGGAACTTCCTGAACCCCTGCTGAACGTCAGCTAAGAGCCTACAGCCTAGATAGTACATGGAATTGTTTGCTTTACTCGTTTTGTAATAGGTCCATCCGCATGCGAGTCCTCTGCCTGCGCATCTGGCCACCATTTAGGATACATGGCAGAGCCTTTCCCTTCTTCAAAGTTTACTTTCATGCTTTCTGTCTCTAAGCCACGAACTATCTTGTTCCTTCACTTACTTAAACTGTCCCTTCAAACTATATGCTTCACAAAGGGGAGCCCATTGTTTACATGTGCATCCTTGCGTGTTTGGTTACTGCCTGGCTCAGAGTAAAAGTGATGAATGTTGAATGAAGAGCAGCAATTAGAGTCCCATGACACCAGCATTTTCCATGTTTCCATCTATGGTTTGTTTCCCTCCTTGCCAACGTCTTCTTTGTGCACTATGTAGGAGACTATTCATTTGCCATCAGTCAATGAGTTTTGAACTCTAAGACTCTGCAGGGCTTGAAGATGAGGCTGGTGTGTGAGTAGGAAGCTCCTGTAGCTGGTGATGAATTCCCAGGATGGAGCTTGTATGCAGGGAACACGATGCTAGAGGTCATTTCACCCTGGCCTGCCGAGGCCTGGTCATGTAGGTTTTCTGACAGTGAGTTTGTATCAATTAACTAAGCAGTCACGAAACACTAACTCAATGCCTTCCATGCAGTAGGCAGCTGCCAGTCAGGGACCTGCCGTATGCCTTGTCCTGCAGGAACACTCGGTCCAGGCGTGAGGGACTGTAATGTGTGGTAAAGGTTCGGACTCTTCTTGATCTCTAAGAACCCATGAGGGGTGCTCACAAGTGCTGGGGAGGCAGGGAACCCCTCAACTGGAGCTATGTTGTACTCACAGGAGGGGCAGATTTTTAGCAGGAAATTGCTCCAGTCACAGGTATGTCCAAACAGTGTTCACATTCCTTGTCAGGCAGCATGGAGGGTGGATTGGGGCTTAGGGGTAGAGAGGAAGGGGCTGGTGGTGTGGAGAATGCTTCAAACTCTTCAGCAGCTTTGAAAGTGTGGTGATACCTGCTGCCTATTAATCTCCGTAGTTGTTAATCAGAAACATTGAAATG
The DNA here is from genome assembly GCF_030435755.1 of Ochotona princeps. Lineage (NCBI taxonomy): Eukaryota > Metazoa > Chordata > Mammalia > Lagomorpha > Ochotonidae > Ochotona > Ochotona princeps. The sequence continues at coordinate 19,253,941 of NC_080836.1, forward strand.
CCCTGTGGTGGACAGATTAAAAAGGCTCTCTGTCACTCTGACTCAGTTGCAAGGCTATGTTGGCTCCTATCCCTGGGAATTGGTGACACCAGCCCTCAGGAGATTGGGAACCAGGGAACTTTCTGTGGCTCTGGTCCCCTGCTGGCCAGCTGAGTGACAGCAAGAGAAGGCTGTGGATTTCACAAGGAGCTCTGACAGCAAGCATTTCCATCCATGTCTTATGTCAGAGTGCCTGGGTTCTGCACCCAACTCCCCCTGCTGCCTCCAGCTTTCTGCTAAGGCAGGCCTGAGGGGGCTAGAATGTGAATCAGATTGTTGGGTTCATGGATTTGGCTCAGCCAGGCCCTGTGGAGAGTGAGCCAGCAAATGGTAGTGTGTTCGCACTCTCTCAAAACAGTAAAACAAATAAAAATCTTAGTGCTGACTAATCGCAAGAAATGAATAGCAGTATATGGATCAGCTAAATCTGTCTTTTCTACTGAGGATAAGAGATCCAGCAGCAATGGAAGCGCCCACTGCTAGTGGTCATTTCCAATGGTGAGCTGATGGGCGTCTTCTTTCTTATATCTTTATTATCTAAAAGAAAAAAAAGTACAGTGCAGATGTATTCCTGTTAAAACCAAGCACACTAATAGTAACAGTGTGTTTGGGAGATAGAAAGTGTTGACAAAAATTGACCAAGCTCAGACTAAGACTCAGGTAGTGACTGACTGTGTGGCTGGTCCTGGGTGTCTTGCCCTTAGGGACCTAGTGGCATGGGTGTAACCCAATGTTTGGTGAGGTGTGTGGATAGGAAAAAATTAGCTCCAGGAGACTTGTGCAACTGAAGGGGAAGGTCAGTTCGGCTTTTTATTAATTTAAAAGAAGACGTGGTTACTTGGTGGATAACAGTGCATTTGTTGACCAGTTTCTGCTAAGCTTGTTAAGGCAGAAGTTGTTTTGATCCCTGAAATCCACCTATAGGCCTTAGTCTATGGTAGGAGCACTCTATGATGTTGGTCATTGCATGAGTTACTCAAGCTAATGATGTGTGAATGTGTGTGTAATTGACACATAGTAGTTACACACATATTTATGGGGTGCAGTGCAACATTTCATTGTATACCTATAATGTATAATTGGCACAGTTGTCACCTTCAACATTTATCATGTCTTGCTGTAGGGAACATTCAAAATTTTGTTGGCTAACTGGTTTGAAACGCACACTATAATTGTTGGCAGCCATAGTTACCCCATTGAGCTATAGAATGTTAGAAATGTTTCATTTTCTCCCAGCTTAACAATGTTTCCTTAGCCATGATCGGAATTTATTCAGGGAATATATCAAACTGATAGGCAATCATTTGTAATTAGATGGTTCCAAAGTTCTTAGAATAGTACTTTTCTTTGAGGATAAAAAAATTATTTGAAAGAATTTGAAATAGAAAAGAAAACTCTTCCATCCTCTGGTTTACATTCCAAATGCTGGCCATAGCCAGGACTGGGCCAGGCTACAGCCGGAAATTCCTTCCAGGTCTCTGTGGGTGGTTGGAACCAAAGTCCTTGGGCCATTGTCTGCCGCTTTCTAGCCTCCTTAGCTTGAAGCTGGATCCCAAGGACAGGCGGGACTCAATCCCAGGCACTGTGATGTGGGATGTATGAATTGCAGGAAGGGACTTAACTTGCTGCCCCACCACACCCCCCCCAACCTCCAGTAGTAGTGCTTTTCTTTAGGATGTTTGCAACTATTTGAAGATCATTGTTGAAGTTAGGCAAATGTCCTCTAGTACATAGTGTATGACAGTAACAGTGTGGTCCCGCATGCATATGGCTCAAGAAACCAAAGGACTGCTACTGTATATGAGGGTTATTCAAAAGATGGAAAGATGGAAAAAAAAAAGATAAACATGGAGTTATTTTTTGTGCCTTCAAATTTTGAAGTTTGCGCCTAGTTTCTTCATGATGCACGTTTTCCGTGAGCTTCATAAAGACTCCTGTGTAGCTTGAGTCTCACAAGTACTTTAGTTGACCTTGCAATATTATTTTCCTCTGAAGCCATGGCTTGTTTTCATCAGGCCCAGAAAACAAAATATTTGGACTCTTAATATCTATCTTAGGGTACTTTAAGGCGCTTAAGCTCTGAGTCCAGCATTGTCATTTCCTGTTGTGGCTTCAGTACACCTGTTACTGTTTGCTCATCTGTGCTAACATGATATAAGGTTGTCACGAGGACACATGAATAGCGCGGGACTCAAAACATACACTCAAATATCCACTGTGGCTTTCAAACTCATTTTTTGTGACAAACATCAGCTGTTTTTTCCGTCTTTGCTTGCACTTACTTCGTCTCTTTTGTCTCGCTCATGCTTGGGCTCTCGGCCTCCCTCATTCACTTACTCTCTTGCTTTCCATAGACTCTGGGGACAGAAGGCAGTAACCCCTCTTACCCTTCTCCCTTTCTGGCTCACTCTCCCTGAACATGTCTGTATTGCTCACTCTCTGGATAAGCCTTATCTCTCTCCTTGAAAAAAAAAAATCAGCTTTTTAAAAAAATCCCATTTATTTATCTTCTGGGATGGAATGATTACCAAACGTACAGGACTTCCTGAAGCTCATTTATGATGGGATTTCTTTGATTTACCGTCAGTATAAATACCTACTTTTTGAAGTCTTCCCCTTCCCACTGAACTTTGTGTCTCCCTCTTGAGGGAGAACCAAAGAGAAAGCTTGGACTGGGATTAGAACTCCATGAAAAGGTCATTTTACACTGTATCAGCCTGCGCTTGTGGCTTTTGATGTTCTGAGTGGCATCTGGCATACCCAGGGTCAAGACCAGGTCACCGTCTGCAGATGTGACAAGGCAGGCACCTGCTTGCTGATGGACAGCTCCTGAGAGGCCAGCCAGCCGCAGGGAGCCTCGGTTGACTTCAGCATTCGTCCGCTGCCGGCTAGGGGATCATAGCCGAGCAGGCTTCCATGGTAGCCTTCCCTGGGCAGAGTCCTGGAGAGGGGTCTGCCTTGCACTCAGGACCTCTCAGTGGGCACTGCTTGCATTTCTGCTGAAAGCACCTTGGTAGGTTTGTGACAGCGCAGGTTCAACTGCAGCAAAGTGAGAGGGGAGTCAGCACAGAGCATTTGGCAAACAACTGAAATGGAGGTGAGTTCATGTTTGTCATTCCTTGCTGTGGTGCCAGAGTGTACTCAGGATGCCACAGGTGCCTGGCATTCCTCACAGTGGCTTCTCTCTCCCTCTCACCATTCATGCTGTAAGCCAGGAGTATCTGTGGCACAAAAAATAGGGACCAATGGTGTTCTTTATTCTTGGAGGGCACCTACATCATTTTTTGGCATACCTTAGTGTGGTCTTACATGAAAATCAGACTCTGTTTCCCATGCCAGATTATTTGACTTGTGGTTCCTTTTTAAAAGTGCCCACAGAGGGACTAGGCACCTGAGTTGCAGAAGCAGTTACCTAAAGCATGGAGTTACCAGCTAAAATAAAAACAGGGGCCAATGCTGTGGTACCTCTGGCTCAGCTGACACAGATATTGCATGTCACAGGGCCAATTTGAGTCCTGGCTACACTGCTTCTGATCCAACTCCATGCTGTGGCATCTGGAAAGACAATGGATAATGACCCAAATGCCTAGACCCCTGCCTCCCACAAGGGAGACTCCAGTGGAATTCCCAGCCCCAGGCTTCAGCCTGGCCCAACCCTGGCTGTGTAGCCCTCCAGCAGGTGGAAAATCTCTTGTTCCCTCTCTGCCTTTCACATGAAATAAAACTTAAGAAAATCCCAAAACTTCACAGGTATCCAATTCTAATTCTGAACTGTTTTTTTTTACGATTTATTTTTTTGTTTGAAAGGAATGGGCCAGGCTAAAGCCAGGACCCAGGAGTTTCTGGGACACCTAAGTGTTTGGGTCATTCTGGTGCTTTCCTGGGAATATTAGCAGGGATTTGGATATAAAATGGAGCAGCCTGGACTTGATCTTGCCACCTTATGGGATGCCAGCATTGTAGGCAGCGGCTTAACTTGTGATGCCACTACACTGTCTCCTAGTTGAGAACTTTTACAATTAATCAGAAGTTATACAGAGAGCTGTTCCCAGCTGCTGCCTGGACATGTAAGATGCACGCTGGCCCTCTTCCCCTCCCTACTTCGCCACCCCGCATTATCCCCATTCCTCAAAAAGGGAAAGAAAGAAAGAAAAGAGCCATTGCCTCTTGTTGGCAATAACATTTGTTCGTTGGTTGACTTTCCAGCCAATTGCCGCCTATGTCCTTGCCTCTGGGCACTTGTTCAGAAACACAGAAATAACAGATCGGTCAGACTGCATGCAACTCCCCAGTCACAGCCCTATTATCTCCTCATTCTTACACCCCCATTAGGCAGGAGCCTGGGAGACCAGGCAGTGGCAGTTCAGTATGTATACAGCTCCCCCGCTGCCTTCCCTCTTCTGACTCCGTTCTGTGGACTGATGGGAATGAAGTTGGGCTATCTCATTTCTGCCGTTTCTTTCTGTTTAACGTTTATATATTGGAGATCCAGAGATCCTGTTCACTTGTTCATTCTCCAAATCCCCATAGCAGATGGGGGAGCCGAGAGAAAAGGGGAGAGGGGCAAAGCCAGGAGCTGGAGATTTAATGCAAGTCTCCCACGTGGCTGGCAGGAACCCAGTTATCTGAGCTGGACTCAGGAATCCAACTTCCCAGACACCAGGAACGTGGGATACGAGCATCTTACCTGCTGGGTGAATAGTCCGCTCATTTTCTTTTAAGATTTATTTATTTAAAAGGCTGAATTACAGAGAGACAGACAGCAACGGAGCGAGAGATCCTCCATCCACTACTTCCTTCCAGAGTGGCCACAATGGCTGGGGCAGGGACACACCAAAGCTGGGAGTTTAGAACCCATCAAGGGCTTCCACGTGGCCATCTTCCACTGCTTTTTCAGTCAGCTTAGTGGAGAGCAGGATGGGAGGTGGGAGGTAAAGGAGCTGAGACTAGAAGTGACACTGTTAGGGGTGCTGGCATTCCAGGAAGTGGCTTAATGCACTACACCCGGGCTCCTGTGACTCCTTCAGCACTGAGAAAACTGAAAGACAATGCAGAGGCCCACATCTCTGGTTTGTTGACAACGCCTTGAGTTGATGTAGGTGGAGTTGTAGTATATGGATTCTATGGAAGCTGGCGGGTATCTCGATTACCAGGAGGAATTTGGTTTTGTGTTATTTATAGCTGTTCGATTCAGGTCAGAGCCAAGCAGAGTGGTTGCTTTATTTAATATTGGCCACATGTCGCCTCCACCAGGCCATCTCCTGTTCAATGGAGATTTCTCTGGACAGAGTAAAGGAAGAGAAGAGGAAGATCTCTACTTATCAAGAGGAAATTGTTCTCTGTCACTTGCTGGTGAAATTTCTTTTCCAAGTAGAGGTGGAAGTTGCAAATGTGGGGGGAGGGCCTGCAATTGCTTTTTCTTTGCGTAAGTGTTAAAGTAAGGAAATTGCAAAACCCATGATGACAGAGAACAGAGAAAGCCCTTTTCCTTTCCAGCATGGTCCACCCTGTGGCTGCCGTTCCTTTGCAGTGTTTGGCATTTAAGAGGGTTTATAGTTCCAGTTAGCTTTCCCCTTTATTCCGTCTTCATTGTGAGCGTTTGTTCAGTGTAGCTGTGTCATGACAGTCATGCATGGCTTAATAAATGAAAGCAGCGGGTCCCCAGAGATGTATCATTAGGCTATTTCATCACTGTGAAAGCACACAGGCTCTCCCTACACAAGCTTGGACAGCTACATTACTCTGCTTTTGACCCAAACATCTGCATGCATCCCTTGGCTCTATGTGATTTATCAGTGGGTTATTCTTAGAAGAGGTGGAATTTTGGGTGAATGGTGCCTGCTTTCTCCCCACCCCCAAACCTTTTTCCCAGCCTGGGTGGTGGATGCAGCTGAAGGCAGACCAAACTATGGGGTACCCACTACTGTTCAGAACCACTGAGTTAGCCTGGTCTGTCTGGAGTTCTGGCCATTCACTCGAGGCATCTGGATAGCACCCTGTCTACCAGTACTTAGTGACCCAGCACAGAGCAAGACAGGATGGGAAAGACACAGCTTCATGATTTTAAAAGAGGATTTTCTCCTAAAAAGAACAGAGTTTGGTTCAGGTTAATCCATCATGGAGAGCATTATTCATGGGAAAGTTGTGTTGGGTAGGCAATCCCTGCTACTTCTAAGCAAGAGCAGGGGCCAAGGAAAACGAGCAGGTGCGTGCGAGATGACTATTGTAAATTTCTCATGTCATTGCTGCTGCTCGGTGATTGAAGCCTAACTAGTGTGTCCTTTCCTTCCCACCCCAGCTCATACCCCCGACAACAGCTTTCTGGGCTTTGTGGTCGAACAACACCTCAACTCCAGTGACATCCACCACATTAATGAAATCAAAAGGCAGAACCAGTCCCTCGTGTATGGCAAAGTGGATAGCTTCTGGAAGGTGAGTCAGTCTGTGTGCTTCTGTCTGTCTGTCTGTCTGTCTGTCTGTCTCTCTCTCTCTCTCTCTCTCTCTCTCTCTCCCCCCCACCCCACCCCACTCTCTTTCCCCAAGAAGCTTGTTGGGTAATTTAATTTAACTTTGATCCAGGGAGTAATCAAGCAAAGTGCCCGGGGCTTAATGGGATCTGCTTAGCAGTAAACAAGAATGTTGGAGGATTTGGCAGCTCAGCATTTGGATGTTACACTGTGGCTGCATTTGCTCATCCACACAGTGTGCAAACAGCCCTTCCCTGTGCTCTTTGCATGTCAGAAGTGAGTGCTGCGACATCTTTCATGTCTTGTGTGGTTTCTTTGAATTCTACATTCGTGGATTTAACTAACCGCAACTGGAAAAATTTGCAAAAACAGTTGCATCTAATGCTGGACAAGTCCAGAGTGGTTTTCTTTGTCATTCCCTCAACAATAGAGTATAACTGTCATGTATACAGCATGTGCATTTTATTGAGAATTTTTAATAGCTATGAATGACTTCAGGCATACAGGAGAATGTGTTCAGCTTGATATGCAAATATTCTATTTAATTTTAAAGATTTATTTACTTTTATTGGAAAGACAGATTTACAGAGAGAAGGAGATGCAGTGAGAAAGAGCTTCCAACCAGTGGTTCACTTCCCAAGTGAACACAGCTTCCAGTGCTGAGCCAATTTGAAGCCAGGAATCAGGAGCTTCTTCCAGGCCTCCCATGTGGGTGCAGGGTCCCAAGGCTTTTGGCTGTCCTCTGCTGCTTTCCCAAGCCAAAAGAAGAGAATTGGATGGGAAGTGAAGCAGCCAAGGTATGAACCAGCACCCGATGGGATCCTGGCACATGCAAGGCAAGGACTTTAGCCACTAGGCTATCACTGGGCCCAATTTATGCTATTTTATGTAAAGGGACTTGGTTCACCTGAAGGCTGTGGTGTCCACAGGGGATCTTGCAATGAAGTCCCCTCTGTTATCAAGAGTCAACTGCAACTGCCCCTGCAAGTTGAGAGCCCCCAGGAGCTGAGCTATACAGAGAGACCTTTGCTGAATGAATCTACTCTTCCGCCTTCCAGAAAATGATCTGTATTAGTGGACAGCTCCCATTCCTAGGGGCTAACCAGGCCCCCACTGTGATGGATGCTCACCTAACCTGCAGAGGGAAGTGTTCCCCAAGGCTGACAGTGTGCTGTTTGCTCACAGTGTTCAGGAATGAAGCCATGCTCTTGGCTGAGAGGGAACCAGATCTTCCCTAAGCACTGGGCTCCTGAGCCCCCAGTAGGAACTTTCACCTGCCTGGCATGATTTCCAGAGCGCACTTGGGGAAAGGGTAATGGGAAAGGAGCCAGCTTGGGTGTGGCCTATTGACAGGTAATACAAATCATCTGCATCAGTAAGCACAAGACCTAGCTTTTACTTTTGGAAGAAAAAAAATTTTTAAGATTTATTTTTATTGCAAAGTCAGGTATACAGAGACTAGGAGATACAGAAAGAAGGATCTTCCGTCATTGAATCACTCCCCAAGTGGCTGCAATGGTCAGAGCTGCACTGATCCATAACCTCTTCCAGGTCTCCCACGTGGATGCAGGGTCTTTGGGCTGCTCTCGACTGCTTTCCCAGGCCACAAGCAGGTTGCTGGATGGAAGGCAGGGCTGCCAGAATATGAACTGGTGCCCATATGGGATCCTGGTGTATGCAAAGCAAGAACTTTAGCCACTAGGCCCTGGGGGAAAGTGTTTTTTATAGAACGTATCTCGGGGACTTCAGAAACATCCTTGTTACTGAATTTAAGAACTTTAGTCACTTGCCAGAATGATCATGAGTGGTGTTCTCAGGTTGGGTGTGCCCTTGGAGAAAGCTAGAAGTTCTACAAGCGAGAGGGTGCACAGTGAAGCAGAGAGCAGAGAACTAAATTGCTTCTGTGCCTGCCCATGTTCAGATTAGGAAAAACTGTGATCACCCTTCAGATCCACAGTGCTGGCCATGATAAAGGGGAATCAGCCTGTTTTGGGGGAAGCTCAAGGAATTCCAGATAGCTGTCTTTGTTATAAACAGCCCAAATTATGTTTTCATTTGGTGCAGTTTTACTCCCCTCCCCCAAGGGACATTTTGTCAGTGCCTGGAAACTGTTTTGTCATGTCTGGGCAGCATACTACCAGTATCTAGTGGATAGAAGCCAGCAATGCAATCAGCATCCTACTGTATATAGGCCGGTTCCTCTAACACAAGGTGTCAGTTGGGCCAAGTGTGAGAAACTCATGCTAATGAATCATTTATTTCCTAGGTGGATGATTGGACACTTTGAGCTCTGAAATGAAATCAAATGCATCTAGATGAATGTTGGCTCTTTCCAATGTTGCCATGAATTTATGCATCCTGGATTACCTTGTAGCTCTGTGGCCTGTGTTGACAACACATTTTTCAGCATACTTTTAGCCAAACTCAACTGAGAATGGGCATATTGGGATGTACTCATTCTTAGCTTGGTTGTGACATGAGTGGCTCTAGGCAGACCTGAGCTCTTCAAGAAAAGCTACAATTGCCTTCTTGCCTCTGCCCCTGCTTGAAGCAAACAGCCTGCATGTCAGCATGAGCTTGACCATGAACTTGTATCACTCCTGATTGGATCCAAGTGTAGCCACCTCCCAGGTACTTCTAGCAACATTTCTGTATCTAGGAAGGGGAAGACAAAAAAAAAAAAAAAAAAACCACAATACATTAGTTCTAAGAAATTTGGATACATGATTTGTGTAAATGAATACTTCCACTAACAGGATGACATCCTGGGTGGCAGGCCAAACCTCAGAAGTGACAGGTCTCTTGCTCCAGCAGCTCTGGATGTGATGTGGAAGTCATTGTGTTTTGAGGTGTAGAAACTTAGCAGGTGAACTCACCTTCTGAATCTTGCAAATCACCTGAGGTTTACAAACGGCTCAGGGGCAGTGATTCTGTGTTCATGTCTGTCTGAATATTGAGAATTGGGGTGTCATGTCAGTTTTATTCTATCATGCTGCTGTTGTATGTTAGGAAAGATTCAGAGTGGAAGAAAACAACTGTAACACATTTTCACACAAATTCACAATGTCATCTCCATCTTTGGAACACAGCACGGTATTCAAACATTCCCATTTCAGAGTCTAGTGAATGCACAGGAATAACGGATGTAGCTGCTGAGTGAGATGTTAGCTCAGTCACATGTCCAGAACTGCAAACCAGTGGGCCTGGCCTAGCAGCAGATGTTTCCCAAACATCTTTTGCCTCAGAGGTCTTTGGGAAGCAACACCTGTCAACCCCTGGAGGGTCATGGCTGCTGCTGGAGCTGGTGGAAGTGGGGCGTGGTTTAGATCAGATGGTTCTGGAAGACCCATCTTGATCCTTAGACTCGCTGAAACTAAAGATGTATGCTGTGTTTCAGCTCCTCCCCTCTGCCCCACCCTTTTTAGGGAAGCTTCTCACCTACCATGTGCTTCCCTCCAACCTTGGAAAATTGGACCAGGGATTGCCTTCTGACCCCAGGTAGGCCAGTTTATTGGTGAATGGGGTCATGATTCAGTTTGATCCAAAGACAGATTGTGTCATGACTCCAGGCAGGCCAGCTTACTGGTGGGTGGAGCCGTGATTCTGGCTCAATGTCAGGTTGATCAATCAGATTCTTAGTGCTGAGAAACAGAGGAACGATGAGAATGAGCCAGTTGTAGGTCCTTCAGGTGTCCAATGATGAGGACAAAGGCACTTTGAGAAAGTGATGCAGCTCCCACAGCGAGAGGCACCACCTTGGGAGAAGAAGGAGCGCTCTTGAGGGGCTTGACAGGAAGCAAAACATGGAAGGGTGCAACCTTGCAGCTTGGAGGGGAGGAAGTAGTTGGAGTTCCCAGGTGTTTTCCTTCCCTAGTTAGATATGTCACTTTCACTCTCTGTAACTAAGTACTTGCTCTTCCTTGTATTCCTATCAGGGGTCCCCACTAAGCTCTACAAATGTTACTGCATTCCCCAGGCCTTGAGAAACGCTGCCTGCTATGGAGGCCAAGGGGGACCAGGCTTCGCTTTAAACCTCTTAACTGAGGTGTCTGCAGTGGTCTTGCTTGATTCTGTTAACACTCCAGACTTTGCTATCAATTCCAAAAACCTGAAGGCCCCAGCAGATGAATTCCTGTGCCTAGGCCCCTTAACATCACACAGGATTGCTAGCAACTGAATCCCAAGTTCCAAGCTCTCTGCTTAACCCAAGAGACCGCCATTCAGAGCTCCTTGCCATTCAGAACCTTAGGTTCCTAGCCTGTGAAATGAGTGTGTAGCACCTGCCAGGTGGCTGAGGGCCTCTCAGTTTCAATAGTGCATGGACGTCACTTGGAATCACTAAATACAGATTCTGCCCCAGCCCTTCTGCAGGAGTGCTGTGGCCCTGCCTTTTTGCAAGTACCCAACTGATGCTGAAGTTGCTGGCCAAGTACACATGGAGGCATGAGGTGTGGCTACTCGCCATGCTAGCCGAGTCAGCACAGAGTAGCTGTGTAGCCAGTTCTGCAGAGTAAAATACAGCTTATCTGAGTAACACACATAGTTCCTGGCTCCATAGCCCAGTGCAGGACTTGCCCCAGCCAGCCTGGCAACAAACAATGTTGGCCAGTCTCCAGTGAACTTGAAAAGCTCCTTTTGATGTAGACCTCAAGGAGTTTGTGGTGTTCAAGCATCAGCCAGAGTGATCTTGGTGAAAGTGGAAATTGGACTGTAGTACACCTCAGCTCAGAACTCTGGTGGCTTTGTTTTAAAGGTAGAACATGGCACATAGACTGTGAAAGTGAACCTTGTCAGTGTGGTTTGGCATGACTACAAACTGTCCACATCTGACGTGGCTCTACTGTTCTCTCTAGCTCCTGAGTTGTGGCCACAGTCACTTGTATGCACCCCACCCTCCTGCTTAGGGTTATGAGGTGGGGGCAGATGGCCCAGACAGGCCCTTGCAGTGGCTGCTGCCTCCTTAGCCTCACCAAGCCCCCTAGGGCTACCCTGTCCCCTCACCAGATGACCCGATGCTTATTAGAGCACTTTGTCATTCTCATTTTCACTCACACTTGAGTTTATCTTTCATTGTCCCTTCACCTCACTAATGGGACATGAGCTACAGGAATCATACCAATTGTCTTCACCCAAATTGCCTGACCATGCTAACATAGCTATGTGATGACTGGTGCATCACATCTGGATTCAGCTTAAAAACACTGATGTGTTTGAGGGGGCTGCAATACAAAGTGGAGTGCTGCTGGTTGTGGGTGGAAACATGGGGCTGTTCCTTTGGGATCCCAGAGTGAAAAGGAAAGAGTTTAGAAGGAAAAGGAAGGGAACTATACTTACGTGCCTTCCACAGACCACACAGGGGCTCATTGAGTCTTCGGAAGCTCCTGGTGTGATTGGCAGCGAGACGGCATGGGAAGGAGGATGGTGTGCAGGGAGGTGAGAGGCCTGTCTCTGGGCCAACTCTGCTGTCATCTGTGAGGTTTGGGGCAGGCAACCCCAGCTTTCCTGCTTGTGTAAAGGAAGGTCTTGATGCTCAGAGGCATCACTTATTGATGGATACAACCACAATATGGTAACCTCAAAGTAATGGAGGGTACATACTTGTTTGATTCTGTGTTTGAGGGTACTTGATCAAATTTGGAGAAAATGGAATGAATTAAGCCATGAATGCTTAGGGTTCTGGCATCACATGGAAGAATGCAGATCAAGTCCTGGCTTCTCTGAATCTGATCCAGCTTCTTGCTAATACAGTCCTAGGAGGCAGCATGTAAGTAATGGCTCAAGTGCTTGGGCCCCTGACACCCATGTGGGAGACCCATTTGGTGTCGCAAACCCCTTACTTGAACCTGCCCTTGCCCTGGTTGTTGCAGGAATTTTTTTTAAATTATTTATTATTTTTACTTCATTAATTACATTGTATTATGTGACACAGTTACATAGGTACTTGGGTTCTCCCCACCCCTCCCCAAACCCTCCCACCATGGTGGATTCCTCCACCTTGTTGCATAACCACAGCTCAAGTTCAGTTGAGATTCCCCCATTGCAAGCGTATACCAAACATAGAGTCCAGCATCTTATTGTCCAGTCAAGTTCGACGGCTTCTTAGGTATACCCTCTCTGGTCTGAAGACAGAGCCAGCAGAGTATCATCCCAGTCAATTGAAAGCTCCAACATACCATCAGCAAAAATTTACATCATTATGGGATTAATTGACATAGTAATGAGTAACCAATATGTTAAAAGTAAATGTGAGTTCCCAGCCACCTTCTGTGACCACCTCACCTACACTTCAATTTTAGTTTATACACAACATATAACATTCATAACATAACATGTTATACATAACATCATATCATCTTAATTAAGGCAAACATGTGATATTTAACCTTTTGGGATTGGCTCATTTCCCTTAGCATTATGGTTTCGAGTTTGGCCCATTTGGCCACAAAGAACTGCATTTTGTTTTTTTTAATAGCTGAGTAGTATTCCATGGAGTAGATGAACCATAGCTTTCTTATCCAATCCTCTGTTGATGGGCATTTTGGTTGTTTCCATGTTTTTGCAATTACTGATTGTGCTGCTATGTTGCAGGAATTTGGGGAAGCACAGCAGATGCAGGTGGTTGATCACTCTTAAATTCACTCTACATTTTTTTTAAGATTTATTTATTTTCATTTAAAGGCAAATCTTAGAGGAGAGTTAGAGAGGTTGTCTATCTACTGGTTTACTCCTTAAATAGCTGCAACAGCCAGAGCTGAGTTGATCCTAAGCTGCGAGCCAAGAGCTTCTTCTGGGTCTCCCACATGGGTCCCAAGGACTTTGGCCATCCTCTGCTGCTTTCCCAGGCTGTAAACAGACAACTGGATGGAAAGTGGAGCAGTCTGTAACTAAGCCAGCACCATTATGGGATGCCAGTGGTGGATAAGCTTGATGTACCACCATCCCCACTCTATTTTTCAAGCAGATGGAAACAAATAAATAGGACATCTTTTAAAAGAAATCCATGCACAAGAAGGGTACATGAAAAATTTATGAAAAAATAGAAAAATGCATGAATTTCAGGTTTTTTTAAACACCAAAATACAATTATCTTTTAGTTCTGTTTTTCCATAAACTTTTCAAAAACTCCAGAAAATGCAGGCTAATCCAGGTGGACAAAAGCAGATTGGTAGGGCAGCATCAAGTGGGAGAGAGGAGCCTGCTCACTGGGGTGTGGTGACTGTTTCATGGACTATACAATTGTCAGGTATCATAACATTGTATGCTTTTAAAAATGTGAATTCTGTTATAAGTCTGTGGACTCAATAGAACTGTTGGGAAAAAAATAATAAACAGGATCTGGCAAACAGCAGCCCCTAGAAATCTAGCCTTTGGCCAGTGTGTACAGCTTGCAAGCTCAGATGGTTTTTACATTTTGAAAGTCATTTTAAAAACATAGCTGATGAAAGCATATATAGCAAAGACCTTATATATCCCACCAAGTTTGAAATATTTGTTATGTGGCCCTTTACAGAATTACCCACCTCTCGATGAGATCAGTAAGCAGTCACCCACATGTTCTGGAGCCCCAGGAGTTAAGGGGAGGTGACAGAGGAAGGGCTCTGCCCCGCCAGAGTGGCTAGGATTTATTTAGGGCATATATTTGAATTATTTTCGAAAATAGTATACAGGAAAAGAGGGTTAAATGCTCTGAACAACCAAAAATAAACCTTGGTAGTCTCTAGACTTAGGTGACCTCGAAGACAAATCCCATCTGAAACCTGTAATTATCTCACTCGCTAATTTAGTTGATTTGGACTTAGTTTAAATTAATTCAAAATTGGAAATGGAAGTCATTTGGAGCAATGCTGTTTTATTTCATAGTAGGAATTAACTGCTTTTAAATGCATTGTTTTAATGAACTGCCAAAGACCTTTGTAATTAAGGAATGCACTAAAATCCTGGAGAAGCACACATTTTCATGAGTAGGTTAAACCTTGTCAGCCTGTTTTTTTGTTTAATCTACTTAGCCAGGCATTTTTTTTCTTCTCAGATAATGCAGAGATGAACCAGATAAATTAAAATCTACCTTATGTCTCCTTGGTGTGTATTTTGGTACAATAAAGTCAGACTCCCATTTCGCTGGAGTTGCTGAAAGTCAGATGTAATCACAGATAGCTCTTGACTTTGGTTCAAGCTTGAAGAGCCTTAGGAGATAGATGACGTGTTCTAATTCATTTTCCTCGGGACAAAAGTCAATGAGAAAAGACCTTGTAGAGTCGCTTGGCCTTTGCCAGGGGCAGAATACGGTGGAATGGGAAAGAGAAGGCGGTGAACAGCTCTGTACCCCCTCCACCAACTTCAGCCCAGGTCAGCCACTTACCAAGCTGCAGTCACCTGAACCAACTTCATGCCTGGCACAAGACAGAGTGGAGCTTCTTCTTTCCCCAAATTCAAGTATGAGCTTGGGGCAGGCAAGAGGAATAGTGGAAAAACTCAAGAGCGAAGGGAAACATGAGAAATGAATCACTGGCCTTTTAATATTCGGAGGGCCGTGACCCAGGAGGTCTTTAGGGTTTTTTCAAAGATAGTGTAGGCTGCTTGCTGACTGAGCAAACCCTGTACAGCATCCAGAGAGCCAGTTAGTGTTTGAAAGGGGTGGGAGGGAACTTGGGACTCGGGCATCCTTGGCTTGCCTCCTTGTCTGGTGGATTGCTCCCTGGTTCAGCCGGCTTTCTGTGATCATCATAACCTTACTGAGGTTTATTTAGGGATTGGCAGAGAGGACACCTCCTCTCTGTTGCACAGTCGGAGCACAGAGGTGCTGTCTGGGGACCATCCGGAGCCTTTGCAGGAGCCCTGGGTACAACAGCCCATGCAGAGGTTTCTCATTTGAGCTGCACCTGGCACCAGCCGCCTGTCCCTGACAGTCACCTGCCCTCAGGCTCTCGCTTCTGTTTTGTATACAATGAGGCAGAAGACTGGATGTTCTTTTGTGTAAGTCTAGAGAGTTCTGTGATTCCATAACCCAAACTCCTCCTCAGCCTTCTCTAATTCTGTCAAGTACAAGAGCAAGGAAGGAGGCAGCTTTCAAAACAATGTTATGGGCCATCGCAAATAGGGCAGAGCCAGACAGGAAGGAGAGGAAAATTGGGCCAGGAGAGGCCCAGCGTCCCTACAACAAAACTGCCTGAGGAAAAGTTGGAATTGCTGAGACTGAGCGTCCTGGTACTTAGGGGAAGTTGAAGGGATGCATCAGGAGTGAGTTTATGTAGGCCAACAGTGCGGGGCACTGCCAGTAGTTGCTCATGGACTTACAGCTGAAGCGTAACAGAGAACAAAGGGGCTGATACTTCCTGCTCGCCCAGCTTTGTTCCACTTCCCAGTAATGAGTTCAGTGGTGGTCCCCTTCCTCTTTCTGTAGCAGTGAGTCCATCCAGAGACTTGGCTAACTGTTTTCAATCCTGCCTCTGTGCTGAGTAGCTGTGTGATGTTGTGGAAGCGTCTTGTGCTCCCGGGGCCTCTGTTTTCACATCTGTATAATGGGTGGCCATTCTTAGTCTAGAGCAAAATAACGGGATTCTTAGGACGATAACAAGATCATCAAATGTAAGTTGAAAGTGATGCCTGATACTCATGAAGATTTTTGTGGTGTCATGTTGCTACTAGGATTACTAGCAAAAGTAGATTGCAGGAGTCGGAGATGGGGAGACTCAGGACCTGCTTTGTAAAACTGTATTCAAAGAAGAAAAAAATGACTGGTCAAAGCAGCAAGAAGTTTTGATGTAGTGAGAGGGCAGGGACAGTGAAGGGGTGCCAAACACTCGGACTTCCTGCGCATGGCCCACAGTGGGGTACCAGATAGGCTGTCGTGAAACTGGCTGAGATTTCTAGAAATATCAATGCCCTGCCGGGACAAATAAAGCCTCCTGCAAAGCTGTTGTTGGCAGAAGAGATGGCGGCAGGGCTTCTGAGACACTCTACCAGTGCCAGGGCACATCTGAGTGTGTGTGTTCTAAGTCCCCTGGCAACCTAGATGTTGTTTGAAGTATGTGGTTGGCAAAGGGGACAGGAGGGCATTCTTGTCTATGGGCTTGCAGCATCAAGATAATAGTTGTTCACGTATACTGATGGTGGGACACAACCCTGTTCTCAAGATCATGGAAACAGTCTCAGACCCCTTGGGCTCAGTCTACCTCACAGATATGTATGTATGCCCAGCAAGATGTTTCTAAATTGGAGAATTTGCCACTTGGGAAGTTTCACCTGAAAAGCTAGAATCCCAACATCAAAAACATGGATGGTATAACACACTGAACTCTGAGTCCCTCTGTACCCAAGATGTTCAGGAGCCAAGTGGTGTCTGCCCCCACATAAAGGTTGTGCATCACTCCAAGGGTGGCAGTCATGGAGCCTCTTTCTCTGATCTCCATGACCTCTTTGTACCCAATGAGATCCGCACACTGGCAGAACATGGTATGGGTCAGTCTGCCTGGATTCTTTGAGAAGGATTCCTTAGAATATGAGTGAAGTTAGCAAAGAGACTTGGAATGGATTGAAGATTTGCATGGTTTTTTTTAGGCCAGGTATCCCTTCGATGGCATTTGTGGGAGTCTGTGTAATGTTGAGGCATCCAGGTGGGTGGGTGGGAAGGAACACCATGGCCCCTTTCTTGGCATGGACTTCCAGCAGAAGCCACAGGTTCCTTGGCATCTGTGTGTGAGGGTGAAGGCTTTTCTTCTCCACAGAACCCACAGCAAGAGCCAAGCAGCCAGGCTCTGACATGCACTGCTGTGGCATCCTCTGCCACACTGACCTTGTCATTGGAGCTGAGTTTTCTTTCAAGGCCTAGCAGTCCAGCCTGTTGGTTTACTGCTTCTCTGTTGTAGAATGCAGACTTTCCCCTACCTGATAGTGAAATGAGCACAACTGATAGAGCTTTTCATGGAAGCAGTTTCAAGCATTGCTTGGCTGTGAAGCCAGGCAGGAAGCCTCAGGATCTTCCTGGAACAGCACTGATGTGTGGGGCTTTGGCTGAGATGATGCATCCTGGATTACAATAGAAAAGTAGAGGCAAAGCTTAAGTTCATGTTTAGAGCCTAGGTTGGTATGAAGAAGCTAGTCTGATTGTAAGTACTGCTGAGAGCATGTGACCCAACCAGAGCCCTGATTCAGTCAGAATCTCCGGCACAGGTGCCTGGAAATGTGGATGGTCAGCAAGCGCTCCGGCCAGGCACACAGGGGAGAGCATGGCTGGTAGCCACTATAGTCCCCAGATGAGGAAACATTATGGCATAATGTTCAACTTATGTGTAGCAAGCATCCACCCCTTGCTGTAGAAGATATATGCTGTGTTCCTGTTTACCCCATCCTGTGCTCTGGGCCCTGGCTTCCTCTGCCAATTTGTCCTTATAATTGGAAAGCCATGGCTGCCCGATATAAGTGACGAGCAGCATGACCTGTCCTCGCCTAGGGCCTGGCCCTGATTTCAAGGGTAATGGCCTGTCATCTACATTAATCCATGCAAGGTGCAATGAACTAAAACAAAGTGCAATAACTTTTCCCAGGTGTGTCCTTAGAAAAAGTAACATTTTCAATGAACTTTCAATGTTACCAGACCGTTCCTTATTGCCTCATGAAGTATATGCTAGTTTTATAGGTAATACAACCAAGCCTTAGAAACAGAGACAAAACCATCCACCTTAAGGTGTGACTGCCGGCTTGATATCTTCCTTTTCACTGTGACATTTACCCTTTGAAGAAGACAGGCATGCTGCAAAGGTTTAAATTGTGAATGTGGTAGAATCTTGACCTTTGTCTCAAACGACAAGGAGTTACAGAAATGTTTGAGGATTTTGGAGGTGGGCAGTGTATGTGTGTCCCTAGAGAAAGCCACTAGCTCACTGGCCAGTTGTCCACCCCAGAAGTGAACAGCAGCTCTCCCAGTGGCTAAGTGCAAATCCTTGCAGCTAGGAGAAGAAAAATCTGTCAGTGCAGTAAGTGGAAACTGGCTCCTGATGCTCAACAGGGAATCTGCTGTGGAAGCCAGGACTAGCTTGGGAAACAGGAAAGGCAGGCAGCCAGCAAGACAGCCTGGGGGTGGGGTGCTTCTCCAAATTTCCAGAACCACTGCCCCACCACTCTCATAGTTCTGGGATGAGTTCACTTGTAACTCTTAGTAAACACAGCTGTTGTGGTTGTAATTTGCCTCAAAGCTTTTTACTATTCCACCAACCCGAAAGGTTTGGCAGCCGATGTGGGAACAATGGTGTTGAGGGATGGGAAAAGAAGCTGCTGTCAGAGAGAAGAGCCATGGCTGCCCATGGACAGATGCCATTGGGCTGGTCCCCTGTGCGTGCAAGCTGTACCATTGGTAGGGGGGAGTGTTCAAAAAATCTTAGGTGACCAGACAGTGGACAAACACTTCTGGGAGAAGCAGGAGGACCGAGGCCAGAGTTGTTCTAGAAGTTCTGCTGGCTTATTCCGTTATAGGGAAGAAAGGTTAAGATTTTTCTTGAAGGGAGACATGGTATGCATAGAACATTTGGCCTCCACATATGCCCAATCTGGAAAGCATGGCCTTCTGTGACTGAGAACAAATTGCCAAGAATGAGATAACAGTATTGGTGGTAGGGCTTTGTCTCCTAGCTGGAGCATAATTAGAGCATCGGTCATGGGAAGATAAGAATTGAATGAGAATTCCAGGCATGTGAAAGTCCAGAGAATGTGGCTTGAGGAGGTGGTGCTGTTCTCAGTCACTGCAGGCAGCAGGTGGTGCTGTTCTCAGGTACTGCTGGCCAAAACCTGTCTCAGCCTTCAGTGATGAGAGTGCCAGAGCTGGCTGTACTCCATCCCAGGTGACCACATGGCTCCTCACAGCATCTCAGCTCTGCTGGGGTTGTATGTGTCTGGGTATGGTGGGATGACCATGGGCAGCTGCTCCCTGATGCCTTGAAGGCTTCATGGTAGAAGGACTGGCATGCCCTTGTTTGCTGCACAGCGTCTCTGTGGCTGCCCCAGCTCTATCCTGGGAAAATGATTCAGCCACACCTGCGTAGAACACCTTCTTGCAAGTGCCCTGTGATCCTCACGTCAACTTCATTTAGAAATTCAGCAAACTAAGCAAAATCACAGGCCACAGAGATGAAAGACACATTCTTCCTGCCTATTACCTGGGTAGGGAGAGCCCTGTAGAAGTATTTGTTAAAAATGTAGATGGAGGGGCCCGGCGGCGTGGCTTAGCGGCTAAGGTCCTCACCTTGAACGCCCCGGGATCCCATACAGGCGCCGGTTCATGTCCCAGCAGCTCCACTTCCCATCCAGCTCCTTCCCTGTGGCCTGGGAAAGCAGTGGAGGATGGCCCAATGCATTGGGACACTGCACCCGCGTGGGAGACCTGGAGGAGGTTCCTGGTTCCTGGCTTCGAATCGGCGCGCACCGGCCATTGCGACTCACTTGGGGAGTAAATCATCGGATGGAAGATCTTCCTCTCTGTCTCTCCTCCTCTCTGTATATCTGACTTTGTAATGAAATCAATAAATCTTTAGAAAAAAATGTAGATGGAGGAGCAATCTCTAAGCCCAGGAAAGGTATTCCAACAGCCCATTTGAGGCCCAATGAGGAAGCTTTGCCTCTTTCTGTTGTCTGTCCACCCTGCCTTGAAAGCAGATATGGAGAGTGGCTTCCCAGGACAGCTGGAGTACTATAGGTAGTACTAATGGCAGTAGTTGAAGCTTTGGAATTTAAGTCCAATGGGACCTTCTAGATCAGGGCAAAGCCATTGCTGCTGAGATCTCAAAAACGGCCTTTGGAGGGCAGAGCTTGTCAGCAGACATTGATGTTAGAGACACAGAGAAGACCATGGAACCCTGAGCATTGCTTGAAAACTGAGCCCATTGTTGCATTATAGGAAGAGGTATTATGACGTTGGCAAACAGTGCTAAACCAATTTGGAAAATGTTTTAGTGTAATAACGTGTGTGCATCCAAAATCATGGGTAGCATCTATATTCAGCTTGATGCTTTAAGTACGAATCACAGATGCAGCATATGCTCATAAAATCTGGCTGTGGTGGTACAGGCCTGAGTGCTGAATGAGTCCATCTGTTTATCTGGACCAGATAAAGCGGGGATCCTGGGCCAGCCCTCGTGGACCAGCATTGCTACAGAGAACGCCAGTGCTATCCCTGCTTCCTGGGTGATTTGTTAGCTGGCTGGCCTGTGCTCCTCCCCTCTGAGGTTCTGCTTGTGACCAGATGGGACTCCTTGAGATAGAATGACAATGACCATACTGGAATGTATCCTACTCGTTGCCATGAGTGGCACTCAGGGTGCCTTCCTGAAGTCAGTCCTGACATGAACCCCATTTTTGAGACAAAGACAAAGGCAGTTAGAGGCTAAGAGATTTGGAATGAATCGTGTGCTGTGTGCATGGCCACTGCCCTGAACTAAGGAGTGGACTCTCCCTGATAATTTCTTCTGCTCTATCCTGTGCAGCCTCTCAATTACTAAGAGCCTGGGCATGCTTTTGGTGGCAGCAGACAGATTCAAAGGAGAATTCTGTAGGGTTCGGGATACAGACTTAAAATCCCTTACAAAGAGCCAGTGAAACTGTGGTAGTTGATAGACATTTACCTTTGTTGCAATAACAAGGGGAAGGAGGTCCAAATTCTGAGGGGAACAGAGGCAAGTACAAAGGGCTAGTGCTCCCCTCATCCCTGTCTTTCCCACAGTGGCTGAAGCTGGGACTGAGACTGGGAGCACAATCTCTGGGAACCCAATCTCTTGAGCTATTCTCACTGACTCCCCAGGTCTTTGTTAGCAGGAAGTTGGAATCAGAAGCCAGAGGATCCAACCCAGCTCCTGCAGTTTGGAATGCAGGTATTGCAGTCACGTGGCTGAAGGCCCGGTCCTTGGCTAGGAATTTGCATTGTCCATCTAGGCCTCTGGGGAGTACATGACCGCAGAGGTGGGGTCAGCTGCAGAGGGTCTGTCCTCATACTGTGGCAGGGAATGCAGTAGAGCAGTGTGTGATGCTGTTGATCCAGACAATCTGTGGTCATTTCCACTTCTCAGATCCCAGAGCTTTCCAACAACCCACTCGGGCAACATCACTATCTGCATTTTACCTAAAGGCAGCCAGTCTCTTTGGAGGCCAAAATCTGAACCTGCCGCCAGGGAAACACTGCATCTACTGGGAAGCAAGCCTTCTCTGTCCTTCCTTCTTCCCCCTTTTTTCTCCCCACCTCTCCTCTTTGACTCTCTCCCTCTTTTCTCTTCCCTCCTGCCTCTTTCCTAATTTATAAAAATGTAGATCATTGACTACAGTAGATGATTCACCAGAGTTCAAATAACTAATTAATCCTAAGTCAACATCTTTTTATTTTCTTGTTCTTAAGTCATAGTTTGTGTTACATGGGACGAGTTGACACTTGAATGAGGTAAAACTGATGGTGTGAGTAGCAACTTGAAGGAAAAGCAGGGGCATAACCACTTTCATGGACAAATTGATCGTGGTTTGGATCAGCTTCTAGCTTGTCCTCAGTGACTTGCAATCCTGGTGCATCTCCTAGCCTGGAGAAGCCTCATGGGTGCACTAAGGGAAGGGAAAGAAACTCCATCATCTGTGTCCATTTACCCGTTAGGTGCACCTGCAATCAGCAGGTCTGCTGCCATCTCTAAATGGAGACTAGGGTGTTAAATATTCAGTTGACTTTCTTTATATGTTGTGAGAAGGTGTTGGCTCTTTGTAGAGCCATAGCCCAAAGATAACAACCCCCAGAAATGGACTCACTTGGTAACCTGGCTGGCCTTTGCTCCTAGGCCCTTCTGAGGTGGTAGGAGCTCAGGGGACTCAGCTCCTGCTCTACTACTGAGCACTTCTGTGCTTGAACCACACCCTTGCACCCATCTGGCTGTCCTTTCTGAAGCTCGGCTGCCAGGGCTGCCACAGCAGTCTGTGAAGAGATGGATCATGTGCAGGCTGTCACCAGCTCACCTGGTATACCCACCCGTGGCTCTGTGTCAGTTGAAACTGTAGTCACCTGCCATTAGCAAAATTCCACAACAGAGAAGAAAGCCAGGAGTGACTTCCCTCATATGGCAGTGTCAGGGTCTAACCCAGGATGAGCTTATTTGTCCACTCAAGTTCATGGAAAACTCAGGCCGCTTCCATCTTCCTGTTTAGTTATCCTTGGTCTGTTTAGCTTGTACCAGAGAGTCACAGGGCCTCCTATGGCCCCTAGCCTGTCGTCCAAGCAGAAGGAACCAGGCAGGGACTGCAGCTTGCTATGTTTGTTCCATGTGTCAACAGGCAACTTGTTTGTGGCTGCCCTTTTGTGACCACCTGGGTCATGTGGACATCCTCAGCTACAAGGGAAGTGAGGCAAGTGGCAGATGGCACAGTTGTAGTCAGCTCATCAATCAGAATTCCATTCACTGTGTCTCTAGATGTTGGAAGCCTGGTATAGAGCTAGAAGGAAAGGAAAATGGACTTTGAGATTGTGGTCAATCGATGTTTGCATTGCTCTGGCAAAACCATACAAATGGGCGAGAGAAGCATAGCCCATGTTGAAGGAGACGGGGCAGGGAGTAGGGAGAGGGTGAAGCTGTGTCCTCCAGGCCCTGATTCCCCCCTTTGCTAATGTGACCTTGTCATTCAAAGAGCCACCATTAAAATACATGACTTTTCTCCATAACTGAAGCCTTTGCTCCACCCCTGGGGTGTTTTGTATTTTGTTTTGTTTTGTTTTGTTTTGTTTTTAGCAGAGAGGACTCCACCTCCAACTTTGGGAAGCACTAGCAAATGTTCACGCAGCTGAGTTGCCACATGTGTCCCAGCAGGTACCTCTTGCTTAATTCTAGCAGAGTGCTCAACAAAATCCCCATAGCATCTGCTGTACACAGCATAGGCCTGCCTCTTCCAACCTTCTGCTTCCAGCCAGTTCGCGGGGCCTTGAGACAGCTTGAGTCCCCTCCTGTTGGCAGGAAGGGTAAGTCAATGTGCATGTGAGCAGGTAGCTGCCACTCAGCTTCAAACGCATCCTTTCTGTGCCCTGGGGAGAGTTTGCATTGAAAACTGCCTCTCAAGTTCTGTCTGTAGAGGGTGCCAGAAGACCCATGAGGAGGAAAAAGATTTTGCTTTTCCACCTGCTAGGGGGCACAGGGGAGAGTGGCATGTGGCTAGAGCAGGCTGCGAATTTTGAACTTTGAAGTTGGGAAATGGAACACATGGCTATGTGCTTGCTTGCGCTCTCTCTCACTGTCAGGTTTGTCTTCAGCAATCAGAGTGATTAAACAGGCCTTTCAGCCCCGGAAGTGTGTGCAGAACCCTAGAGGCTGGCTCCACAGCTGTTGAGAGAAGGCACCCCGAAGAGACATCCAGGGTTGGTTTTACCAGACTCTGCCATTCTGGCCAGGAACTCCTGGTACTGGACATATGACACATCTAAGTTTCAATGTTTGCACCTGTAAAATGGGGATGAGATTTGTTATAAGATTTAGGATTTTCTTTAATTTTAACAATTTATTTGTGTAAAAAGAGTGAGAGAGCCAGGGAGAGAATGAACCTCTCTACTGGTTCACTGCCCAAATACCCACAATGGCTGGGGCTAGGCCAGGCCAAAACTGGGAACCTAGAACTCTCTCTGCGTCTCCCACGTGGATAGTAGGGGCCCAAGCACACATGCCATCCTTGGCTGCTTTCTGAGGTACATTAGCAGGGAATTGGATCAGATCTAGATCAGCTGGGACTCTAACTAGAGATGATGGTAACATTGTACTAAGTGGCTTAACCCAGTATTCCATAATACCTTGATGACGTAAGATGATTCTGTCATGGTGCTTCAAAAAGTTCTTGCAAAAATGAAGGAAAGCATAGACAATTTGGTGTAAAAACATTTTAAATTATGCATGGTTTTCCCCTAATATTCATATATTCAGGAACTCTTTGAGGATCCCTTGTAGTCATGGCTTTCAAGTTTTTGCACCAAAAACAGCATCTTGTAATACTATTTTTCATGAATTTTTTAAATGCACCATTGTCAGGGGGAATGTTGAGTGCAATGCCCGGTGTGTGGTAGTGTTACCCCGTGGCTGTTGTGGGCAGGCTGTGTCTGTGAGGGACTGATTGCCAGCATTCCTGCCTGCTCCCTCTTGGTTTTCTCTTTCTCCCATCTGCCTTTGCTCGTTCTTTGCTTCCCATCTCTTCCACGTCTTCTTGCTTTTCTCTGTTCAGCTCTGACTGTCGTGAATTCCCAGGGGTCTGATGAAGCAGTTGGAAGCATCTGCCTCGGGCCTTTATAGAAATACTTGCTCATTTGTCCCGAATGCTTAAGTCGCTGGGGTGACTTGCTCCTCTCCCTTGTCTGCAGGCTTAAGGATTCCCTTACAGTTTTCTGCTTTCAGGAATAAATACAAGTGACCAAAGAGATGAATGAGTCACGCTTTAGGCCCAGACCAAGGTCTTAGTTGGAGCAGTTTGTTTCTTTTCCTTGCAAGGAAACCTCTGTAGCTTTTTAGGACTGTCTTTGGCCAGCTGGATGAGGAGCTCAAAGTTTGTATTCTGTGGAGTCACACCCACTGCTGGGAAAGGTAGCCAGCACCTGCAGGCCCAAAGCGGGTGATTCAGAGGGTCACTACTTTCTGTAATGAGATCCAGTTTCCATGCAACAGGGATCCTGGGCTGGTCTACAGGTCTCTTAAAGGCAGGTGCCCAGTGATGTTAATTGCATTGGCTTCTGCAGTGCCCAGCCCAATCCTGACCACAGGGAGCACAAAATATATACCTCAGGAGACTAGACCATGGGTGTTTGGATGAAAGTGGGCCAGTGCAGCCCACAACAGTAAGAATGCTAAGACTGGGCCCAGTGCAATAGCATAGTGGTTAAAGTCCTCACCTTGCATGCACCGGGATCCCATATGGGTGCCGGTTCTAATCCCGGCAGCCCCACTTCCCATCCAGTTCCTTGCTTATGGCCTGGGAAAACAGTCGAGGACAGCTCAAAGCCTTGAGACCCTGCACATGAATGGGAGACCCGGAAGAGCTCCTGGCTCCTGGCTTCGGATTGGCTCTGCTCCAGCCATTGAGTCCACTTGGGGAGTGAACCATTGGATGGAGAATCTTCCTCTCTGTATAACCACCTTTCCAATAAAAATAAGTAAATCTTTAAAAAGCAAAAAATAATGCTAAGACTTTTCACTTACAGTAAGACCAGCAACACTTTGCATTTTAGAGCTCTGTGTGCAAGGTGAAGGGGATTAGGCCATGGACCCTGCACTTAGCCGTGTCTCCCACAGTTACCCTGTGGCAGGGGCTTGTTTTAACCTCTATTAATGCAGATTTCTCATGTATAAAAGAAGAAGAATGCATTGCAGGGCTGCAGGGATAAGGTGAGAGAAACAGAGAAGAGCAGAAGAGTGGAAGGAGCTCTCAGGACAGTTTGGCTAAGCACTCCCTCTCCCCAAGGCAAGGAAGCTGAACTTCACACTGAAAAATGTTTAGGAATAGATTGGAGAATCCTCTTCGGGTCCAATCTCTCATCTCCAGATTTTTTTTTTTAATGTCACTTACTGCATGGGCCTCCTGCTGATACTCCTCTCACAGGATTGTGAACTGAAGTAAACACGGGCGTGAAGCACAAGTCTGAGAGTACAATCAAGGCTCAGTAAGTGGTAGCTGTTACTTTCTTACTGGCACCAAATGCTCCTTATGGACTGTGTGTCCATAATGAATCTTCCTGGCCTTGCCCTGCTGCAAGTGGAATGGTCAAGAAGCGTGAGCGTGGGGCAGGCCCCTCTACGGCCCCCCTGGCCACCCGACAGAGTAGCCTCGGATGAGTCAGAGGTTCAGTTTCCTCCTCTCTTCCCCAGGTTTTCTGTGAAGAGTGCATGAGAGTGTCACAGCAGCCCTTGTTTCCTTGACTGCGTCTTAACACAGCATAACTGTCACTGCCACGTGTGTGGTCAGGTTTTGCCAAGTTCCACTGCTTGGTTGATGCCCCCACCCCATCCTATGGGCTCTGTTCAATTTCTCAAGTCTCAGAGGACAGAAAGCTGGTTGGAAATATATTCAATGTGCAAAGTATTATTCCAATGTCTGGCAGTGGAAGAGTTAACACGTGGTTGTGTGGTTTTGATGAGGGGGTGGGTTGAGGGGAAAGGGCACAAAGCCACCCAATCAGTGCATGATACATGGTAGTGTATTCTAGGAACAGTGATAAAGCCGAAGAAAATAGAATGGTGGAACTCACTCCTCTCCATACTTCTTTATTATTATTTCTTTCCCCCAGAAACCTACTCCTACCCTAAATTATGCTAATGTGCTTGCAGATACAAAAACCTGGGTCAGTATTACTGTAAAGCAATTCTGAATTCTTCTTGAATCCTGGAAAGTCTGAGTCTATGGCATTAGCCTGATTACAACGACTGTTTAGAATGATTGCAGTTAGGGTGCCCTGCTGACGGTCAGAAAGGTGTGATGAGTTGCCTAATAGAAAGGCAAACAGCTTTCAGAACTCCTATCCTGCTTGTCAGATGCATGGCACAGTCTAACTGCTCCTAACCTTGCAATCAACTTCTGTGGCCTTGGCCTTGAGAACTTGAATGCTGTCAATCACTTCCATTTGCAGCTCTCTGGCCTTTGCACGGCAGGAGGGAGACTAGGCATAGTGTTTAGTACTGTATCCCTCTGTGGCTATGACATGCAGCTGCTGTTGCTGATTCTGCAAAATACTAATGTGCTGGGCAGAAATCACACATGAAGTAAAGCAGCATATATGCTCTGTACCATCACCCCCTGTTTGTTCTTCATGTGTGAGCATATTGGCAATAGAGAAGGACATGTTTCAGCAGAAGCGCCTCTTCTTCAGTCTCTGCCTCCCTGCCTGCCTGCCCAACATTATGCCTTGAACACAGAATCAGGTAGAAGAATGCGCATCTCAGTAGCCTGAGCAGGTGTCACATAAGCCTTAATTACCGGATCATCATGTATGTCAAGACAGCATGTCTGTACTGCAAAATGTGCTAAATCCAAGAAGAAAGAACAAAAGTGTGCCTGGCATGTTGCAGTCCTTTCAACCTGTTTAGCCGTCAAAAGCCCCTCCCTAACTGTCTCAGAATTTGGGATGCTCGGAGCTGCTGCTTGCATGTCTGCTGCAGCTGACTCCATTGTACTCAAGTACATGTTGTCTGCACTGACAGGCTTGGGATGGAGGTAGTATTGTTTTAAATGCCACCTCAGTGGAGCCAGCATTTTAAGCCTTCAGGATCTAGATAAAGTAGCCTAACACACACACACCCCGACCCTCTGCCATTGGTGATGTCATTTTTGACTGTTTGTAAGTGCCCAGTCAGCCATGTTCTGAAAATCTTACATGGAAAATTCTTGAAATAAATGATTCATAAGTGTTGAATTGTGTTCCATCTGAATGATGGGATGAAATTTTCCATGCTGAGGTGGGAATCACCTCTCTGTCCAGCATGTGCATATTGTGTGTGCTACCTGCCCTTTATCTGCTGAGTAGCCATCTCAGCTGTCACACTGACAGTGGGGGTGTCACAGTGCTTGTGTTCAAGTAATTCTTATTTTGCTTAGTGTTAGCCCCCAAAGTACATGAGTAGTGAGGCAGGGGAGTTACCAGGGCATAAAACACATAAAGACAAAGCAACTCAGGTACTGCGTAGCAGCGCTGCATGGTATATAGGAGAAAACACAGGATGGACAATCATTGTTTCCTAGTGGATGCCTGCAGCCATCCATGGGGAAGGGGGAAGAGTGACATGGATAACTTTTTTAATGTGCATAAATGATGTTTATAAAAATACATTAAAGAGGGGCCAGCATGGTAGCCTAGCAGCTAAAGTCCTGGCCTTGCACATGCCGGGATCCCATATGGGAGCTAATTCATGTCCCAGCAGCCCCACTTCCATCCAGCTCTCTGCTTGTGGCCTAGGAAGGCAATTGAGGATGGTCCAAAGCCTTGGGACCCTGTACTCAGGTGGGAGACCCAGAGGAGGCTCTGGGCTCCCTGCTTCTGATTGATTCAGCACTGACCATGACAGCCACCTGGGGAATGAATCAGCGAATGGAAGATCTTCCTCTCTGTCTCTCTTCCTCTCTGTGTATCTCACTTTCCAATAAAAATAATAAATAAAAAAATACACTAAAGAATGGATGGGATGTAACAGTGAAATGAGAAGTTACTAGTGATGTGACATTGAGGAATGATCATCAAACTACTGAAGAGGAGGAGTATGGAGTAAATACATGAGATTAGAATTAGAATTAGAGATTAGCATTATTAGGAATAAATACATGAGATTAGATTTGGATGCTCATTGAAAGGAAGATAAATATGGCTTTTTTTTTTTTACTCAAAACATGCAAAGTAAGGTCATACTCATTGTTATAGATGGAGTAAATGTTGAACAGTTCATCAGAAGCTCTACTAATCAGCAGCAGAATGTCCTGGAAGGTGAGATAGGTGTAGGAGGCACTTTGTCATTAGCCAGAATCCTATTACAATGCATATTGGGAATAGGTTGGTGTGAAGACCAAAAGCCACAGAAGGGCATGAGGGCAGAAATGCTGATGCAAGATTAAGTTGTGAGTTAGGTTTGAATGGGTAGAATTAGCTGGTGGCCAAGGTGTGATAAGTCAGTTCAGGGTCAGAGTTGTGAAGTTGTCTCAGGCAGAAGTGGAAATGTTTGATGAAAGCATTGATAGGAAATAAAGAAGGAAAGCAATGACCTCAGAGAGGTTAGGTGAAGTTCAGATAGAAGACTACATAGGTAACAGAAAATGTTGATGCTCAGGACTCCCCAGATTGAGATCTAACAATGAGGGGATACTCAAATTAGGAATTGTGGTTGCATTCGATTACATACACATACATTGTAAAATGAAAAGTTTTTCAATACATTGAGAGTTTCCTTACTACCTCGCTCAACGAAGATAAGCGTATCAGAGCTATTCTAGTGGTCAGTCTTATCATCTGATTCTGTTTCTTCGTCCAGCCCCGCTGGCTTAATGGTGTTGCCATTTTCAAAGGTAACTTTTGATCCAGTTTGACCGCTGACATTCCAGCCATTAGGTCCACAATCCATTTAGGATGCTCATTAAAGAAGGGAAGGATCGAAAGGGTGTATACTTTAAAAAGTTCTCTCCAAAATATCCAGTCATTACCCACCACAAGTTTCTACAGAGACTGGGAAAGATGTTTTATAACCACAACTACAACTGCCCCATATGAAAGCAACATTCTGTCCATGATATAAAAGAGGACCGTTGCCAGTGGTTGCTTACACAAAGGGGCTCTGTGCTAAGTTCATCTTTGTACTAAGTGAAAGGGAGAGTAGTGTCATATGCCCGGGAAGCACTCCTGTGCGGGACATCTCAGGGTGGCAGAAGTTGGAATTGGATCAAAATAAAAATAGAGATCAGTGGAAATGCTGCCACAATTGCCAGATGAAAGAACTGTGTGATGTGTTCTCATTTAAACTGGCCCAGGAACTAGATTTTGTAGAGTGTTAAGATCTGTGTTCGAGTCCTCATCCCGCAAGCTGCCTTGCTAGATGATCTTCGACAATTGCACTATAATTTATGTGACTAGAAGGTGGACACAGTAATCAGCTCCTCCTCAGGTACCTTAGAGGATTAACTGGAAAATTGTCTGGAGAGTCTTCAACAAAACTTAGTCCACAGAGAGTACTAGACACACTCCTGTGACCAGGTGATCTCTGCCAGAAGTTCTCTTTAGGAGGAAGTGAGGCACCTTGCAGGCCACCTCATGCTGGAAGGTAGGAGAAAGAAAGATCCTTGTCATGATGATTCAGTGCTGGACACTGAGCAGTTGTTTGATCAAGGGAAACAAGAAGGCACAGGAATATTGAGAGGGGGCCGACCGCTTGGTCTAGCCATAGAGGCTTGTGTGTGTTCATTCTGTGCTGGCCTGTAAGCTCTAAAGTCATGTGTAAGAAAACATTCTTGCCTGGGAAGCTATGAATGGAAATGCCCCAGTGCAAGGATACTAGGCATGAAATTGTTGAAAACTCAGGACATTTTCCCCACCTGATGTTGTGATCCTGGTAGCCAGAAATCAGGAGACACAGCCATCAGCAGCCGAGGGTGTGCAAGGATGCACTAGAGTCCTCTAGTTGGAAAGAGTGCACAAGGGAGGAAGAGGAGGAGGTGCAGGACTCGAAAGCAAGGGTGCGAAAGCGCCAGAATCACCACGTCATCCTACAAAGTGAAGTTTGACATGAATGGGTCCTTTTTCTCCGCAATGGAATGTTGGAAATATTTCTCAGAAGAGCCCATGGTGATTCTTCTTTATATTATTAGATTTTGTCAGGGAAATTTTCTAAGCATAGCCTAATGAACCTGAATATACATGTCACCCCCAAGTTCACCAGTTATCAATTTGCAGCCATCCTCCTCTGTATCCCAATCCAGATTATTTTAAAGCAAACCCAAAGCATTATATTCTTCCATTACTGAGTATTCCAGAAATGTTTGCCTAAAGTATAAGGACCTTACAGGATAGCACACAGTACTGTTCATCACATTTGAAAGTAAATAACAGTAGGTTCTTAATATTAAAATACATAGTCAGGATCAAGAATTTTTGGCTTGTCTCAAGTCTTAACTTTTGAAAATTCAAATTATGATGCAAGTGAGATCTGGCCATGGGAACTGGATATGTTCCTGAAGTCTCTCTCAGTGCAAGTTGATTTGTTGGAGAAACCAGGGTTATTTGCCCCACAGTCCAAGTTGTTTGCTAATTGCAAATCCACGGTGTGCTTTGCCACCTCTCCCTCCTTGCTGTATTTTCTGAAATTAGTAGATAGGATCCAGCAGCTTGATCAAGTTCCACTTTGGTTTTTGCAAAGCTGCTTCATTTGAGCCTTGGTATTAACATCTGGACAAATCTGACTCCTGCTTATCTGGCTTTTCTGAATGTTAAAATGAATCATTGCCTAGTCCCAAGAGCTCATTAGTACTTGCTGAGGATAATCTAATTAAGTGCCTTTATCAACTCACTTTGTATTTGGTGTTCTCTCAGTCTGTGCAGCTATTCTTATGGATTCTGTACAGACTGGTAAATTTAGCTTTTAGATGCTGACTTTGGGAACATTTCAGAGGTCCTCCCAGGAAGCAGTTCTGGGCAGCAGCTGTACTGAGCTAGCACCCTTTGCCTTTTCCAGGTTCACTCCTCTCTGGAAGGAAAGCTTTCTCACTTTGCTTTCACTAAGTCGAGTTTCGCGTCATCCTCTGGGCTCCTTCCATATGCTTCCCCAGCTGAACCATCAGACCAACCAGCTAGCTAAGTTCCCAGGTGATTATTTTTTTTTCCTGGAGACCCAGAGGCCCCACAGTTACGCACATATGGTATGTAATGGCTTGGTGGGTAACTGTGTTAATGGTGTGTGAAGGTGACCTGAATAAATTTGAAATTAGAGTTAATGTGGGTTATAGCAAGCTGCTCCAATAATAAATTCAGAATACCTGCATTTTTGTCTAAGTGGGTGCTAGGTGACTCTCTTAAGAGAGAAACTAGAGTGGTCCCTAACTCAAATTCTGTTAGGGACACAGGAGACCAAGCCTCGTCTCTTTGGAACCTCATTGAT
The DNA here is from genome assembly GCF_030435755.1 of Ochotona princeps. Lineage (NCBI taxonomy): Eukaryota > Metazoa > Chordata > Mammalia > Lagomorpha > Ochotonidae > Ochotona > Ochotona princeps. Next base: position 19,286,048 of record NC_080836.1, read on the forward strand.
GCATGCATTCCCTCTCCTTGTCCTTAGTTGCTGCAATGTAGAAGATAGTGTCATTCTTTTATAATTGTTCTTTGTAATTGAGAACTGTTAATGTCCAGTGCAGAGGAGACATTGGTATGGTTTCTGCCTTCTCCACCCCTTTAACACTTTCTGTTAGGAATAGAGGCCAACAGATGTTGATGTGTCCACTTCACCTCACTGTGGGTCAGTGCTCACCAGCATGCTTCTCTTGAGGTCTCCAAATGAATGCACAGTCTTTGCTTTTTGATTGTTGCAGCTTTGTCAACAAAAAGATGTTGAATGTGGCTTCCCAGTATATGAATATTCATTGTTTTGGTAATAATATAGAGTTCTATAGTAGTAGCCCCTATATTAGGAACATGTTGAAAGCTCACCAATGCTTTGAAATGTGTTTTCTTCTGTCAGTGGGTCATCTTGTACATCCCACTTAGGAGTCCCCTTCATAGATGAGAGGTCTGAGCTGAATGATGATGTCCTCCAAACTTTCCAAAAGTGAAATGCAGTGTAAGTCAGTTTTTAAAATAAATCAATAAATTATATTAGTTTTGTTTCAGTATATCCATGCCATTTTTCACACAGCTCCTGTCTGAGTCATAGGCAGGCAGCCATCACCATTTTTAAATATAGAACTTCTCACAGGATTTTGACCTGGCCTTGTTCCTGTTACTTAGAGGAACACTCTGGCTTATCAGCAAGCACAACTATGAGTCACATGACATGTTCCAGTAAAATCACACACCAGATGCATGAGTCAATTCAACTTACAGGTGACCGCATATACCATGCTAGTCCCCAATTTTAATCTTAGAGCTCAGAAATTCTTAGTGGCTAGCTTTTTGCTGGACCTTTGCTGTGTTTAGAGACAAGAATACTTAATGTTGTGTTTTAGTCACCTATAATGCAAGAATATGTCACTTGGCAGGCTAGAAAAACCCCTAGTATGGTGAGTAACAGAGTGGTGTTTCTGAGGACTGGCGAGGAGGAGGCCGTCTCTTGACCCAAGCTTGGAGACCACCATTGGCTGTTTAGCCTATATGGCCATTGAGACTGGGTATCCTATGTATAATGTTAAATCTATTCCTCACTGCTGTGGAGACTGACTCTGAGATCAAGAGTGTCACCATGGTCAAGTGCAGGTGAGAGCCTCTGCCCGGTTATAAACTTCCCATTGCCTTCTCTCATGGCAGAATGAGGGTGAGCAACATGCCTGGTCTCTTTTTAGAGGGGTGCTAATCCCATCCAGCAGGGCTTCAACCATGACCCATTCCCTCACTCTCAAAAGCCTCCTTGCATAGAGTATCCAAACACCCATTCCACAAGCAGCCATGATCCTAGGATGGTGGGGAATGGCCGGAGAAGTCATGAGCAGCATCGTTGCTACTGAAGAGTTTTTTGCCCACGTCACCGCATGCAATCCTGTGTACCTGTTTGGGAGGGAGGCTGATTTGTACCTGAGATAGCTTAAGGGGAAGGGGTCAGAAAATGTCAGTCCCAAGTCTGAAACCCCTGAGCCTGACTCCAGGTTCTTTAGTCTTGGCCCTGATCTTGTCTACAGCTATTTGTGTTGCTGCTGGGGCATAATACTAGAGAGACATAGAAGGCAGAAGGGAAGTAAATGGAATCTGTGAGTAGAGGACATGGGAAAAATGAAAAAAAGAGTTTTCCAAAATGATAGACAAGCATGAGACCTCACCTTTCCTTTCACCGCGTGTTTTAATTATTCCCATTTTCAAACTGCTGCCTCTAAATCAGCTGCTTCAGCCGCTTCTCCTTTCGAAATTTATTGATTGGCTGCATTTCAGATTCAAATGCACTCTGATTAGGCGGATTGCTTATCTTTTGCTATCAACGCATTTTCAAGAAAGCAGAAATGAAGCGGAGGAATGTGTGGAGGCCCATGATTGACGTGGAGGGCTTGTGGGGAGGGGAAGCCTAGCCTTCCACATACACATCAGCTCCTCTGGGAAAGCCCCGGCTGTCACTGTCCTTTCGAGGGAACCATGACTTGCTGTGCTCAGATCAAAGTCTCAATCTGTACTCGGTAGACAGGGCAGAAATTAGGCCTGAATTTTTTAAGTGGTGTGCTTGGTGCCAGGGATAGGAGGGATCCCAGAGAGAGTGCAGAGGGAGGGTGGGAGGGCAGCAGGGACCTATGTTTTAAATGGCCTGGTTTGTCACATGTCAGGCCCCAGCCTACAAGGACAAGTGTTGACACTTGGTGTTCTGGGGGAAGATTATGCACATTATTAACGACTGACACATCCATCATTGCGAAGCCGTGGGTAGTGCTGCTGCAGATGGCACTCAGCCGGGTGCCTTGCAAAAGAATTGTGCAAGAACAGCCCTTGTGTCCTAGAACTAGAAATTGGAATTGAGCCCCAGATGTGTGGTGGTCTCTGGGCATGGGGTGGAGAACACTAGTGGACAGAGGCCCCTTGGAAGGGGCGGGACTAGGCTGTGACCACCATTAGCAAGCACTGTCTGGATAGAGCCCTGGGAGGTGACAGAGACTGGGGTGTGTGCGATAAGCAGGGTGAGCGTAGTGCGGCTGTGGGCTCTTTCATCTCATCAGTGTTGAAAACCCTCATTTGTTGCGTGGACAGTCTCGGGAGATAACAGAGCAATTTTAATCTTCCCTTATTTGACACATTAGGAAGCTCAGGTTTAGTGTTGGCAGGTTCCCATCAGAAGTTAGTCACAAAGCTGGGAGCCAAACCCAGATGACTTCACTCATGACCTGAAACTGCCTTCTAAATTTTACAGGGAGATGGCTGGAGGGCTCCTTACCCCCAGTAAAGGCCAGATCGCTTCAGTCCAGGGCAGGGGGTGTGTTCCTCTGGCCTGCTGCCCCCAAGGCTCTTCACAGACCAGTGGGTAAATGTCACGTAACCTCACTGTGGGTAGTCAGAACCCCACTCCCTTGCCTGTGTTCATGCTGAGGGGCTCCTGGTGAGAGTCGCCAGGCAAGAGTTCCAGAAAGTCCCACATCTGTCTGAAGCAACCCGTGCTTAGAGCCTGTGGCGTGGTGACAGCTTCTTGGCACCTTCAGCTGTGTCTTACTTGGAGCCTGTCTTCCCATGCAGACAGGGAAGTCATGCTCCGGGGCGGCACCAGGGAGCGTGTTCTGTGACCTGTGTGAATTGGCTAGGCTCCCTGCTGTCTTGTCCCCTGAGGCATGCTTTTTTTTTTTTAAGATTTATTCATTTTATTACAGCCAGGTATACACAGAGGACGAGAGACAGAGAGGAAGATCTTCCGTCCGATGATTCACTCCCCAAGTGAGCCGCAACGGGCCAATGCTGCGCCGATCCAAAGCCGGGAACCTGGAACCTCTTCCGGGTCTCCCACGTGGGTGCAGTGTCCCAATGCATTGGGCCGTCCTCAACTGCTTTCCCAGGCCACAAGCAGGGAGCTGGATGGGAAGTGGAGCTGCCGGGACTAGAACTGGCGCCCATATGGGATCCCGGGGCTTTCAAGGTGAGGACTTTAGCCGCTAGGCCATGCCGCCAGGCCCCAAGGCATGCTTTTTATCATTCACCAGGGCTCCAAAGACAGGGACACCCTTGCAGACTGCACACTGCAATCCCAGGATTAATTGCATTGACAGTAAGAGAAGTGCTAAGTGAGATATGTGCAGCTCCAGATGAAGGTGGCCATGTTGCTGCACTGTGCAGTAGCCTGGGCGTGAGTGTGGCACACTTCAGTATCAAGCTGTGGAACTAGCCCTGCTGTTTGGCTGCCCTTGTGGGTTCCACAAGTCACATGCAATGCAGCATGCTCACAGGAGTGTAGGCATCTTCTCTAGGGGTGTGTATGATGTGTGTATGTGTGTGTATTGTAGCATATTCCAGCTGCCTTTTCATTCCCACCAGGGAGGGGTTAGTGGAAGGGCAAGGCCCTTGGGATGCCCTTGGGAACAAATAGAAAGGTGTGTACTGTCCTATAGAAATGAGCTCTGGTACATGCTTCATTACCCTGTTTCAGTTTCCCAGAATAATGAGGCCTTCTCTGTTTGTCCCAGTTCCTGACTTTGTGCATAATCACCATCCTAGACACATGGCCCTTTGGGCTTCTGGACGTGGTATGAAGACAGAGGTTATCTTTTCCTGCTCTGGTTATAAACCACATGGAGGGGAGAGTTGGAAATGGCACATCCTGGCATGTAGAATTCACGAGGTTGGGTCAGCGTTCTGCCAGTCTCTTGGCATGTTCTTCTTTGTACGTCTTGCTTCCTGGAAAAGAAACTTAGTAAGAGTAATCAAAGGTGTCCCCTGGGAAATTCTGACTTAAGATGGAGTGGTAGGTCAGGCAGGCGGTGATGCCCATTACTGTGGCTGTCTGAAGAGTATAACCTTTGTCGGGAGCCACTGGCAGGTGTGCCGTGGTTAACACTAGGAAACGGAAATCCAATACACATTAAGCAATCCTAATCCCCAAGTCAAACCACAAGTGGTTGAAAACCTGAAACTTTGTGAGCCCCAACTTGCCACTCAAGGTAGCAGACTTTGGAGCATTTCTTATTTCATATTTTAGGAGCGGGGATGCTCAATTGGTGAGGTCTGTGCAAATCTTCCAAACTCCAGAACATTCCAAAGTCTTTAACACTCCAAGGATTAAGGGCTAGCCACCCTCTATTATTCATTAAAAAGAAAGGCCAATATACAGGTTGCATGAATTCCAAAGGGTTTTTTTGCACCAAAATAAACCTGACTTCTAATACCAGTTTCTACATACTTGGAGGTACTCCTATATAGTAGAAGGTTCCTCTTTTGTTGTTGCTTTCTTTTTTCAAAGAAATTTTTTAAATAGCCAAAAAGTATTTATCTGAGGTGGGTATCTGGTACAACAGTTAAGATGCTACTTGGCATGCCTGCATCCCACATTAAAGTGTCTTGGTTCGATTCCCACCTCCACTTTTCTTTGAGATTCATTGATTGATTGATTTAAAGGCAGAGTTGCAAAGGGAGGGACAAACAGAGATCTTCCATCCATTGGTTTACTCTCCAAATGGCTGCAACAGCCAGAGCTGCACTGGCTAAAGCCAGGAGCCAGGAACTTCTTCCGAGTCTCCTACGTTGGTACAGGGGCCCAAGATTTGAGCCATCCCCTGCTGCCTTTCCAGAGCATAAGCAAGGAGCTGGATCTGAAGTGGAGCAGCTGGACATGAACTGACACCCACATAGGATGGCATTGCTAGACATGGCAGCTTCACCCACTATGCCACGCACCAGCCCCCTACCTCCACTTCTAGCCCAGCTTCCTTGGGGGCAGCAGCTCGTGGTTCAGGTCATTGAATCTTTGCCACCCATGTGGCCAACTTAAATGATGGAGTTCTGGGCTCCTGGCTAGGACCTGACCCAGCTATTACGGACTTTTAGGAAATGAACCAGTGGATCAAAGATGTGTGTGTGTGTGTGTGTGTGTGTGTAAATAAAACTTGAGAAAAAAGAGGTCACAGACTTGATAGCTCAAAGGACTTTCAAGTCATCAAGGCCCTCCTTTTACAGTAAGGGATTTGAAGTAAAAAATAAAGTATCTTACAAAACCTCTGGCCTTCTGGAAGGGCACATTATGAGTAAGCTCAGCCAGGCTGTTATCCACAAAAGACTGGGTGGAACAGCCTGAGGCTTTCCTGGGCTGAGTGCCTGGGCGGAGCTCCGGGCACCCTGCCAGCTGAGCTCTATGGTTGGTAGCTGCCGTTGGGTTGCTCAGGAGACTTTGTATCCCTGTGTTTCTTCAAGGTGAGAGCACACTGTGACAGTTGTTGGTTCCCCTTCCTTTCTACTCTGATCTCCCAGCCACCTGAGAAACTGTATGGGTGTTTGCTGCCGGAAAGCACTTTGCCCTGGCCCCCTTGCCTTCTCTGTCCCTGCCAGGTGATCCAGAGTGGCAGGGTGGGGGACTGGAGGAAAGCTGACCTATGGGATGCAGGAATGTGGTTTCTCCTCCTCCCCCAGAGTCCTCCCTCCTTGAGGACTGTCCCTCACACTGTTATTAGGCAGCAGCTTCTGATCTTGGGTCATCTCCAACCCAAAACCCATACACAACATGGCTGCTAGGTGCTATTGACGAACTTCTTTTTAACGATGGCTATTTTAGGCTTATGCTAACTAAACAACATCCGCAAAATCACCCAGGGTTGCTATTTTTCTAAATTACCTGCGAGCAAATTTATGTTACTTCAAATGATCACCCACCACCTAAAGTCCCTTAACACAGTTACTATTGCAAAAGTGGGATTTCATAGAACACAAACAAAAATCAACCTTTCCTAACTCTTTGCTTGCAGAGTTAATCTTAAACTATTGGATCTAGTCTTGGGCAGGCAATGCCACGAGTAACATCCTTCACTATTGAAGAGTTCTTAAATAGTAGAAAGAATCCTCCCATTACCTTTAATTCGAGGAACAATCCCATGGCCATAATTGAAGGATCCACTTTAGTTTAATCATGAAAACTCTGGACATCGCTTCAAGTTCAGCTACTTGCCTCTGACTACCAAGGGCTACTTCACCAGAGCCTGCTTTGAGTCATTTTCTCTGCTTTCCCAGCTCACTTTCCCCTCCTCATCCTCCCCTCCTTATTCCTGTATCCCAGGCAGAGCTGCTGGCAGTTCCTGCAGAGGTAGTATGGGCAGCAGGTCAAGAACAAAGGAAGAGGATGCTCTTGTCTGAGCAGGGCTGGGCTCCCCAGTTGGCCACCGCTGTTTTATGCAGAGACTGCCCTGCCCAGTGGAACATTCTTCTGCAATAATGCTCAGGTGTCCAGCAGGCTGACCCTCCACCTTTGCAGTACCTGACCTTCCTGTGGCCCCTATGGGCTCCACCAGTTGAGTGCCCATGTGTGTAGTCCGCACTTGCATCAAGGGATACAAAGTCCTCCTAGCCTGAAGAAGATCTGGAACTCGGGCTATACCCCCAAGCTGACCCTGCACCAGACTCCTCCTCAAGGTGTCTCTGATTGTGAGGTTTTCAAGGCTTGAATCTTGTGTTAACCTCCATTCCCCGAAAACTTTCCTAGGATGTGCAAGAAGCTCTCCCAGTGGTCCCCAGAGGCCCTTCATACCCAGCTGGCAGAGCTGATGGACAAGGCGGCAGCTCCCCTCTTCCCACCCACACCACCAGGACATCCTCCCTCCTCCTTTCTCAGGGTAGATGGCAGGTCCAAGCTGGCCACACCAGTTCCACCTGCCTGTTAGGCCCTTGCCTTTGTAAAGGAGGACCAGCTACTCCACTGTGTAGGCTACCTGCCCCCTTTAGTTTGGTTCCTGTTCTTTGGGATTCCCTCATACCTTCTATTGATATGACCGTGCCCCCTTTATGTGACAGCACTGAGCCCCAACACTGCGATCCTTGCCCAGGGAGTCTTACAGGTTGTCCTGTGGAGTAGCCACTTAACCATGGCCTCTCCTGAGCATCTGATGTCAGTCTAGCCAGTGCCCATCCGTTCCTCCCAGCTTCAGAAAAGATGAGACTGTAGGGTCAAGTTCATTCCAGGCACAATTAGCTGGCCCTTCGGTGATTCCATATGAAGTACAACTTTGGTTTTGTCAAGGCTATCTGCCAGTCCAGCTAACCTTCCCCTGCTTTGTCTTTGTCACTGAGCAGTCTGCTTTCTGCAATGGGGTTAGGGGTTGGGGAAGAGGGGTGGCTTATGGAGGAATCTGTTGACACATGTAGGCCATGATGCTATGAATGCAATCTTCCAGCCAATTCTCTGCACTCAATAGCATAGCCGGTGGGCTGGGTGCTTCAGGGCTGTGTCAATCAGAGTAGATTAAGGGGCATCATTATCCATAAGTGACTGCATTTACATTGGGGAGAGAGAAACCGGCTTTGAAATGTGAAGACCTCTTGCCCTTCTCAAAGCAGAAAGAAGCCGTGTCAAAGGCTTTCTTGTTTTCACAAACAGGCTGGCAGTTCCCCAGGGCCCTTGAAGAGGCCTTGGTTCAATGGCAGAAATGTCAGTGCTAAGACAGAGAAAACCCTACAAAACAAAAGAGCAGGGAAATGGGGCAGCATACTAACTAACCCAGATGGGGAGGAAGGGAGGAGCGTTGCATTGGGGCTGGACACTAAGGTCAGGGTTTTGGCCCTCCAAGGGTTCTTGAGGCTAACTTTCTCCACTTTGTGGGTTTAAAGCAGGGTTGACACTCTGTTGGAAGTAAGGGTGCATGTTGAAACAGCTTTCATATATGTTGTATAGTCCCCCCCCCTTCTGACTCTATCATGCAAATACAGTGGGTGTGTTCTGGAGCCTTAATGCCATGTTACCCCCAAGTATAAATGAGAAATTTGTTGTCAGGTTGCTAAAACAGAACTGACAGCTCTTCTCAGACTATGCATTTAGTCTCAAAAATCTCCCTCCAGTTTCTATCTTTAGACTGGAGGCCAAGATTCTCACCTTTGAGTATTCTTCCGTCTCCTTTGTGCCTGGGGAGGTACTTCATCCGTGCAACTCCATGGCCACTGCTAGGGATGAGTTCTTATGCATGCCAAAAGACATCACGTGTAAGTGGGATGCCCAGTACTTCACAAGAAGGAGACCCCTCCCTTTTTTACCCTTAGACACTTATGGCAACCTCAGACCATGCTGGAGACAGGAGATCTCGTTTCCCCTCCCACTGTCATGATCTAGCACCATGTCCCAGAAAGATGAGGATTTGGGGCTGGTTGGGCAGGGGAAGACAAATCTTTAGTTTGGTGACTTCCAGAGGTCTTGTAGAGCTCTGTGGAGACTGAATGGGACTGCTCCCTTCCTCCATTCCCTATTCTGCCACACAATTTGACCTTGAGTATAAATGAGCCAAGGACTGCACAGATTTTAAGTGATTCTGCAGTGTAAATTATTTTTGCTTCACTGCTGAGAATCACAGATTTGCATTTTTGGAGCTTACCTCTAATCCTAGAATAAAAGAATTTGTCATTCTTGTTGAATTTTGGACTTTGGAGCAGGCATGTGAGTTTGTTTGCTTTTATCTCCCTCTCTGCCTCCCTCCTCCTTATGTACTGACTCCTAAGAGGGAGCCTTCTATTCCATAGCTGTGTTAAAGGGAAGATGAAGCTTTTTGAACAATATATCTTTTATGATTGGCAGCTCTTCTTTTGTGTTGTTTTGTCATAAACCGTTAATAGCCATCAACCCAAAGCTCATTTGTTAGGAGCCACCTGGCAGAACTTGGCCTTGATAGCAGGTGGGATGAGTCGGTCCTTGGAGGGTGTCAGAAAGAACAAGGCCATGCCTAAACTTCTGAATGCTTCATGGTTCATGTTCATGTGCCCGCTGTCTTTCTCAGCTGGCCAACTCATGTTTACTAGGCACCTGCTCTGTGCCAGGCCTTTGTGAGCCTGGCATCCTGCTGTTGAGAGCTTCACAATTCCAGCTGAGGAGGAGCACATAGGGGCAGTGCTGCCTCAGAAGGCCCCATGGTATGAAAGCATGGAGGAGGTTGCTTCAACTGGCCAAATCCAGAAAAGCCAATTTATCAATGGTGAGGACAGTGGAGCGTACCTGGGAGAGCTGTCCAGAGAGAGGGAGAAAAGACAAGTTGAGAACCACAGGCCAGGTGGTCTGTGACTGGTAGGTTCAGTGCAGGTGAACCTTGAGCAAAGTAGGGCGTGTGACAGTAGGAGGCAAAAGAATGAGCACTCATGGAGGCTTGCTTGTGTGCAGAACAAAAAGGGAAATCTCGTCCCAGTGCCCTTGATGACCTGTGAGGCCCTTCATCTAGGTCAGTAGAATCTGCTGTTTGGAAAAGTTGTGGCAATGGCGTGGGTGGATTAAAGGGACGAGAGCCTTAACCTGCAGCCTCTAAACAGCAGGGGACAAGGTTAAGACTAACATGCACCAGTTACGCTGAATCCACGGTTGTGCATTCCAGGGATTCAGTTTTCTGCAGTCCAAACATACTGAATGGAAAATTCAAAAACTCATCCATACATTTTAAATAACTTTGATTACTGTATTACTTGGAAAACAGAACTAAAGGAATAACTTATTTGACATCAAAAATAGTTTAAAATCTATGCATAGTTGATTATAATACATTTTCATGCATATTCTGAAGAATCCTCATACTGCTATCACTGTTATACTTTATTTTTTGCAGCTGTAGTGTTGTTAACCTCTTACTGTGTGTGATTTATGAAATAAGCTTCATTGTAGATTTGTACGTATAGAAAACAAAAGAGGCTACATAGGGTTTGGTGTCATTTGAGGTTTCAGGAATCCACCAGGCATCCTGGAATGTAGCAGAAGAGAACATGTGTTTAAATTTCATAAAGGAAGGAGGTACTGAAACCCAGGGTAGTTAGGATGAGGGAGAAGAGAAGGGAGGCAGAGAGTGGCACAAGTGATGTGATGGGGTAGTCACCACGCTGGCTCCTGCATCAGCTGGAATCACACAGACAAAGGAGACAGGCGACCCGGACTCCCTCCCTTGTCCATGTCTGGAACAGAGAAGAGGTGGGTTTTATTTGTCTCGTGCCGTCCTATGACCCAATCATCTTGGATTCACCTGCCAGGGGCCCAGAACCTCCCTCAGCCCCATTGCACCAGCGAGCGTTGTCCCAGTTGGTGGTGGAGTCCCACCTCATCACATGAACACTACCAGAGACAGCAAAGGCAGAGCAGCTGTCAGGAGCCGTGGAAGGTGTGTGGGCATGGGTCACCATTTCCATCCCACAGAAGTGTGTCTCAAGAGTTCAGGACAACAGGTGGGGTGGATGCCAGAGTACCCGCGGAGGAGACATGGAGAACCTCTGACCAGCTCCATGGCAAGGACTGAGCCTTCCACTGTGGTTAGCAGCAGGAAGAGCTTTGGAGACTGGGACAGATCCATTGGGTTTTTTTTTTTTTTCTTCTTGGCAATCATTTTAAACCTTACATTTCAATTATAAAGCAGGTCAAGTCTATTGAAAGCAAGAAAACGAGAAGCTAGAACAGTCTGTTTTCTGTTGCTGTAACAAAATATGTGAGACCATGTACTTGAACAGGAACATGGATTTCCTTGGCTCTTGGTTCTGGAGACTGGGAAGCCCATGGAAGAGCATGGGGCAGGCAGAGGCACCTGCTCAGCAGCTGATGAGCACCTCCATGCTGCACCTCAGTGAGATGGAGGGCATCACAGAAAAGCATTGTCTGTCTTCCTCTTCCTATGGAACCATTAACGCTGTTATAGGGATCCCATCATAACCTCATGTACTCATTACCTCATAAAGGCCCCACTTCCTAATGCCTGTACCCACCATGAATGTTTGGATTAAATTTCCAACACAGGAGTTCCTGGACTCATGCTCAGATCACAGCAGACATGTGTATCCCCTACACCCAGCTTTATAACTGCTTATGTCTTGCAATATTTTTAGATAACAAAAATGGCATATTGACACTGCTAAAGCTCTGTCTCCCATCCCAAACCTTGCCTCCACCCTGATTAGTTCATGTCTTGAAGTTGCCATAAAACATCGCTATGTGTATTTCTCTGTTTGCACTGCAAATATCCATATGTTTAAAACATAATCAATGGTTCTTAAAAAGTGGCTTGACAATGCACAGAAATAGCATGGAGACATACATCCTGTTTGGCATTTGGTCCTGACAGGGCTGCGTACTTGGAGGAACCATGGGCAAGTTCCATCACCAATGGCCCTGCCTTTTGAGGGAGATGTGTTAAATGCTGATGGTGTTAATCTGAGCACAATCCAGGAGAGTGAGGAACAGAACCTGGACAGTAGGGACTATTTTGATCTTATGAAGAACCAACAGGACATTGTGACTAATTGCATATTGTATGTGTGTTGATGTTGATAAATGTGGAGAAAAGCAGAAGAAAAGGTACAGTTCTATTCCAGGGAACTTGGTGAAAGGGCCAGTTACTGAACTCAGGAACAGATGAACAGATGCTGGCTACTTAAGGTGGTGGATTCCCATTTGTGTCAGAAGTAGCTACTGCCAAAGTAGAAATGTTCAGGATATTTGCACGGTTTTTGGTTGGCTGGTTGTTTTGAAAAGAGTTCACTCACCCAAATAGCTGTGACAGCTGGATCTGGACCTGTTCAAAGCCAGGAGCAAGGAATCCCCATCCTAATTTTCCACATAGATGACAGTGACCTCAGTAGCTGGGCTCTCTTCTGCCATCTTCCCAGGTGCATTAGCAGATACTTGGATTGGAACTGGAGGAACCAGACTCAAACTAGTGCTGCAGGAGAGGAGGTTGGTGTAACAGGAGATAACCTTCTGCACTACAATGCCAGCCCCAGATCCGAGATGTTTAGACTTGAAATTCAGGAAAGAGATCTGAACTGGGGATACCCCATTGGGTTCATTTTGCATCCAGTGAATGTAATTAGTCAGTATAGGAAACTGTGTCCAAGCGGTTCCTGTGACATGTTTACGTGGAACAGGTAGCATGGCTCACCCTTACCCAATTGCTGCAGAACTCTGACAAGTGCCAGTAAGACATCCAAAGTGGAATGACTTGATTTCATCTCAGCATCAAAACTCAGAGTTAGGCTTGAGACAGTCTGTTCCTTTAATCACTTGTTGAAATCTCATAGATGAAATACCGTCAATCCTCTCTGAGTGTAATTTTTGCCTTTCAGACTTTATCGTGCCTTAATAAGTTCAACAGACTTTATTAGCCTTGACATAAATTTCTTTTGTGGGCCTGAACTTGCTCCTTTGTTGTATTTCAAGGAGGCCTGGCCTTTTCTTGGATTTAAGGGCAGTGTGTGTGTAATCTCTTCCGTTCTTCCTCCTAGGCATTTAACCTGGGAATCCCAATCTGAAGTCGGCCTGCAGGACAGGAACCAGATGGGCCTTTGACTGTTGTGCCTGTCACTCACTGCACTTGTGGTGCTTCCTTGCTAAGTAGAAGCTGCCTCTTCACAGAGGAATGTCTCCTTCTGCAAAAAGGAAGAGGCACATGACATCCCTCCCATGCCCCAGTCCTGCAGCAAGGCCTTCTATGTCCTGGAGGTGGTGTTTGGTGGGGTGGTGGAGAGGTTGTCTCTCTTCTCTTTTATTTATTTGTTGGGAATCCAGCCACAGTAGCTTAAGTGAAAATAAGGCCCAGGGTGTGGGGAGATTTTGGATAGCTGCTGGTGTTTTAGGGTCCAGAAAGTTCTGGAGAATTTAGGATAAGGAAAGATTTGGGGTTATGTGGAAACCACAGCCATTCTTGGCCCTGGCTTTCTGTCTTTTCTTTTTCCTCTTGTTTTTGCTCCTGCCGTTGTCCCTTCTTCTTGCTGTCCTTTTCTTTCCTTCCTTCCTCTTCACCCTGGATCTGTATGTGTCTCTGTCTGTCTCACTGGCAAGGATATCTCCATCACCCTCACTCTCTTGGCCCCTCTTGTCAGCTGTGACTGCCCCCCTTCCCCACCCTCTGCTCCTACTTGGTTCTTTCCTTATCCCCACCCTCCTACCTGGTAACTGGCTTCCTCGAATGTACCTAATCCCTACTTGCCCAAAACCTACACTGGATAATCTGTCTGCAAGGAAGCCCATGGGTATCTGAAAGTGACTGCTCTGCATCCATGATCCTGAGTCCCCAAGACAGAGTTGAGTTGGCTCCCTCCATCATCCTGAACTCAATACAGTGTTTGCTGAGCTCCTGGCTGGCCTAGCATGGGCTGTCTTCAGGTCAGACCCATGCTAGGACAATCAGTGATGCAGGGGTCAGGGTTACGGAGCCCACTACCTGTTTAACATGGTAGAAGGAGGCCCTGAGAAGAAAATGTTACTGGACACATCTCACACCAGCACCATATCCATTCAAATCAACTTTGCCCCAGGCCTAATGGTAGGTAAGTGTGGTGCATTGTTAGCCTTGCAGCACTCATTCATGTGACCTAGGCACTCAGCTGCAGGGATGTGCTTCTTGGTTGTAACCAGAGCTCTACTGGTGCTTCAGCGGAGGGCTCTGCTGTCTTCCATCCTGCAGGCTTTTGGCACATTTCTCCAAGGTTAGGAGTTCTGTGCAATATTTACCCGGGATAAGTCATTGTCAGGGGACAGATGGCAGCCTGCCATTGTCAGAGCCCACCTGACCCTGGCCCACATCACATGGCCCCTGGTCCTACATGCCCCGTGTCCCTGCAACACAAGGCTGGCCGTGATGAGATTTGCCGGGAGTATCTGAAAACAGGCTTAGAATGAGAAAACCATGACCCATTTCCTACAACTGGAAAACATTACAGAGCTTGGATCTTCAAATTAAAAAAAAAAAAAAAACATAAAAAACACAGCTTGTCCAATTTAGTCACGCGGAAGCCTGCGGGGGCAAGAGAAAGTGATCTTGTATCCCCGTCACCCTTCACAGGTGTTTTGGATTTAGAAACGTGCCCGGAAATTCGGTGCCTACACATCCAGGAAGAGGTTTGGTTTGGCTTCCAGCAACAAGTGCCTTCTGTGCTTACAGGGCTCGCCCAAGCTGACAGTCTCTTTTTCTACTTTGCTCTGCCTATGTGTTCTCAGTTTCTCTCCAGAGCCCGAGCCAATCAGCATGTGTGGTGAGGGATTTCACTCTGTGTCTGTGATCTGAGTTGGTTGGGATCTGGTTCCCACAGCAGAAGTTCATTGACAATCGAAATACAGACAAGAGCTGGGATGTGTGTGCTCCTCAGGGACAGCTTAGCATCTCCTGGTGCCTTCTGCAATCCAACACACTGCTGCCTCTGGGCTTTCCTCCCCCAGACTTCCTCTCCTTCCAGCAAGAGTGTGAGCCAAAAGCAGTGTGTGGGGACCCTGGTAATTGACAAAGCAGGGATCGTATTTCACAACAGTTGGCCACGAGAGGCAATTCATGTTCAGTGATACACTGCCATGTAATGTGTTTTGTGTAGCAAAACTATCCCGGAACGATCTGTTTCTATTCTCAAAATCCAGCCAGATCACTTTAAAAAGAAATTTCAGTGTTCAGATTGCCCGATTGTTGCCAACAGTATGTTGAGAACATTTTTTTCCCTCTCTTTCTTTCACTATCTTTCTGGCTTTGGGCATTTTAAGAAATTCTGTCCTTTGGGACAGGTTGCTATGCAAATACAAGAGAGACATGTTTTGCGCTTGTGTGCTCTCTTTAGAATAAGAAGCTCTACTTGGACATAATTCACACATACATGGAGGTGCACGCGACTGTTTATGGCTCCAGTACCAAGAATATTCCCAGTTATGTGAAAAACCACGGCATCCTCAGTGGACGGGACCTGCAGTTTCTCCTCCGGGAAACCAAGGTGAGTTTGCAATCCTGGAAACATGCACTCGAGATGCGCTTCGCAGGTTTGCTTCCATTGGCCTTAAAAATGGAACTGAAACCTTTCATGCTGCCATTTCAACACAGCAATTCTGGGCAGACACTGTCCTGGCCAGCTGTCAATGAGCTGTAGAAGGAGGTTATTGTAGGCTTGCTCATCTGTTGCCGAGCTGGGAGATGTCCCATGAAATCCACTGCTCTTGGGCCCGCTGAGGCAATCACAAGCAAGAATCAAAACTCCATCATCTAGGGCAGACTAATTTTTAGGTTGACAGCTTGTGTGGCAGGTGAATGATATTCCACGTAGTCACATGGCCCTTGGCAGGGAGAAGGTTTGACAGCCCCTGAATTTTAGTCAAAGAACATATTCATAGGGGTTCTACTATGGATCAGGAAATGAGCCAGGGTCTTGGGATAAGGATGAAGATGGCAAAGGCAAGCACCTGCCTGGACAGATTAGCCTTCTAAAGGAACTACAGGTTTCACCATGGACAGGATGGCCCAATTCCTTCCCCACTCATCCCTGTTGAGTGAGCTTTCTCTCGCTAGGAGTGTATGCTGGCCACTTGGGTGTAGGAAAACCCCTGTGGGCCCTGAAATCCAAGAGAGCATCAAGTGAGATGGAGATGAACAGGGTGTAGCTGCTGGGCAGGGTCAGCCACCTGGAGGAGAGGATGATGTGCCTAGGAGAAAGCTGAAACCGAGCTTGGCCAACCTAAATATTTAAATGGTAGAAAATACACTTTGTAAGGGGCTGATTGTCACAGACTGTAGTGGTGGAGCTGATTGAGTGTACCCCTGAGGATTGTTTAATGAGCCATAACATGAGGATATGGTGCTTGTAGGCCATAGGAAAGTCCACCTGATGGTATACTTTTCTAAACTCTGGATTTGTGAATAAACCAGTTTGACCAGGAAGTGATAGATGGCCCTTTCCTGTGTCAGATAGTCTCCCTCGCGTCTACTAGAAAGTCCTCATTTATGAAATGGATGAATGTTCATTGAGCAGCTGCTTCTTGTCAGGCATGACACATGGGAAACAATGGTGAAGAAATCAAATGGCTCTCTCTCACACAGTTTGCTGAAGCATAGGGAAAGTGACTGTCAACAGTAAGTGGACTTTTTCATGTTCACGGGTAAAAGAAGGAGCAGATGGATGCCATTGTCCTGATGGTAACTGCCAATCACTCCCTTACAGTGTGTTTCTAGCAAATGTAGTCACCTCTGTTACTGGTTCCCACAACAGTGTTAGTGTTTTTGTCAGCATGAGGGAATAAACTAGAAAAAGGGACTTGGCCACAGTCAACTGTCATCAAGATATGGAGGTGGCCCCTTCATGATTTTCTTTGTGTTGCAAATTTAAGCTCTGCTAGACCCTTGCCACCACAGCCTCAGAAACACCTACCCATAAGAGCATTCACTGGACCCCCACCATCCAGAAGCATCTTTCTCCTCTTTGCCTGATTTCACCATCTGGAAATATATTGATTCTTTCACCACCTAGCTTGTGTGTGATACCATGAATAAAATTGTCTGACACATGCTCTTCTCCTTGGCCGAAGACCTAGGTTGTGTTCATTAGGATTTTGTTTCCTTAGAAGGATCATCTGTCGTCTGATGCCTGGTTATGGCCTGCCCAGCATGATGCATGTCCCTGGGCTCACCATGGGTTCTCCATTGCCTTCTGCTGTTTTTGGCACTTTAGAACCCTCGGAATGCCCAGGTCCTCTGATGGTGATGCTGCTTTGGCCAGTGGCTTCGTTTTAACTTTTCTTCACTTTGGATGATGGGATAAGTTCAAGCTCCTTTCAGATGATGTTTGGCAGAGCTGGGTTTCACCAGCATGTCATTACTGTCTTGGACACTTGTACTAAACCAGCCTCCTGCGCATCTCGCTCAGCCTTGCAGATTTTTAATAGTTCTTAACTTACCTCCCATCCTTTTAGCCTGTCAAGGAGTAGGAAATAGGCCTTGATGTCCAGGAGAGGATGAGAAAAAAGATTCCAAAGGCCCAGGTTGTAATGTGAGAGATTGCCTTAACAGCTAGGGGTTACAGTTGGCATTTTGAAAATGAAGGGCATATTAAAAAAAAAGTTGTGCCTTCCAAGGATGTCCCTGATCCCATCACATAGTGGCTGTTCATCTAACTGGAATATATTAAACCACTCCAAATGGAATGATGGCTCAAAGGGTTGGCAAATAGGACAAGAACACAGCCCTACATCACTCTGCCTCCCTTTGCACACTGACCACAGCAGCCAAAACTAAAACAAGTGAATCCCGGGCTTATGAAAGAGTAGCATGAAACACCAGGCAGGCTTCGCATTTATGACCCCTTCCACCTCTCACTGCTTTTCTGGTGTCTCTGAGCAACTTAAAAGCAATTTATTCCAGTACATAGTAGAAGAATGGAGAGCTGAAGCTGCTGAGGGGCTGTGTCTGGGGAGTGAGTGAGATTTCATGCATGCCTCAGACTTGGGACCACAGAGGGAAACAGGTCTGGTCTCTCTGTAACGATGGAGAGTGAGGACTGATGCTTCTACCACCCTGACTCCAGCTTTGCCTTTGCAAGCCAACTTGTGCATCTCTGTACCCACCAGCCAAGGAAAGCCTCCATCCAGCACAATCTCTTTTCTGTCTGCTGCTAACAGTGGGCTGGCATCTTGAGCAGATTCTGGCTTCATGGAGCCAGGAGAGGAAATCTGTGCCACATTAAAATTGGGACTCGAAACATCAGATGGTTTCTGGAGTCGACCATACTTCTAGTGGGGTGGAAGTTTGAAATGAATGAGTGATTTATTAGAAGACTACAGAAAAGGTATTCAATCCAGCCAACTGCAGAAATGCAGATTGTACAGCAAAGCAGGACTCATTCAGGTGGTCTGTCTGGTTTTCTTTGGCTGACTTCTCCATCTCTTCTAATGTGGTTTTTTCCTTCGTCTTCCTGGTATTTAATTCCTCCTGTCCAGGGCTCCCCTCCAGCATATCTGTTACCAAGAACAAACATGGCGTTTGTATCCTATGCTGGCCTGGTGGAACGGCTGCAGCCATGATCTGTAAGCCCAGCCAGGCACTCCTCTTTTTTACGTCCGAGAAGCTGTGCTACTGTTCTTGCTGGGGACATACCCCTTCTGTTTACATGTGGGACTCACCCAAAGGCCAAACCTTGCACGGTGCTTATGTCGGATGCACTGTATGACTCTATCCTATCTTTTTGCCTGACCCACACTACCATACACACACATACATACATACCAGCTCTTCCCACTGATCAGGAACCCTCTCCAAACCAGGACTTAAGGCAAGCCCTCAGAACTAGTGATTCATGGCTATGAGTGCAGGCAGAGGGTGCTTGTTCCAGTTAGAGGTATATTGCCAGCACCCACCTGGCCTTTAGGAAGCCTTTAGGTTTAGTTTGAAAATTCTTACACTGAAAAGCTCAAAAGCCAGAAAGCTTCGAGCACAAACATGATGCCGCAAATGAATAG
Organism: Ochotona princeps; assembly: GCF_030435755.1. Classification (NCBI taxonomy): domain Eukaryota; kingdom Metazoa; phylum Chordata; class Mammalia; order Lagomorpha; family Ochotonidae; genus Ochotona; species Ochotona princeps. Next base: position 19,304,807 of record NC_080836.1, read on the forward strand.
TTATGCCCCTGGCCTTTTGTAACAGGTCACAGTCAAAATGCAGGATGTTGAAGCTTTTTCTAAAATGTCATGCAGTCTATGTGACTAGAGTGCATGTGAAACTAGTGAACTTCATAGTAGACTTGGATTCCATCCCCAAGATATCTCATTATGTGCATGCAAATATTCCCAGGCTCGAAAAGTGAAATCTCGACTGCTGGTCCCAGGTTTTTCATCTTTAGTGGTATTCAACTTGTATAGAGTAAAGACAGGACTTGAAATCCATCTGGGATCTTGGGGCCGGGCCCCTCACAAGTGATTTCTTCCTAATTTTCCTGAGCTTATCACCTGCATCTCCCAGTTCTCCCCAGTGGCGGCCCCTGACTGATACCCCGCAGCTCTCTCCACATCCCAGGCTCTGTGAGCAGAGGGCCAAGAGCTCACTTCTATTTCCTTCTCAGGTAGGATCCACCTGAGTGCCCTTAGGTCACTGCCATCCATGTGGGGTGAGGACAATAATGGGGCAAATACAGACACGCCCATTCCTCCTTACCTTTCTAGTATTTGTGTGTGGAGGATGGAGAATGGAAGGCCTGACTTCAGGATGGAAGTCACACCCCCACAGCCAGCTACTGGCCAACAGACCACCCTGCTCGCAACCAAAATCTTGAGCACTAGTAGTCACAGCCCAGACTTTATTCTCGCCATTCTGTGTATAAAAATGAACTGGCCAGTTTTGCCCTCAAGGAGCATGTGGGTGGTGTGAAAAGAAGGGGGCTGGAGCTAAGTGATGACGCAAAATCACACTACCCACAGACAACCTTGCAGCAATCCTGTGCATGGAGACAGTGATGCAGATGTGAGAAATGTGGCTGTGTGATCTGAGAAGTCACTAATCCGTTTGAGGTACACCTGCTGCAGAGGACAGGAGCCAACTGTCAGCCGATGCTTTAACATCTTCACACACTGGTGTTGTCATGTTGCACCTGCCCATGACGTTGACTGTGACATTAGTGAGTGGCCTCCATTTCCACCTTTACCATGTGCCAGTGCTAAACCCTTTCCACACACTCTGTCTCTTCATATTCTATGTCCTGTGCTCTTAGCGATGTTATAATCCCATTTAAGGAAGCAGAGTGAATACATCTGTGGACATGCTTCCCTGTTCAGGAGTACCCGGAGTGGAGTGTGAGTAGAAGGAGAGAAGTGGTCAGAGAAGGCTGTCCCAGGAGATGGTACCTGAGCTTTACTTCTATGGTGACCTTTCCAGGCCAGCCCAGCTAAAGATGTAAAACATCTAGTTTTCAGTTGATCCCCATTCTCTCCTGCAAACACATTCTCAAGTCAGCACATGTACAGAGCAAATTATAATGTCTTTGATTTTATTTGGGACTTGCAGATGACTGAAACACAAGAACTTGATCTTGATGATGTTGATTTGCTTTAGCTCGGTTCTGCAAGGCACTTGGGCAAGGCACTCCTGATCAGAAGGATAGCCCAGCGAGTTCATCTCTGAGAAATGGCCTTTAGTTAGCCACTGACTGAGTTTGGGCACATACACAAGCTGGATGGGGAGGCTCTGCAACTTTGACTCCTTGATCATCCTAGCTCTTCACCGAAGAAACTTCAGGCACTGTGGATCCCCCAGCAAGGACAGAGAAGCCGGGAAGGGAGGGAATCTGCCCACTGTCCATCACAGCATTTAGCATCAAGTGCACGAGGGAAGAGAGCCAGACAGAGAGGAAGTCTTTAGGTCACACGAAAACAACCCCTATCGAGAAATGAAATTGTTTCCTCCATACACAGCTGTTCTGTGGGTTCTTGGTAAAGACGCAAGAGATACCTGTGAGTGGTAATGTGATTGCCAATCACTATATGAAGAATGGACAAGGGAGGCTCGGCAATAGCCCAGGACTTGGAGAGCTGGGCCCTCCACAGCCTGTCAACCCTGTCATCTCTCATCTCTCCTTCCTCAAGAATGCCCCTCCCCTCTGCTCATCTAAAATACTTACTGAAACAGTGAGAACCCCTGTACACACAGGGGTAGAACACCCTGTGAAAACACTCACCCACAACTCACCCTCCTAAACTGCAGCTGGATGGTGCAAGGCCATGTGATATGGCTGTGTCAAGTTCAGTTTGGATTCAGCCTTGAGCTGCTGTCCGTCAGCCACATCCTACGTACCAAGCTTTGTAATCTCCTTCCATGAGAAACCTTGTTTAATCTTCAGCAGCAGCTCTGTGGGAACAAAGCGCTATTGCTTTTGCCGTATTATATGTGAAAAGACAGGCTTAGAGAGCTTGTGTTTGGTTGGCTAAGGACCTATCACCAGGGAGAATGATTGTGAGTGGACCCATGCACACAGGCCTCCAGCATAAGGACCCAGGTACTTAGCCAGGAACCATCAAGGCTGATCTCTGGTCTCCTTCATTCCGAGCCTCTGCTGCCCTGTCACTTTGTCCCAACAGTCAGTCCATTGTGCAGATCCATCCGCTGAGCCACACTTCCTGATTCGGTAAATTGGAACCAATCAGAAAAGTGTACGTTAAGTGTCCTCTTGCAGGTTGTGCTTGATGTTTCCATCAAGTGACTGCAAACTGAGCAAATCCACAGTCTGTTACAGAACTGCCTCTGTGATGGCTGAGGGCAGGCATGTGGCCCAGGGGTTAAGAGCATAGCTGGGCACCCACATTCTCTGTCGGAGTGCCTGGATTCAAATCTTGGCTCTGCTCTCAAGTAGTTGGATCCCTGCTTCCCACAAGGGAGACCTGCATTGAGCTCTGGCCTATTCCAGCTCCATTATTTGAGGTACCAGGAGATGGGAGTTGTATATCACTCTAATTTTAAAATATGAAATGATTTTTAAAACAATTATATATCCAAATGGCAGAGAGAGAGAGAGAGATGTCTTACTCCCCCAAATAGCCACAACTGCCAGAACTCCACTAGAGCAAAGCCAAGAGCCAAAAACTCCATCTAAATCCCCTACGTGCAAGTTAGGAATTCGAGTACTTGGGCCATTATCTGCTACCTCCCAGGAACATCAGAAGGTAGCTCGATTTGAAGCAAAACAGCCTGTACTCAAAACCCAGCACTCAGATATGGGGTGTGGGCACCCCAGGTGAGACTTAACTTGCTATACTACCACAGTAGGCCCAAGGAACCTTTGTTCAGTACTGCACGTGGTGATAGAAAGCAATCCAGTTTCTCTTTTTTAGTGGCTGTGTGGGACTATCAAAGCTAAAGCAGGAATGAAATGCATGGGGCTTCTCTTCTCCCTCTTGTTTAGTGTCCGTGGTAAGGGCAGAGCGTGTAATCTGTTTAGATTGGCACCATGAGGAAGCTAAGGTCACAGCCGTGGAGCTGGGCCGTCATCTGCAAGGTCCTCAGCTGAGGCTGGGCAGAGCATGCGGCAGCCAGGGTCAGCCTTCTCCCCAGGAGCTCACCCTCAGCCCTCGAATGCTTCTGTGCCATGTGACTCTTGCCTGCATGCCAAGGAAGCTGCAGGTGGGTACAGCGAGGCCAGAAGCTGAGCCTGTGGGAGGAGGACAGTGATTTCATGTGGATAAGGTACCCACGTGTGGCCAGGCTGTCAGCTTGCGGAAGTTTACAGTTGGTGATGCTGAGTTCTCTGTGCCTACCCTGTTGTCTTTGCAACCACAGACATGCCATTCATCCTGGGTCCATGTGCTCCATTGTAATGTCACAGTAATGAACATCCAGGAAGCCAGGGGAAAAGTGGCTTATTGACCAAAATGACCCAAGCTCGCTGATTTTGATGTCTTTCCGAGGAGTGCATTTCCTGCCACTCTGAGTTAGTATGATGAGAAAGCTTATTGCCAAGCAATTGTGTGCTATTTGCTGAGGCCTCGTTCTGAAATGGGGAGGCTTGGGAGAGGTGGCCCCTAGTGTTTGTTTTATGTGTGCTGAGATATCATGGTGCCAGCGGGGCAGAAGAGATGGTGCAAATTGTTATTCAGATATAATTAAAACCCGGGTCGCATTCAAGTCCATTAAGCAACAACCTCAAATCCTTTTAATTAATAGGTTCACATTGGTTGGTCTGAAAGAGCTAATTAAATTTTTTTTTCCCTAAGATTTTCTATTTAAATCGACAAGCCTTATACCTCTTGTATTAACTCTGGAGTTGTTCTTTGCGAATCGGCGCTGATTAAGGAAGGTAGTAGCACTTTGTGGCTGACCCCGATTTTTCAGAGGTGGGCATTCACTGTGGGCTGCAGTTTTCTGGCTAAGCCCCTGGACCCCAACCGCATCTTAGAGCACCTATGTTCTTGTTTCCCACTGTGGCCTAAGAGGTCATTTCTGTCTCTCTCTAAGATTTATCTGTCTTTATTAGAAAGTCAGATTTACAGAGAGAAGGAAATACAGAGAGAAAGATCTTCTGTCCACTAGTTCAAATAGCCACAATGGCCGGAGCTGAGCCGATCCAAAACCAGGAGCTTCTTCCGGGTCTCCCAAGTGGATGCAGGGTAGCAAGGTCTTGGGCCATTCTCTACTGTATTCCCAGGCCACCAGCAGGGAGCTGGATGAGAAGTGGAGCAGCCAGGACATGAACTGTGGCCCATATGGGATCCCCTGTTCTTAGAAGGTGAGGATTTAGCCACTGAACTGTCACACCGGACCCCTGAAGAGGTCATCTCTTTGGCCCGAGCCAGCTGACGCAGCCTCTCTGAGGTCTGAGGAAGGGAGCCGAAGTCAGAGAACTGGCACCTGAATTCTTTCATCCCTTCCTTCTGTTGCCTCCGCTGTCAGCCCCTCCCCCACCTCTGAGCCACAAGCCCAGGCGCACTCCCACATTCTCTAACCATTTCTTTTCTGTTGGTTGAATCTGTAAGATGGAATGTGGAAGCCACGGGGACAGTGTAGACAGTGCCCAGGCCCCCACTGCCCTGCCCTTCCCTCAGGCCTGTGGTCTCTGCTGCTAATTTTGTCCAAGGCAGAGGGGACACCCAGGCAGCAGGACCTCCCAACTTCTTTGTACCCCTAAAGAGTGTCCCAACAAATGTGGCCAAGGTGAGCAAGAAATACAGGAATCTTTCTCTGGGTACCCTGTACCCAGAGAAAGCTCCTGGGTGCCCCCTGCATCCCCCTTCCCAAGTTTAGTGGAAAAGTTACCAGAGATTCTGAGATGTTGGGGTTTTGTCCCCAGAATTCCTTCAGGGACTGTTGTCATTCCCCCGAGGTGTCGGCCGTGACCAGTGGGAATTGAATGCTCCACATGGGCACGCTGCTTCCTCGTGCCTAGGGAGCTGCAGGGTCACATAATTCATCAGTGAACACGGCTGCCAAGCTGGCAAACTGGAAAGAGGACACAAATGCCAAACCCTCTCCTGGGCATCAGCGCTGGCCCTGTGGGTGTCTGCAAAGGCGGAGGAAGCCACTGTCCTGGGGCCCATTTGGATTTTGTCCCGTGTTGGGTCTCTAGGGACTAGAATGCATTTAGAACTGGTTTCTCGGCATGGCTAGGGCAAGCACAGGATTCATTCGTTTATTTTTAAAATAGGTATTATTAGAAAGCCACAGGACAGGGAGAATCTGTTACTCCCCCAGGGCCCTCCAACAGTAGGACAGGTGCCCTCAGCCACTAGTTTCTGGGAGGTATTGTGTCAGTTTTTGTCACGGCTGGCGGCAGCTCCCTGCTGCGAGACGTGGAATGCGTGTTTCTGCTGCCATCTGTCGCCCGCCGCGGGGACCGCACCCCATTTGCTTTCTTGGGGAATGGGGGGAGCCGCGCCTTGCAGGCTTAGGCGCTCTCAGCCACCCTTCTCTGAACCTGCCCTGAATGCGGGATTGTTGGTGTCCCACCCCCACCCCGCCACGCACCAGTAAACAGCCCATTGTGAAAGCCTGTGTTTACGGACCTGTCATCGTTTTAACAGCAGTCGCATTTGAACTGCAATCAAACCCAGCCAGTGACCTTTCTGTCCCTTTGAGTAACGGCCCTCAAAGAGTCCTTGTTCCCTGGGTTCAATGAAGAAAGCTTCTGTTTAGTTAAGTGCATGTTTTTCCAGCCGTGTCTCCTGGTGACTGACAGACAGATTAGTGTTGGCTCTCTGTTTTGTTGTGTTGTTGTTGTTGTTTTTCTTTTAAGTCTCTGACTTCTCTGCCCCCTTCCGACCCTCACCCCCACAACACACACACACACACACACACACACACACACACACACACACACACACACACTTCCTTGCTTAGTGGACAAAAGGAATATACCAGCCAAGCAGCCTCCTCTGAGAGTCCCCTGGTGAAGTTGTTGGGATCCTGGTCCGAGCTGGCTTAGCTCTGCCCCTCCGCTCCAGGGTCTGGGAGCCTTCCAGTGTGTGTGCTACGCACAGGAAGACTGCTGGATAGCCCCAGGGAGCCAGGGACGCCAGGCCTGACTGACTGACCAGTGCTTACCCACTGTGTGTTTCTGTGTCCCACAGTTGTTCGTTGGACTTGGGTTTCCTTACGAGGGACCAGCTCCTCTGGAGGCCATCGCAAATGGATGCGCTTTTCTGAATCCCAAGTTCAACCCGCCAAAAAGCAGCAAGAACACGGACTTTTTCATCGGCAAGCCGACTCTGAGAGAGGTAAGTGCTTGTCACCATCATGCCACGTGCGTGAGCTGATACAGATGATTGCTACTTAGGGAGTGCTAATGAGTTGTTCATTGACCTCTGTGGGGGGCTGGTTCCAAGCCTCTCCGTGGACATCAACATCTTCAGATGCTCAAAACTTTTCATGGGATAATATAGACTTTGTGCACTTCCTCTGTATACTTTTTATTTTTACAAGCAATCAGTTCTCATGGATGATTGATTAATGGATTACAATACAAGGTCTTATTATAAAAGATACAAATAATTAGGAAGTGCATTAAGGTGTAATACACAGAAAAAATCCTTAGATTTGACATCGTATTATCTTATATTAGAGCAAACATATGGTATCTGACCTTTTGGGATTTGGCTCATTTCCCTTAGCATCATGGTCCCCAGCTTGGCCACAAGCAATTGTAGTTCATTTTCTTAATAGCTGAGTAGTATTCCATGAGTAGATGAACCACAGTTTGTTTATCTAGTCCTCTGTTGATGGGCATTTCGGTTGCTTCCATGTTTTTGTGGTTATTGATTGTGGTGCAGTGAACATAGGGGTGCACATTGCTTTCTCATGTAACAAATCTTTTGAATTTATTCCTAGAAATGGTATTGCAGGGTCATATGGTAGGTAGATTTTCAGTTTCTTAAGTATTCTCCATACTGACTTCCATAGTGGTTGCACCAGCGTGCAATCCCACCAACAGTGGAATAGGGTTCCTTTTCGCCCCTGCAACTTCGCCAGCAGTGGTGTTGTAGTTTTCTGTATGTGGGCCATTCTTACTGGAGTTAAGTGGAACTTCAGTGTTGCCTTTATTTGAATTTCCCTTATTGCCGGGGGCTTGAGCATTTTTTCATATGCTTCTAACCATTTGGATTTGATCCTTTGAAAAGTGTCTGCCCATTTCCCTTGCCCATTTCTTGACTGGTTTGTTTTGTTGTTATGGTTGTTCTGGTGTTCTTTGTGTATTCTGGATATTAGCCCCTTGTCTCCTGTGTAGTGTGCAAAGATCTTCTTCCATTCTGTTGGTTACATTTTTACTTTGTTGATTGCTTCCTTTGCTGTGCAGAAGCTTCTTGGCTTAATGTAGTCCCATTTGTTAATTTTGGTCTTGACTTTCTTTGCTTTTGATGATTTTTCTAGGAAGTCAGTACCTACACCTATATCTTGCAGACTGTTTCCAACTTTTGTTTCCAAACGTTTGATGGTTTCTGGGTATAGGTTTAGATGTTTTATCCATTTAGATTTGATCTTTGTGTATGGTGAAAGGTGTAGGTCTTCTTTCTTATTCCTGCAGGCAGTTAACCAGTTGTTCCAACACCATTTATTGAAGAGACCTTCCTTTTTCCCTGGATTGTTTTCTGTTTTCTTGTCGAAGATTAGATGGCTGTGCGTGTGTGGGTTCTCTTCTAGTGTTTCTATTCCACTGCATTGGTCTTCTCTGTTTCTGTGCCAGGACCAGGCTGTTTTGATAACTACTGCCCTGTAGTATGTCCAAAGGTCTGGGATTGTGATCCCTCCCGCTAGGTTCTTATTCTTCAGGATGATTCTGGCTGTTCGTGGTTTTTTATGTTTCCAGATGAACCTTTGTATCATTTTTTCCAGCTCTGTGAAGAATGCTCTTGGTGTTTTGATTGGAGTCGCATTGAATGTCTGTACTGTTTTTGGTGGTGTGGACATTTTGGTGATGCTGAATCCGCCCGTCCAGGAACTTGGTGTATTTCTCCACAGTTTGAAATCTTCTTCTGTTTCTTTTCTTAATGTTTTGTGGTTTTCCTCATAGAGACCTTCCACATCTTTTGTTAGGTTTATTCCTAGATATTTCATTTTCTTCTCTGTTATTTTCAAGGATACCATGCTGGTTAGTTCTTTTTTTCTACCTGCAGTTGTTTGTATACACTATGGCTGTTGATTTCTGTTCATTGATTTTGAACCCTGCCACTTTACTGAACTCTCGTATAAATTCTAGTAGTCTCTTTATTGAGTCTCTTGGTTCTCCTGTGTTTAAAATCATGTCATCCACAAGCAGAGATAGCTTGACTTCCTCGTTTCCAACTTGAATTCCTTTGATTTCTTTTTCTTGTCTAATAGCATTCGGGGGTACTTCCAGTACTATGTTAAGTAGCAATGGCAATAGTGGACATGCTCATCTTGTTCTAGATCTTAGTGGGAAGGCTTCCAATCTTTCCTCATTGAGTATGATGCTGGCATTGGGCTTTTCATATTTTGCTTTGATTATGTTGTGGATTGTTCCTTCTACGCCTACCTTACTTAGAGTTTTTAGCATGAAGTGGTATTGGATTTTATCAAAAGCTTTTTCTGCATCTATTGAAACTATCAAATGATTCTTATTCAATTTTTGATGTCATATATCGCATTTATTGATTTCCGAATGTTAAATTATCTCTGCATGCTGGGCGTGCATCCCACCTGGGTGTCACAGACAGTGGCTTAACCCACTACGTCACTTGTACCACTACACCAGTTTCAACCTTACTTTTACATCAAACTAATTTTTCAAGCTACAATGTCTGTACAAATGGGGAAAAATTCCCTAATATAGCATAGTCAACTCAAGTTCCATTTCAATATAAATTAGATCTTTATCCTAGTATCTGGTAGCATATTAGTAAGTTCTCAAGCATTATTCTGACATTTTGTAAACCTTTAGAAATTCTCTGGCTTCAGGGTTTTTTCTCCCATAATTGTGAACACATATTCTCCTGGGAAGATTGAATACCCACTCTGAAGTAATGTCTCATATTTAATAAGATTTTCATTACTTCTACAAAGTATATGCCAGTAAATTTACTGATATGGGTATACAACAGAGTAGCTGAGGTCAGGCAATCCTCAATAAATTAACCGAGAGGACCATAAGATCCAGAGGGGCTAAGGAATCACAAAAGGCCTTACTCATAAAACTAAGTAACCCTTTATAAATGGAAATGAATAAATGATAATGGCTCAGCACTTCACAGCATCCTAGTGCTTGGAGCAACCTTGTAAATAAGCAGGGACCCTGGGCAGGGGGAGACGGAGGAGTCAGCTAATGTGTAAATCGTAACATTGATGGCAAGTTTAATTTACCCCAGTACCAGTGGAAGAACTAATTAGGTTGTTCTTCAGGCCACAAAATGAAAATGATGTGACACTGCATTCCTCTGCAGAAAAGGTCTAATACAGGCATAAATTCATTTTGGGTTATATATATTTTTTTCCTTTGTAGTGTTGGCAAGTTTTAAGGGGGCGATTAAAAGGCTGGTGTTTGCATCAAGCTGTTGTTGGTCTGTGTCATAAGTACTCAGTGGCATCTTTTAAATCGCCTTCATCCTCTGTAATGGCCAAAGCTACTAAGTGCTTGAAGGACCGGGGTTTGAATTTAGCTCTGCTGCTTTCTGGCTGTATGGTTTGCGAAAGAAAAAGGGCGTAAATCCCTCTTGGCCTCAAAATCCTCCTTAGTATGTGAGAAACCTGGAAATTAAGGCATGCCCACGGGACCAGCACAGGGACAGCCCAGCCTGGCGCTCCCTCCACATTAGCTTAATCCAGTGTACATGCAGAGAAAGAGATGGAGGCTTCTACAGTCCCAGGGGGCTGCCAAGGGTCTGTCATTTGATCCCTGGAGACTGGCCAGAAAAGTGGCAACTGAGGAGACGTGACTTGGGATTAACACAGATGGAAGCAGAAATGAGCTAACCTGCTGCCCTTCAGACTGTGAGGGCTGTGGCAGGTTGCCTGCAAAGGCTGGTGGCCGGACCAGGGACAGGTGGCTGGGGTGTGCTGCCTCGAGCAGTACATACCACTGATGTGTAGGATACCGAGAGTTGTGGCAAAGAGCAAGATGAAATGGTGCAAGGTGTGTCATCCAGCCCTCTGAGTGGGTTTGTGTCCAAAGAAAAATGAGAGGACAGCTCGGTCTCCACACATGCATTATCAGGGAGTTGGATTGGCAGTAGAACAGGCAGGACTCAGATGGGATGTCAACATCACAATCATGCCTTAACCTGCTGTGCTACATTGCCAGCCCACAATATCTCCTTTTCTCATAAATTTATCATCTGTTTCTCTTCTGAGGCACAATCTGTAAAAGATGTCACATTTACTACATTTGTGATTCCATATATGAATTCCAAAAATTTTTTCATAACGCTAATATAAAGAACTAAGAAGAAAATAATTTCTTATACAGTGCAGGTTGGATATTCCTTTTCCACATTTCTTGGGACCAGAAATTCATTTATGATTTCTTGGATTTTGGAGGCTTTTGAGTATTTGCATATGCATAATGTGATATCCTGAGGAAGGGACCCAAGGGTATCGTCAGCTTCTCATTATTACAGCTGAAACATCCAAGAGACGCTGCTTAGGAAGGAAGAAGGCCTGTTTCAGAAGTGGGTTTTGGAAGTTCACCATCCCAGAATCAGATACTGCCTTAGTCTGGCATCTGGTGAGGAGGAAGGCTGATGACAGCTGTCTGTCTGCTGGGAAAGGTCACATGGCAAGCCCTGGAGCACAGAGCGAGCGAGTATGCTGAACTAGGCTTCTATAGCCCACCCCTGGTGACCGTGCCCCGGCAACCTGGAAACCACCTGTGGGGCCCACCTCCAAGAATTTGACCCTTATTCTGTTCAAATAACCCATTAGGCTTTGGCAGCCAAGCCCTTATGGCCTGGGAAAGCAATAGATGGCTCAGGTCTTTGGCTTCCAGCACGTGCATAGGAGACCTGAGGAGGAAGCTCCAGGTTCTGATTTAGGATCAGCACAGGTCTGGCAGTTGTGTCCATTTTGGTAGTGAACCAGCAGGTAGAAAATCTTTCTCTTTGTCTCTCCTTTCTGTGACTCTGCCTTTCAAATTAAAAATAAAATAAAATAAATCTTAAAACACTGGATTCCTGAGGAGTTCCCTTTTCCAAAGTACCAGAATGCACTCTTGGTTTCTTTGGCCATATTTTATTCTTAAAATAAAACTTCCTTTAAGACAAGCCCCACCCTTTCTTGCTGTTCAGATTACAAGCTGTCTTTGTCAGTTTGAAAGTCTGGTGTCATTAACAGTTGTACCTAAAGCCATCATAAAAATTCTGTGCTTTACAAAGAATTTTTTTTCATCCTCCTAGAACTTCACAGCGTTGATTTTTGGTGTAGCTTTCCATGCTTACCTGTGTGGCCTAGATAGGGCAATACATACTGATTTGCTCTCAATGACTGTCAGGGCAGGGCTATGCCTGAGAGTGGATGTTCTTGAGGGACAGATGTATTTTTGTCATCTGATTATGACATCTCTCCTCTTACTCCCAGTGGGATTTGAGATGTGCAGCCATCAGGGTTTGTCATCTGCTTGGAAATGCTGAGGGCAATTTGCTACTCACATGAAAGGATGAGAATGTCTTGACATGCATCCGCACACAGCTCAGTGCTGTCAAATGTGTCTGGCTGGGTTGGCCAGGTGTTAGGGTTCAGAGGGTGAAAAAGCTACAGTGCTGCACCCCCTATTGGAGCAGCAGTTTGAGCCGCGGCCACTCTGCAGCCGGTCTAGCTCCCTGCCAATGCACCTGGGGAGCAGTGATGAAGGAGCCAGCACTTGCGTCCCTGCCTCCTACGCCCAGTGTGTGGGAGATGCCGGAGTCCTGGCTTCTGCTGTAGGAATTGGGGGTAAGGGAAGGGATGGACAATCTCTCACGTCTCTTCCTCTCCTTCTCTGTCACTCTGCCTTTCCAATAAGTAACTTTCTATAAAATATAAAACAATGTTTATCGAGCACAGTAAGTTTTTTTTTGTTGTTGTTAAAAAGACATCACTGTGGAGTGGGGGGAGGTGGGGTATGGTGGCATAACATTCTAATTCTCAGGCTGTCATGCTGATATCCCACATGGGTACCATTTCAAGTCCTGGCTGCTCCACTTCTGATCCAGCTCCCTGCTTATGGCCTAGGAAAGCAGTGGAAAGGCCTTGGCCTCTGCACCACATGGGAAACATAAAAGAGGCTCCCAGTCCCCAGCTTCAGCCAGGCCCGTCTCTGACCATTGCAGCCATTTGGGGAGTTGATGCAGCGCTTGAAGGACTTCTTTCCCTTTGTCTGCGTCTCTCTGTCTCTCTGAATTTTAAGTAAAATAAATAAATCTTTTAAAAGGAGGATGAGAAGACTGTGGAGCTAAGGCATTCGTTTTTTTCTTTTCCAGCTGACGTCCCAGCATCCTTACGCTGAAGTGTTCATCGGCCGACCACACGTTTGGACTGTGGACCTCAACAATCAGGAGGAAGTAGAGGACGCAGTGAAAGCAATTTTAAATCAGAAGGTAGCTGTTCTTCTTTTTTTTTTCCCCCCCCTCCTACTTGTCCCCATTTCTCACTGGAGCTGGCTTGCATGCAGAGCATCCCAGGCCCCAGGTTTAACTCAGTACCACTTTCCCATGTTAGCTAGACCCTGGAATCGAAAAACAGCTGGGCCTTAGGCTTTGGCTCAGGGGTCACATGGATGTCCTGCAAAGTGGAAACAGCTGCTGTCCAGATGTGGCCGTAGGTTTTCTGGGCCCTAATAATGTGGTTCCTGGGTCCTGAGTGCAGCATCTGGGGCTTGGATTGTACTTGTTCCTGTGATCTGTCCCCTTCATGTCACACTGCCACAGTGGTAAAAGCATAGGTGTGATTCTCTTAGAGAAAAGAAGGAGGAGGAGGACTAAGGAAACCCTGGGGAATCTTTTGCTAGAGCACCTGTTTGTGAAGATTTTTTTTTCCCTTTGGCCTAAACAATTTGTAGAATTTTATAAGAACTTCTGAACTTGAATCAGCAATTTAGCAAGTACCAGTTATGCACAGAGCTCCCCGTGAGCCACTTAAGGGGGCAGACGGCATTGCATCCGTGAACCTGACCTCAGCTGATTCCTGCCGGTAGAAATCTGGCCATCCAGTGAGGCTCACTCACCCCAGAACTGCCCTGGGCTCTCTCATGTGCAAGTTGCCCTTGTCCTTGTACTTGGGTACTTTTAAAACATGGAAAAAGAAGTTGAAAACTGAGTTCATTTTGTAGTTTTTAACCCACGTGTAGGTTTTTTTTCCCCCGTGCTATACATCTTCCCTGAACTCTTTGAAGTATTGTTGTATGTTCTCTGTCAAAAGCAGCATGCGGTCTGTAGGAGGGGCCATGATAAGATGTTTTCTGTGGAGTAAGTAGGAATTTGCAGAGCAAAACTGAAGAGCAGAGCTTACAGTACTGTTGAGTAAATAGGAAGAGGTTAGAAGAGTGTGAATCCCAGCAGGTGCACATACCTTGCCTATGAGAAGGTCATCTTGACTCTTGGAAAATAGAATGCTAGCAACTCTATGCCCACTGTGCTGCTGATTTCACTACATTCAGAACATTCTTGAGCCAGCAAGAATACCTGATGCATATTCCGTGCCCTGCCCACTTAAAGCTGGGATGGTTGTTAGGTTTTGAGGTAGCTGTGAGCTCCCTACTGGTGGCAGGGGCAGCCACCATTCCCAGCCACCCCCACAGGATGGTTTTTCCCATGGAATCAGGCAGCCCGGCTTGCTTCAGTATGCAGGCTCCTTGGTGCTTAGTGCCCTGGAGCTGTCACTCAGAGTATCACAAAGTCTGTGGCTTCCAGCAGCGGAGCTGTGCTTCCTGCTGGTCCTGGAGCTGAAAGTCCAAAATGAGCATGTCGGTGAGGTTGAGCCCGGGGAGAATGGTAACTTCTGTCTCATGGCCGCTGGTGAGCCCACGAGTGCTCTGCTTACAGTCCCAGAGCTTTAGTCCAGGCCTCAAGTGGCCTCTGCCTGTGGCTGTCTTGCTTTTGCACCGTGGACCAGGACCCACCCTAACTCGGCGTGATGCTCCTTGGTGTAGGTGTACCTGCACGATCCGTGTGGTCAGGACTTCACACACTTTCAGGGACACAGTCCAGCCTACCACTCTAAGTGCTCATGCCACTGAGGAGGAGGAGGCCTTTAAAGGCCAGGGGAGAGGCAGTCAACTTTGGATCACAGTCACGGAGTTCAAAGCTTTTTAGGACCTAGGTTCCTTTGTCAAAACACCACTAAGTGGGAATTTTCCAAAAGAAAGCATAGCAGGTGGGGTGCGGATAGCTGCTCAGCCCTCTCTCAGGCTGTTCTCCCTCCAAGCAGCATGCACAGCGCAGGTTAAAACCCTCCTCAGCCTCACTCCCAAAATGATTCCATCCCACTTGAAATAAGAATTAGAACAGCACCTTGCATGTTGAGAGAACCTCATTATGATCCTTCTGACCTTGTATGGCTCTATAGAGTTGGGATGGTTATTCATTTTTTTAAAGATTTATTTATTTTTATTGGAAAGACAGATATACAGAGAGGAGGAGAGACAAAGAGGAAGGTCTTCCGTCCAATGATTCACTCCCCAAGCAGCCACAACGGCCGGTGCTGAACCAATCCAAAGCCAGGAGCCAGGAACTCCCTCCAGGTCTCCCATTCAGGTGCAGGGTGAGGACTTTAACTGCTACGCTATTGCACTGGGCCCAGTTATTCATGTTTTAGAAGTGAAAATTAAGGCTTAAAGAATAAGATACAGAATTTACCCAAGATCATACAACCAGTAGCCACTAGTACCTGGAGTCACAACCAGATGTTTTTGACTAATTTGCTTAAATAAAATAAAATTTTAAAAGGAAATAAATGATTAAAATAGAGTACAGGGAAATATAAGAGTGGGACATAAAGACCGAACTGAATAAAAAAAATTTTCATGGAATTCACCATTCTTAATAAGCTATCAATAAAACAGGATCTAAAGATGGCTCACATGTTGGAATTATTAAACAGGAACTTTTATGCTCTGATGAGTATAAAAAAAATGGACAGCACATGTGATCAGATTCGGAGTTTGACCAGAGCGATGAGAACCTTTCTAACCCAATTTAAAAAAAAAGATAGAAATGTAAAATGTAAAATGTAATCTCAGAAATAAACAGTTCTTTTAGTGGGATTATTGGTAGTCTGTACCTAGCCTAATGTATATGTGTGTGACAGAGAGAGAGAACTGGAAGATATGTTGAACAGAAATTCTACAAATTAAAACACAGAAAAAGAATGAATGCAGAACAGAACATGGAATCTGAAGGACGGTATCAAGTATCCTCATTAACATGTGATTGGAATCTCATACAGCGAAGTAATTAGGACAAATGAACTATTTGAAAAGATAATGAAGAATTTTCCAGGGTTGATGAATGGCATCAGCCTGCAGACTCTAGGAGCCTGATGAATTCCAAGCAGGGCAAATACAAAGGGAAATACATGGTGGTGCTTTATAATCCACCTGCTGAAAAGCAAAGATAAGGGGGAGAACATCTTGAAAACATCCAGAGAAACTTCTCATTACACATAATGAAGATCATACATTGATCCCCAGAAGCCAGAACATGTAGGGCTTTTAAATTAAGCACTAGTGGGGATTTGGCTTTAGTAAAGAAGTGTGGCAGGAAGTTTTGACTAGGGGAGTAGCATGGTTTACATTGGTTTGCATTAGAATCCTAAACAGAAACCACAGCCTCTGCTGCGCTCAGAGTGTTATAGTCGCTCAAACCAGGGGAACCCAGACTCAAACCCCAGTGCCTACTTAGAGTATCTCTCATGGAACAATGCCAATCCAGCTGTTCAGTCAGACCATGAGAACTCTCTTAGGGAGGCTGATCTCAGAGAGTAGTTTCCAATGGAAATGTGAGTGGATGCTGATGGAGACAGGTGACTGGAAACATCCCCAGAGGAGTAATGTTGAAGACTGGAATTTAAGGCAAATTTTCAAGGCAAATAACTCCACAGTACACCCTTCAGGCAATCCTAAAAGTCCCTTTTTCACAAAACAATTTTTCCCACACCTAGCCCTACTTGGATTTCTGGGTGACAAGGTATGACTTTAGTATTCTCTTTCATCCATCCCCCAAAGAGGTTATGATTTTTCCATTAAGGTTCGATAGGTAGACATTTGCCTACCGTACATGCAAGAGCTACTGACTCATGAGTGTGTCAGGGCTGTGTGTCCTTGAAACCACAAATCTGGGGAGCTTTCCCATGCAGAGCCCTTTGTACATTCACAGCATGATGGCCAATGAACTCATGAACAGTTGCCTTTTGGGAACAGCTAATTCAACCTCACGACCTTTGAAACAACAATGTGGCCCCAAAGCAATGAAATGAGTCAGCACCCCTTTGGTTAACCTGGGTTGAGAGGAGGAGAGACCAGAGGAAGAAGTGTAAGTGGGGCATGATTCTGTATTCACTGTGTTGAGCTCTTGGAATTCATTCACTTCCATTCTTGCAGCAGATGCCCCCGGGAATAGGATGTCGCAGTGCCCCTGTGATTCCCAAATCCACGTGATCTGGATTTGTTCCTCTTGCCAAAAGTGGGCCACTGTTGTTTGTTTCACTCTTAATGTTCTACTTGTTCCTTCTATGAATTTTTGAGAGGAGAATATCTCCAAGACAGTTTTGGAAAGCTGCTAGACTTACCCATGGATTGAATAAGTAAACATGCTTTAAAAGCAAGAACAAATTTTTACAATTACATGGGAAAGAGCTGTCTGGGTCGGAGGGCCTAGTAAGTTGAAAAGCTTGCAACAAGGAGCAAGTTGAGAACATGAAAGTTGGTTCTTGAAAGGATGTTGAACCCTTGAGAGAATAGAGTGGCCTCTGTTCTAACAGAACCATTGGCCTTGAGGTTCCAGCACTTACGACTTGGCCGTTTTGAAATCTGTCTGGACATATGCGGGAGGTTCAGCCCCCATGACATACCATGTAGCTGTGAGCCTGGAGATGTATTAAAACTTCACAAAAGTTCAAGGGTAATATGTGCTACAGCACATCTGAAATGCTCACAATGACGTGGGCAGAGAGGATGCCCTGCAAGCTGTCCCTGCCAGTGACCATCCCATCATCAGCACACTCCAACCCAGATGCTATGGCCAGTGGTCCACCCCGTGGAGCTGAGATGAGTGTGTGACTAAGTGGGAGCGGGGACAGGTGTGTCGCTGTGTTCTTGGACTCTCAGAAGCTATAATGGATCGGATTGCTGATGATGTTCTAATGAGTGAAATATTCATTTCAGAGTAACAGTGTCTCTGAAATTGCAGGCCTCAATAGAATTGGCCAGTGCTGCATGGCAGAGATCAATCAGTGCTCCTTTCCTGAGGTATTATAGATTGATCAAGTTCCTCCCTGGTCCCACTGAAACACCCAGGGTTTCCTGCTCCCTTCAAACAAAGTCTGTGTTGCTTGGCATAGAAACCTCAAGGTGCTCACGGAAATCCAGTGACTCTCCTTGCCAGCCTTCATGATCCTGAGCTCCAGCCTCCTGCTGCTGTTTTTTCATTGTCACGTGTTCCAGAAAGTGTTTACCTGGAAACTATCATACCTTGGCCCTCCCAATCAGAGCTTGGTGGGATCATAATGGACCTTAAAAGAGTTGGACCTCCAGCTTCCCCCGCTGCACTCTGTGGCACATCACCACCCTGATGTTGCAGGATACATGCTAACTTCGCCTGTTAGCCAAACCAGTGTGATCTTGTTGTGGATCCCTGAACTTGTCTTTGCGTACCCTTCTCAGAGCAGTGGCCATGTACTCATGCACCAAGTACTTCCTATGTTCCTGAATGTGCCACACTAGGATCAGTCTTGGGTTGCAAAGATGATGTAGGAGTGACAACCCTGCCCCATGGAGCTTACCTACCAGCAGCCGATACCAGATCCTGAACTTTGACCTTCATGTAATTTCCATGACAGTGTAGGAGAAGTGGGTTTTCATATTCTTGTACATATGAGGTACTGGAGATGCAGGGATGATATGTAGATCGCCCAGGGTGTCCCACCTCGGAAGTAGAGCAAAGTTGAGAGATCCGTTGACGTCCAAGTGCACAGTTGTAGCACTTGGCTACATGTGCTGCCATGCAGTATGGGCATGTGTGTGTGTGTGTGAGTCTGGAGCTCCGGAAAGTGTGTGCATCCTGGGTCCTCCGTGCTCACAGTGCCATGTTCTGTGTCTGCAGATTGAGCCGTACATGCCGTATGAGTTCACATGCGAGGGAATGCTGCAGAGAATCAACGCCTTCATTGAAAAGCAGGTAAGACTCCTCCAGAGTCATTCTCAACCTTGTCCTGCCTCCTGTCACCCCAGAGGGCACTCAGTGACGGCTCAGAGCTGCCCATCTTTCTGTGGTTCCATCCTTCCTCTGTTGGAATCCTAAAGGCAGGACTTCCCTGAATTGTCCGGGAACCTGAGCATTCTAGAAGACTGAGAAGGAAAAAGGGCTGGACAGGCTCTTGGGGCCTCACCCGTCACTGTAAGAGAGACAAGGACCAAACTGGTGATTTCTAAGCATTCCTTTCATGACATATGCTGAACAATTCTAAACCCATTAGGAACTTTTAGTAATATTCAAAAATCCTCTTAAATAAGAGCTCTTTTTCTATGAAATCTAGATGTGTAAGACAGCTAGAAGTAGGACTTCAGTTCTGCAGAAGGGTGGGGTTGCCAAGAATCCTCCTTGCCCAATAGGGTTCGGAAGCTACGGTGTGAGCTGATAGTGAAGGCCGGCAGTGCCCTTGCTGGGATTTTATGTTTTATTTCCCTAAGCCACCAGAGCTGGAAATAGGCAGAATAAAAACCTACTCCATTCCCTCCCCACTTCTACCCCTTACCCCCACTGGCTAGAGGAGTATGAAACCTGAGCAGATTCCAGAAATAAGGAAATCTTCTGGAAGAGCAAAACAGAGTGCTTTAGGACCATCTGAGGTCCTTGTACAGTCAGGGGTGAAACTGCTGGCTGAAGACAGAACAAGGGTGTGAAAATGCAAGAAGGTTAGATAGCAGGTTCAAGGTGGGCGTCACACGAAGAATCCATGGCAGAACGTCCTGTGGGTTTTCCTGAGTGCTATTCCGGAGCGCAGCTACACCACAGCGTGTTCCTCCTTTCATCCACTGATGGACATCTGGTTCTTTCTGCCTTTTGATCATCATGACAAATGCTATTGGGAGCGTTCCCATGTGACCTTAGTGCGCATGTGTGCTGGTCGCCCCTGGTAGTGGAGGGGCGTGGCACCAGGTGGGTTTGTTTTTAGTTCTCAGCGAGCTTGCTGCCATGGATGTGGAAGCGAAGGGGTCTGCCAAGGCTGGTGCTGTTCTAAGATCCACAGCACCTGGCTGTTGCCTTTGTGCAGACATGCATGTACCTGCCTATGGAAGCAACCTAGAGGCCAGCTGGGTTCATGTCTCCTTCAGGGTCAGACAGCCCAGGCGAAGGAGGCAGGGTACCAGCCAGCAACCAAGGTGGCCTGGTGCTCAATACAAGAACACCCAGAGCATTTCTGGAAAATAGGATTAAAAGGCCGTCTGTTTACAATAAAAGGAAGCTAAAGCCCACATGTAGTATTTCCATAATAGACATTTTCCATAAATACTTTGTATACCTGGATTATGGGATATTTGCATCAAAATAAACTTCCTGGATCCGTGAACTTGTTGAAGCACACTTACGTTTATTGAACATGCCTTCTATGTCAACCTTGAATTTCCCAGCTGTAACACCGGTAACAAAAGTGCTACGTAGCTGCCGAGTGTGGCCCTACTCCCTTTTATATGGCCTGAAACCTGCCCCACCAAATCCTCCCTCTTTTCCTAAACTTCTTCACAGAAATCGGGACCTGTTTTTCTGCCATGGGCCATTTAGGTATTTGTAAAATCATTTGTGGGCCATATAGTTATCAACATAAAAATCAGTCTGCTGTAGGTTTCTTGAATTTTAAGTCCCATCCATGGTTGCCTTGGCTGGGTTAAACCCAGTGATTTCTTTGGTCTCATGTGGAACACAGGCCCTTTGTTCTCCACTTCTGGGAACCCACCCCCAGACCTTTATATCTAAGATGTCTTCTTCATTCCAAACCATGTCGATTTCCATGGAAATCAAACACAAAAACTCATTGGAAAAATGAAATGAAGAAATGAAAAGCTTCGTTTTTTTGTGCGAAAAGAATTACCAACCCACGCAGTGTATTCAGAATGTATATATCCCATGAACTTTTTTAGGGCTCTTTGCACATGTGGATTTCAGATTTTTTGCCGCCAAATCAATGTGCCTATTAATTCTAATCTTCCATGAACATTTTGAAAAATGCTTATGTTCTTCAGACTTCTGCTTGAGGGCTGTACGTTTAACAGACTTGTGCTCTGTTAAAGATTTGGCTGTCTGAGTGGAGTAAGGACTTTATGGTAACAACCTCATCATGAAGCACTTCCATCCTCTTTCAACCTCTTCTGTTTCTGTTGTTGTGTTTTGCTTCAAACCAGGTTACCTTTCCCACCTGGCATAGGCCACCAGGAGGGAGGGACAAGCCAGCCCCGTACACAGCACTGGCCTCCTGAACAAAGCCCACCTGTCTCCCCCATCTTGAGATTTCTGATTGAAATCCTCCAAGCTGCCCCTTCCCCTCAGTGCCAAAGGCCCTCTCCTCTGGCAGAGATCCCCAAGGGTTTGTGCACGGTGACCCTTGGGTACATTTGTTGAGAAGACTGCTTTTTCTCATCAGTTGATTGTGCATGAACCTGCCCTAGTATGGTTGATGGTTGCTCCATGGACATCACTGATTAGTGAAGCACATTTTAGAGAAATCTGGTAGCCAGTTGTAAGAATTGTTGGAAAGGATTGCAACTGGTCCGCATTTTCTGAGGGCTTGCTAACCTGATTGGAAATTGATATCTCATTCTGCCTGCAAAGAAGCCTCGCTGTTTTGCAGTGGGCTTTCCTGCTTCTGCTGCTGTCAGATGCCCATGATGCCCATCCATGCAGCAGTATCGAACACCAGTTATAAAGCCCCATGTCAGTGATAAGCCACTAACTCCCATCCAACCTACAAAACCAAACTCACAAGTCCCCATCTCCACTTGCTGCTGTTCTACTCATCCCCTTCCATTAGTCTGTCCCTTTTTCTCCTCCAGGAACCCCTCTCACCCTGCTTGGGCATCTGCTGTATAATGGTTAAAGCACAGACCCTGCAGCAAACCGCTGAGCCCAAGGACTGTGCCTCCCAGGTGTTCATAACTCCCAGCACTCAGCCTGAGGGCTTGTTAGTTACACGTAAAGAGTGAGGAGACCTTCACAGCCAGCTGAACGGCCCCCACAGGCTGGCTGTGCACAGGTGCAGCCTGGGAGGTCATGTTGACTTCCTGACCATCTCTGCACCTGCTGTGGCCCTGCTGTCCCTTCACAGCCCTGTGGTTCTTGTCACTGTGTACCCAGGACCTCCTGGACCCCACCAACTCAAACTTCCTGCCCCTAATACACTACAAGCACAAGCCCGCATGCTGGCCTCCAGCCACCCAGAACGCTTGGTTCATCCGGGACATTGCTCTCTTCTCAGATACTCCCATATACATGTCCCACTCACTGCTTTCCTTCTCATTGGGTCGCCTGTCACCTGCCACCTTCTCAGGGAAGTGTCACCTGGTCACCCTCCCCACAACAATCTCATTGCTTTTTTTTTTATTGCAACACATCACATTCAAGTTACTTATTTTATTTTGCTAACTCCTTGCATGAATACAAGCTCTGTGAAGGCAGAAGCTTTTGAGGTTCCTCTTTATTATTATTATCAATTACATTGCATTATGTGACACAGTTTCATAGGCTGTGGGATTCCCCCAACCCCTCCCCGTGCCCTCCCCTCGTGGTGGATTCCTCCACCTTGTTGCGGTATTACAGCTCAAATTAAGTCAAGATTCTTTGCAAACATATACCAGGCATAGAGTTCAGCATCTTATTGTCCAGATAAATGCAACAGTTTCTTGGGGAGACCATCTCTGGTCTGAAGGTAGAGCTGGCAGAATATCATCCCGGCCAATTAAAAGCCCCAGCACAACATCAACCACAATTTACAACATTATGGAATTGATTGACCTGGTATTGAGTAATCAGTATGTTACAACAATGCAAGTTCTTAACCACATCCTGTGACTACTTCATGGACATTTCAATTTTTGTTTATACACAGAACCGGCTGCTATACACCTTAAAATGGCTATAGGATACCATTTAGCTGTCTCGTGTATATTTTCATTTTAATATTTAGCAGTTTATTGTGTTGAAGCATATTTTTTCTGAATTTGGCAGATTTTAGGATGGTCTAAACTGGGTTATAACTAACAGGGCATATGTCAACAGTTTAGGTGCAGAACAGTTTTAGGAGGGGTGTACAGAGAAATCTTCAATACCTCAGTGAGGAGTACCTAATCTTTGTGTCCTACCTAGTAAGGTATATGTGGATCTACACTGACCGTTTCCTGTCTGCTTCTAAGCTTTCCTTGTATTTCTCTGTCTATTCCAATTTTTTGGGTGGCAGGCTCCAGAGCGACCCTCATGGTCATTGCCAGAGAGGGTGGGGATCCAAAGTTGGAACTAAGTAAGGACCAGAGAAAACTCCTCTCCCTAGTCCCGAAGGAAGTTTACTATTCTGTTCTGCAGACCACTCAGGGCTCCTGGCTGTTGTTCCGATGACCTTGGATCCTGCAAGGAAGGATTTGGGCTTCTTCCATCCCATGTGGTAGATCCAAACGAGGCTGGGTGACCTCGGAGTTCTCGGCCTCTGAGGGCACTCCAGTTCCCCGTGTTCTCCTTGGCTGTTGGGATGTAGTCCTTGGTGCCTGTACTGATAGTCCTTGGTGAGGATCTGAGAGTCTTCAGGGCTGAGATACAAGCCTCCTCCTGTCCACCTGCTCCACTCTGCGGTCCCCCCGCCCCCGCTGTGTGCATATGACCTCCTGTTAAGAGGTTGTCAGGATCGCTCTTGATTCCCGCTATATGTCTTTGTAGTTTTACTATTGTCTAATGCTGATTCGAGTCTGTTGTCTATGAGTTACCTGTTATGTTCCCAATAGGTTATACTTCACGTGTTCTTCACACCTTTTAAGGAGATGAAAGCTTTCTCTGCTGTCCCACCCCTTTTCCGAGTAGCTTAGGGTCTTAAAAGTATATTAGGTTTTACAGTTCCTTGATGTAGATCATAAGCAGTCTGACTCACATTGATTGTTGATTCATAGATTACATCACATTATCTTATTGCATTAAATACAGGCTGTTTGAGGTTGAAATAATATTACAATATACAGGTACTATTTTCCGAATTGACATCTTTTCCTCTTATATTAAGGCAAACATGTGGTATTTAACCTTTTGGGATTGGCTCATTTCCCTTAGCATAATGGTTTCCAGTTGGGCCCATTTGGCCACAAAAAAAAACTGCATTTCTTTTTTTTTTTTTTTTTAATAGCTGAGTAGTATTCCATGGAGTAGATGAACCATAGCTTTCTTATCCAGTCTTCTGTTGATGGGCATTTCGGTTGCTTCCAAGTTTTTGCAATTACTGATTGTGTTGCTATGAACATAGGGGTGCATGTTGGTTTCTCGTGTAACAGGTGTTTTGGATATATTCCTAGGAGTGCTATTGCTGGATCATATGGTATGCAGATTTTGAGTTGTTTGAGTGTTCTCCATACTGATTTCCATAGAGGCTGTACAAGTCTGCCGTCCCACCAGCAGTGGAATAGGGCTCCCTTTTCCCCACATCCTCGCCAGCAAGTGTGGTTGGTGGTTTTTTGTATGTGTGCCATCCTTACTGGCGTTAGGTGGTACTTCATTGTTGCCTTCATTTGGATTTCCCTTACTGCCAGGGAACTTGAGCATTTTTTCATATGTTTGTTTGCCAGAGGTTCCTCTTATTCAGAGCTGCCACCTAGAGTAGTCCCTCGCTGGTGTTTCCCGACGGTGGCGGCCACTGGATAGATGCTGTCACTACTGTTGGCACTTTTCTGGGCACTTTGCGTGTTATAACTCATTTCCTGTCTTCTGCAGCCTTGTTGGTTTCTTCATTGGGCAGATAAGCAAGCTGAAGGCAGGAAAGACCGGCCCAGATTCCTGGAGGAGCTAAGATTCCAACCCAGGCAGTCTGATCTCTTGAGACTTTGGGCTTTCCTAACTTCTTTGCAACTATGTGTTGAGGTTGTGGGTGGGTGGATGGACAGACAGACAATTGGTCAGGTGGATGGATGGACAGACTCACAGGTAGACAGATGCTTAGAGAGGAGATAAGGCAGGCTGGCAGTGTCACGTTAGCTCATGCTGTGGTGAAACAAGAGACCACAGGCTTCCGTGAGTAACCAGCGGGCCTGCACTTGGTGGAGGAAGAGGCTGACGGCAGGGGCTTTCCTTCCCCTGTTCTCTGGGAGCAGCGGACCTGGAGGAGGCTCTCTCTAAAGCAATCGACTCAAGTTTTACCTCTGCCCCACCTGGACACATTGTCTGTGACATCTCCCAGTGCTCACTCGCCTCACTTTGTCTCCCAGGAATCACCTAAGGCAGAAAAGGTAATGTTCTTGTTGTCCCCGTTGTCTCTGCGAGCCATGGGATAGTTTAAGAGACCACCATGAGCTCCTACAGAGCCCAGCCCCCTCCTGCCTGTCTTCCTGCCCCGCCTACCGATGATACCTTCATCACCGCTGGGCTTTCTAGTGCACACCCAGCTTCCAGAAGGTCCTATGCTCCTGTGACTCTTCCTGGCTCTCAAAACAGAGTGCTGCCAGGGAGCCAGACCAGCCTCTCCGCACCTGCAAGGATGCTTGGAACTCACGTGCTCCTGTGCACAATGGTATTCCGTGGGCCTCTTGGGCCGGAGGGCGTGTCCTGAGGCGGTCACACTTACTTTATGGTCCCTGGAAGGAGTGCAGGAGAAGGGGGAAGGAGAGGCGTGGTCTCCCAGGCCAGGGTGGCTTACAGCGGTGCCGGGCTCCGTAAGGCTAGAGCTAAGAAGCTAAGAGCACCTGAGACAGTCTCGTTCTTCAAGGAGCTACTCGAGAGCAATTTGCCTGCTTACCTGAGCCCCTGTTTACACTCACTGGGGCTGCTTCTCCAGCTTCTTTTGTGTCTCGTTCTTATAGATTAGTGGGAGGGGCTAAACATTCTCATTGTGCACACGTTAAAAGCTTGTCATAGTTCACAAACACGTCCTCGGTACTCCTCCTCACTCTAAGTTACACACAATTACAGTTCATTAACGAATGGGTCACACATTTCACATTATGTCCATTAATATTCCAGACATTCCACATCTTGAGGGGATGGCTATATACAAGGAAGCCGACATTTCGTGTGTGTGTGTCTGTCTGTCTGTCTGTCTGTCCCGGGGTCAGAGCTCCAGGCCCCCAGGGTGGTTCGTCCACAGGGAGCGGGCGGAAGACACGGGAGACAGACTAAAACAGACCAGGGGCTGCTGCATTAAGACTTCATCACCACTCCTGAGCTGGTACTCCGGGTGTCAGCCACACCAGCCATGCAACGCTTGCACATGTTCATGGATTCATGTCCCAGTGTTTCTGGAGGGTGGTCTCAGGTCAGCAAGGGGATACTTGCCTCTTTTTGCCTTTTTTAAATGTTGTTTGTCTTTAAGCACTTCTCTTTATAGCATCTTGTGCACGTTTTCATACACATGTAACTTTTACCCATTGGAGGCACAGGGCGGTATCTCAGTGCACATTACAGTGTGGACCTGTCGGAGTGGATGGCCGGTAGGATGAGCATCACCTTTGCTTTGTGTTTGGAGCCTGTCAAGTCATTCACACATGACCGTGAAGTAGCATGGGCACATGGGGTTGTGGGATGCTGGCACTCCGTGGCGGTTCCCTCTTGGAAGACAGCATCATGTGGTTCCCAGCTGTTTGCTGCTTCTCTGACATTCCCGCCAGACCTGGCCCTGCTTTCAGCAATAGGTTTCTTGGTACACAAGTCACCCGTGGAAGCTTTGTAGGGCTGGTTCTGTGCCAGTTGGCATTCAACAGACCAGCACAGCTGCTCAGGTTCCCAGCGTCTTCAGTGCCCGAGCACCCAGGGACATGGAGTTCTCCCATCAGGCTCTTATCTGTCATGCACTGGCAGAGCGGGTACCTGCCACCAGGGGCCCAGGCATTGCCAGCACTGATGCCTTCTCAGGGCCTTGCTAGGCACAGCTAGAATGAGAGCTGGCCTAGGTCCTGCACCTCTGAGCTCCACCCCACTCCTGTGTCTCCTTGTGACACAATGGTTCCCCCATTCCTTCTAGATTCTTCGAAGGCTTGCCTCTACGCTATGCTGAGCACCCCACATTACCCGTAAAGGGGGTCCTTGTCCTCCCATCATACTCTGCCCAGACTATTTTCTCTACTTGCTGAATTTTTGCAATCATCTCCAGCCAACAAGTCCCTGCTGAGGATCGGGCACTGTATTGAGATGTGTCAGCAATGTCACCTTGCAGTGTCTGCATTTTGCCCTTACAACATGATGGGGACTATCCAACAGGGTCATAGGTAACTGCCAAAGCCAGAAGACACCCACTCTGTCTTTAGAGACAGACATAGAGCAGCAGGTAGAGGCAAGCCTGAAGACGGGCCTGCCAGGGCAGAGGCGTTTTTAGCTGTGTTGCGTTATTGACACTGGTCATAGTGATAAGAGTAGTCTAATGCACAGGCATGGTGCTGTGTGCATTACCTGGCATCCTCAGGCCCTAAGTGGGCAATGCTGCTGTCCTGCCTCTACCTTCATTCTTTATGTGGTTAAGGAACCCAGTAGAGAGCAAGCCCTGGCCTAGGGATATGTACAAGCTAAGTCTTTCTCGCTCGCTGGACCTCCCCTTCCCAACTGTCTCTTAGTGGGTGTCACCTCCACACCGAGGGTTGCTTGGTAGGACTGGGGGATGGGGCCCCTGTTGAACCCTTGATCCCTTGGCTAATGGCTTCATTGTCATTCCAGGATTTTTGTCATGGACAAGTGATGTGGCCGCCGCTCAGCGCACTGCAGGTGAAGCTTGCTGAGCCCGGACAGTCCTGCAAGCAGGTGTGCCAGGAGAATCAACTCATCTGTGAGCCGTCCTTCTTCCAGCACCTCAACAAGAACAAGGATGTGCTGAAGTGAGTAGCTGGGGTGTAGACATGGGCGGGTGTGCTGGGGAGGGTGCTAGTCTCGCCTCATCCTCCCTGGATGTCACTCAGCCTTTTGCATTGAACTAGGAGGTATGGGGCGTCAGTTCCAAGCCCCAGGGCTTCCGGAAAAAGATGTGGGAAGGGAGGTTGGCACAGCCAACCTCATTCCCAGGATGGTGGGAGCAGAGATGGGCGCAGAACCACAGGCCCGCATGAGGCCACCTCTTGGGTTCCCTAGGGGCAGCAAAGCACCTCCCCTCCCAGTAGTCCCCATGCAGGGTCTGAGCAGTGCAGAAGGCAGGTGACAGCGCTCCACCCTGGAATCAGAAAGCAGTGAGAAACAGGGAGAAGGGCTAGCGCGAGACTGTCTCCAACAGCTGCCGAGTCCCACCTTCCCCTGCTGTGGCCTGTTGCCTTTTGAATTTGCTGCCTGTGCCTTTTCCACGTGGTTCCTCACAGTGGGCCTGAGAATGCCTCCCTATGCCGGGTCCTGGGGTAGGGAGGGGGTTGAGTATAGCATCCTTGGATATTCTTTGAATTTTTTTTTATTGAGAGAAAACTTGCTCTCAGCTGCTAGTTTACCCCCTAAGATCCCCCAGATAGTCAGGGCTAGGCTTGGGTTAAAGCTAGAAGACAGGAAATCTGTCCCACATGATAGTAGAGACCCACTTACCTGAACCTTTGCTGCTGCCTCCCCGGGTCTGTTAGCAAGAAGCTGGGATTGGGAGTGCAGTCAAGGACCCAAGACCAGGCACTGTGGTGTAAGACAGAGGCCTTATCTCTGGTGCTTTAAGTGCTAGGCTCAATGCCTGCCCCTCTTAGAATGGTTTAGTTTGTGCTTGCGTGACTTTTAGGGCACCAAATGGGTTTTTGTTGTTGTTACATCAGCATTTCCACTTTTGCACACGCAGTCCCAAATCCCCACGTGCCTTTAGCTCTGGTTTCTGATTCTTGTCTTACCACTACTAAATCTATTATCCCAATTTCCATCCCACGCCGGCTTGTCCATACACTGCTTAATTTTCGAATCTTTTGTCCCACACACTCAGCATACCCTGATAGCTCTGGTTAAATTTGTCTCCAAAAGACTCACCTGCAGGATGACACCTGCTAATCCTACTCAAAATCTGCAGTGCACTGGCTGAGCTGTCCCAGTCTGGAAGAGGGTGTGACAAGGAGTGGAGTTGGGACTTGGGGCGGGGGATGGTTTTCTGGTCCTCCTTCTGGCTTCACCCTCATTTGAGGCCATTTTCCGCTATGCTAACAAGAGGACCACAGACTGGGAAGTGTACAGTAGACCAGGAT
Organism: Ochotona princeps; assembly: GCF_030435755.1. Taxonomy (NCBI): domain Eukaryota; kingdom Metazoa; phylum Chordata; class Mammalia; order Lagomorpha; family Ochotonidae; genus Ochotona; species Ochotona princeps. Next base: position 19,333,654 of record NC_080836.1, read on the forward strand.
GTATGTGAAGGTGGGGAGTGGTGCCGACCTCCGGCACGGGCCTTGAGACTGTGTGGCCCCATTAACTGCAGGAAGCAGAAGGGCAAGAGAGGGCAGCCCAGACTCACTTTCATCCCCACCCACTCCTGAGGACAGCAGCCTCCCACCTCTCTTAGAGGTGCCCTTAGAGCTGTTGGCCACTAGGGGTATCTGAGCTGAGGTAGCCTGGACCCTCCTGTGGCTCCTTACCCATCAAGTGTGTGCAGAAACTTCACAGAGAAATGTGGCCCCTGGTATCCCCCCAGCAGGGCGGCACTCGCCGAGCAGGAAAGTGAGTATGGTTATTTCATCCCATTGTTTTCCTGGGAACACCAGCACTCTGAAGCTGCCCACTTCTGAAAATGCAAAGTTGTGTCCTAGGAAGCAGGCCCCCAGAGGGTCCCCTGAGAAGTACAGCTTCAATTCCTGCCCAGTAGCAGTTGGGGTTCATCCACCATCCCCACCCCCCGCCCCAGGCACCGTGATCAGGCCTCTGAGCTAGTATAGTCCACAGACTGGGGTCTCACTGGGGCTGAGAAGGGGAACCAATAGCCAGGTAACCTGTGTATCATCAGTGTTGCCATTTCTCAAATGGACACATCTCTTATGTGATGGTGAGTTGCATCCTGCCCTTGCTGAAGAGGGCTGAAGGCAGCCAAGGGACTTGGTATGGACTTGTCCCGTAAACAAGCCTTGGACACCACCCCTGTCCCACCTGTGTCCCCAGGGGGCTTGGAGGAAAGCTCATTTCCAAGTAAAGACATCTGAAATGAATCATGCGGGCATGAACCCTGCAGACTCCCTTGTTGGTGCATCTGTAAATACTCGTGCCATTGAAGTACCCCAGCTTGCATCCTCAATGCTTGTCCGCGTTCACGGCCAGTCAGCAGGAAGCGGCTCCTGGAAGCCAGAGGCTGCCTGTTTTCTGGAGGCTAAGCCTAGCGAAGGCTGCTTTCTGTCCCGAGTGTCCCACACCCCTTAGGGAGCACCTGTCCTCACTGCACCCTGTGGACTTGATACCAAGGGACTCTTCAGAAAGGTCATAAAACGAGAGCATTCAGTTAAGTTTATTTCAGTGCTAAAAAAAATATGTTTGCAAACATGTCTGTTGAGTAGCGCTCATAAACTGAGCCTAGTGTTGTAGTCTTGAACCTGGGAACTTGAGGAGAAAGATCCCCCAGTGTGTGCACTTACCTCTGTAGGGCCATGCGTGACTCAGGAGACGCCTGGTTTCTGGACCAAACTCCAGGTGTGCTGAGGTAGGGGCAGGGAGAGAGGACTCCAGGAAGTCCTGCCGTCCTTGCAGCTGGGAGGACTCAACCCCACCAATAGCAACACACATGTCTATGTGAAGCCCGGATCAGTGTCGTGCTGTCTGAAAATCTTATACCTTGGAAAATCTTCAAGGGCAGATGGCCCCCACCTTACCCCAGTCTGACTTCCGAGACGATTTGGCCTTGATGATCCATCATGGCATCATTTGAGGCTTGGCTCGGGTTTTCAGTTTGGATTTTTCCCCCCCCGGGACTGGTGACATGCTGTGGGATTTGGCAACCGTGGCCAGCCCCGGGAGTGTCGGGGAACTCGGGGAGCACTCTGGCGTGGGCTGCGTGGCTGAGTCATGTAAGGTGTGGCCCTGTGATTCCCACTCAGGATGTCTGGTTTCCGAAGGGCCTGTGGGAACACAGCCCTGTGGGGAATTCTGGACCTGAAGAAGAGGCATGGCCAAGAACCAGAGCAGTCACCCAGGGCATTCAGTGTGTAGGTGGGGGGCTGGAATCCTCTGTCTTCTTCCCTGAGCTGGGCTCCCCTGACACAACAGGGGAGGAAGGCAGCCCCCCAGGAAGGAAGATATCACCATGGGATATTTTGCAAAGTGCTAGGAGCTGCCCCTCACATGCTGAGGGCAAAGTGGTAAGGCCAACGGGGGAAGGCCTCCTCTGGAGCATGCAGGGAGACTCAGCCTGCAGTGTGTGGAGGCAGGGGCAGCGAGGCAGACGTGGGCTAGCTGAGCCCCAGGGTTCTGGCCACCAGCCAGAGGCACTTCTCTTCACCAGTATCTTCGGCTCTGGTGACACAGGGATGGTGGGTGCAGCTGACCTGCCTGCCCATGGCTGTGGGGAGCACTGCACACCAAGAAAGGGGGGCAGCTCCTGGGCAGGTGTCTGCATGTACGTGAGGATGCTCAGGTAGCCACGCAGGCCCATGGCACTGCAGGAGCAGCTTGTGCAGGTGTGCATGGCCCGGGGAAGGCTCCTTGATCCTGAAGCCTGGTGGAGGTAAACACTCCCCAGTGCCCACACCCCAGGCATCTGTGTCCCGGAGCCCAGGGCCTGGTGACCTGGCATGGGTAGAAAGGGTTTTAGGGCTCTTGGCAAGGATAGGGTGTGAGAGCAGGAATGGAGGATTCAGCAGTATATCTGACAGATGGTTTGGGTTAAGGCACAGTGCCTGCTGTGACTCACTTGACCCAAAGCTGCATCCCAAGGCCACCTGCCCCATGTGCCAAGAATGAGCTCAGGATCCCTTTGTCTTGGCTGGTCCCTGCCAGGTGTCCCATGCAGGACTCATTTTCCCCGACAGGAAATCGGTTAAACATCCCGCCTTGACAGTTGGGAGGCTAGGTGTGGCTTCTCCCCTTTTCCCACCAGAGACAGGAGGAAGAAAAAGAAAATGTGGATCCAGTGGTTTCAGGCACTTTCCCCTAATCCTTGATCCTTCCCTCCCTGATCAACTATGTAAATATCATCAAAAATATACATACATGCATACATACATCCTACCTTCAAGCCTGGGCTCCTGGACCCCTCGGCAGGTGCAGCAGGAACCCTGGGCTTGCAGGGAGGAGGACTGGAGCACTATTGGAATTCCAGAAGCCACTTCAGCCATCACCAAGCAGAGCGAGCCTGGGCAAGGCAACAGGCAGGAGTGGGAAAGCGGGGGCTTTCCAGAAGCAGGGGAAATCTCAGGATCCCCAGCCTGATCCTGGTCAGCCAGAACTGAAAACTCCAGGAAAAATGTATGTGTACATTCACCCCACCAGGCACCAAGGTTCAGCCCAGCCAGCACCTGCCAGCCCACAGCCACAGCGGCGGGTTGACTGTGTTGTGTTTTATTGACCACTAGCTGACTCAGACTCTGTTGCGTGAAGGGAGACAGGAGGTGGCGGCGGGGGTGAGGGGAGTGGCTCTAGTTTCTGGGCAGGGGGAGTCCTTGTTTTACAGAAGGGAGAACTGAGCCCCAGACTGGCTCAGTGGCCTGTCTAGGATCACACAGTTCCTAAGATATGAGAGGATGGGCTCAAGCCTAGGTCTGAGTCCCACCCCACCTACCTTGCATACACCTGTTCTCAGGCTCAGGAAAAGATTTGCAGCTTGTCGTTGAGGTCAGAAGCCAGCATCCCTGGGAACAGGTATCCAGAGTCTCCTTATTGATACCTGACTCAGGAAATTAAGCTGCAAGTGTCCCCACCCAATAGATACCACAGCCAGGGAACCAGAGCCCAGACCCAGGGCTCTACATGCGAGAGCCCGGTGCCCTGAGCTCTCACTGGGATACCAGTCACAAAGGCCCACAGAGATCATGCCCTCAGGACAGTATCATCTTTCTGACTGCTTTCCAGGCAGAGTCCACAGCTGGGCAAGGGAGCTACAAAGAGCTCCTGAAAAATGCAGTTAAAAGGCAGGTCGGTTCTAGCGCAAAAGTTTTTGAAATTTATGCAGGTTTTTTTTATCACATTCCTTTTCCATGAGATTATAGAAGTGTTTTTTTATTTTAATTGAGGAAGAGAGAGATACACGTAGACTTTCCATCCACTGGTTCACTCCACAAATGCCCAGGAGCCAGGCAACCAGTCAAGTCTCCCACGTGGAAAGCGTGCTCTACTGCTTTCCCAGACACACAGCAGAGAGCTGGATGGGAAGTGGAGCAGCCAGGATAGAAATCAGCACCCAGGCGGGATGTTGGCTTCTCAGGCAGCAGCTTTATTCATTGTACCCCAGTGCTGGCACTGATACTCAAGCTTTTCCATGACCTCTTACAAAGTTGCCTGATATGCATGAATTTTTTAAAAAGCATGTACTAGATACACACGTTTTTACTGCATGTTTTACAAACTTTTTGAACAATTTTGAAGTGATGTAAGACTTCGTCATAGCTTCACTTCCTGGAGGTCAACCTTGGCTAACACTGTGCCAGTCTGGACTTTACAAGCTCACACATACACATCGGGCTGAGCACAGTGGGCTTCCTGTCCCATGACCTTCCCGAGGGACAGTTGTCACGCATGCCCATGCCTGTATTTCTCCCTTTGCCATGGTAGCCTATGATACCAGAGGCACACTTTGCTAACCACTCCCTGCTTGGCAAGTGTACCACTTGTTTTTGGCTTTTCCCATTGCACACAACATTGACCTGAACAAAAGCCCCACATGCTCGTGCTTCTAGGCCACACTAGGCTTTCTCAAGCCACGACTGCTAAAAGAGAATCTAGGGCTGCGGAGTGAGCCCCCTTCCCTTCCTTCACTGCACGACCTGAGCGTGCTCCCCAGCCCTCCACAGGCTGGCCAGTGAGAAGGATGGCTCATGTCCCTTGCATTGCTAACCTGTGTGCCTCTCTCTCCTCGGCAGGTACGAAGTGATCTGCCAAAGCTCAGAGCTGGCTAAGGACATCCTGGTACCCTCCTTTGACCCCAAGAACAAGCACTGTGTGTTCCAGGGGGACCTGCTGCTCTTCAGCTGCGCGGGCGCCCACGCCCGGCACCAGCGGATCTGCCCCTGCAGGGACTTCATCAAGGGCCAGGTGGCACTGTGCAAAGACTGTCTATAGCAGCCATCTGCCCACCTGCTCACCGGCTCCGCTCATGCTCCTCCTGTGGGGACGGCAGGCTCTCTGGCCTCTGGACGTCAGGCAGGGCTGTTGGGCAGGCCACAGGTCATTCAGGGACTCTGGATAGAGCCTGAGCTTGTTTAGTCAAAGGTTTCCACTTGGTTTTACTCCTGCTGGTGACCAAGTGGCCCAGAGGGAGTTTTTGTCAAAACCAAGCAGGAGTTTGGCTTCTTCCCTATTACTAGAAAACACTGTTTCTGTTTCGCAAGGAGCACCTGTCATGGTGGTGGTGGTGGTGGTGGTGCTGGTGGGGTGGGGTAGGGACGGGAGTGGAAGCAGAGGGGATCTGTAGGTACAAGCCACTCCAGGGTAGAAAAATACTCCAGATGGGTTGCAAACCAGGAAGACATCTTTGAGATGATTGGAAAGAACTCTGGGCGTATTCCTAAACCCATTAACTTATTTATTTGGGTGGGAGGGGTGGGGAGGGCCGAGGGAGCGAGGACACATTTCTTCTGTTATTTCCCACTGTTGAATCGTCCACGTTCACACTACTGTCGGCTGTCCGCTTCTGCAGGATGGAGGTACGGGGTGTGCCACGGGGCAGGCTAAAGCAGGTCCTGTGTGAGAGATGCTGGCCAGGTTGTCCAGGGCATGGATGGTACAACCCACCCAGGGACCAAGGCCAAGGCTGCTTTCCTCGTGTGCCCCCACAACCCATGTTGCCGTTCCTTGTTAGAGTTCCTTTAGGAGGCAAATGCTTTTGTAGTTTAGCTGGTGGTATGCTTGTTATCTGTTGTCGCAGGTCCCCATGGGGAGGAAAGGGCACTTGGGGGACCCAGAGGTGTGTGGGAGCTATCTTCCCCCCTTTTTCAAAGAGCACAGTCTGTGAGCTGAGATGTGGGCTCGAGTGCTGTCAGACCTTGAGAGCTGCAGGCCCCACTGGAGCTGGGCTCCCAGGCTTGTTCTGGGCCCAGGTCCTAGCTGGCGTTGCCCAAGTCCAAGGCTCCTGCGATTCCATGTGGACTGGATGTTTACTGGTAAGCCAGGAGCCACTCGGGATGAATGTGGTGTGTTGTGCCAGCTGCCAGCCTGTGAGTGAGGTTTGTGAGGTGTGGGCGCCTGGGGCTGGTGTCTCCTCCTGGCAGGATCCTTGCAAGGGGGACAGGAGCGGGCAGCAGCGCCCCTCCCCTCCTGTATTCAGGCTCTCCTGGAAGCATGTAACATTGAAGACTGGTCATGCAACCATTCGGCCAGCAGGGGGAGCCTGCGGGTTGCAGGCAGGAGCTAAGCTAGGTTAACCCACGTGGCAGAGACCTGTTTGAGCAAGTGCAGGAACTAGGCAGGGTGGCCTGAGACCCCGCCCTGCAGTCCCTGGAACTGATGTGCCAGGCACGCACGCTCACATGCATGTATGTGTCTGTTCCAGCCCCTGCGCTTTCCTGGAGCTGAAGTGGTGTGTGTGTGTGTCCGTGTCCCCACATCTGGCCCCTGTGCTTTCCTGGACCCAGAGCTGACTTTTGGAAAGGGAGAGAGGGAGAATACTGGGAGTTTGATTTTGTCTGCTTCTTGGTATCTGTCCCAGTGGCGAGAGCAATGCCAAATGCACTGTCACCTTCTTGGTTCGTGGGCCCTTCACATCCCTGTGCAGTGAGTATGCAATGCACCTTCTATGGAGAGAATGGTGAGGGCAGAGGAAGGGCACCCAGGGTCTGCTGCCTACCTACCCACCACCCCCATTGAAACGACTCGTAAGTTAGTCTGCCAGGAGGGTACTGTGCAGGGCCATCAATCCCAGCTGAGTTCCTCTGCTTCAGCCTGGCAGGTGGGGCAGGGTAGGCAGCCTGAAGGTGCTAAATGTTACATGGACAGTGGCCTGCCTGCAGCAGAGGGGAGACAATTAACGGCACAACCCTTATTGAGGAAAGACTGTTGATCACATTCCTAGGACACATGGCTTGAGCTGCCAGACCTACAAAATTCTATGCCACCAGCGCCCTCTCCTGGAAGCTTCTGACACTGAGGCGGTCAGCCAGGCATTTGGCCAGCAGTGGGGGAGCTCAGCCAGGCTAACCCATTTAGCGGAGACCTGTTAGAGAGCAAGCACAGAAACAGGAAACCAGATGGCTGGAAAGAAGCTCTCCTGCAGAAGCTGCGTGGCTCACTCGTTGGCTGGCTGGGAGCTCAGGGAGCCTGCACCTTCCCGTTCCTTTTCGCCAAGTCTCTGGGGCCAGGCAGCCTAGATGAGCACTTTGTCCTGTCCCAAAGCCCCTGTGTGGCTGTGTCCCTTCCCTTATCCCAGGATTGGCTGCCTCCTTGGGAAGACCCTCCAGTTGTCAAGGGCACTGGAGATAGATCCGGTGACCCTGGAACATAGGCCAGCTCCCAGGCCCTGGAGGCCATGACCCTTGAGAGGAGCTAGGAGAGGGGGCTTCCTTTAACACTGGGTGCAAAAAAGAGGAAAGGGCCTTGAAGACTCTGGCCTGGGAACTTGAAACCCTTTGGCCATTGCCTGTCGTAATGGAACCCCAAGTCCACGTGTTGCTGCGGACAGTTTCGGCGGCAGGGGAATCCTGTCGGGGTTAGTGTCTTGCCGTGCTGCGGTCACACCTTGCCTGGTCTTTGGGGTTATTTTTCCCCTGTGACCCCCAGTTCTTAGATGCAGGTTTCCTAACTTGGAACGCTTTGCTGGGAGTTGAGTGGCCTCAGAGGAGAGAGCTGCGCCTTGGGAGGCAGCAGCCGCTTCCTCTCTTTCCTCTGTGCAGTTCGCTTTGCACATGGATTCCAGGAGCCGCCACAAGGGGGCGATTTTGCTTTGATGGCGTTTTTGTCCCTGCTTCTTACCTCAGTTTGCTTGGAGCTGCTGGGCTCTGCTTCCTTGGTGGTGTTTGTCTCTTTAATGTGCCTTTTCGCTTTTCTTTAAGGCTGGGTTTGGCGTCTGGGGAAGGATGGTCATAGGCTTGTCAGTGTGGAGAAGGGGCATGTCTGGGTCACGGCAGGTGTCCGGGCTGGGCAGTTTGGTTTTTGTCTGCTTCTAGGTGCCCATCCCAGTGGCGAGAGCAGTGCCAAGTGCACTGCCACCCTCTTGGTTCGTGGCCCCTTCACCTCCCTGTGCAGTGAGTCTGAAATGCTCTGGGCTGGGCTACCTTGTCGGTCACAGAGCATGTGCACATCCAAGTATGCCCCGGGAGGATTTGGGAAGCTAGGCAAACCCCAAGAAAAAGACGAGCCCGTCTCAGCCCACGTCCACCTGGATCACACGGCCGTTGACTCTGGATTGGTCTTGGGACTGTTGGCTGCGGCCGCACTGCTAGGCTGGGCTCCCTGTGACCCAGCACCTGCTGAGGTGTGACCAGGTAGGACAGGCCAGCACGCTGTAAGGGGAACATTTGAAGGGCACAAAACTCCACTGAACTCATGGGGAGCACGAGGCCAGAACTAACTCAGCTAATTAGCATCTCAGCTTAGGGGCAAGGACAGGCACTCCCCCCCCCACCGCCTTGTTTCTGTTTTCTGTACGAATGTGAGACTTGAGTGAGCGAGCTTGGGAGCCGAGCCCCCTCCTGGCTCTCCTATGTCATGTGGTGGGCGCAGCTAGAGCTGAGTGATGGTCCCAGGGGAGCGTGGGCTTTCGGGGCCAGACTGAGCTGGTTTATCTGGACTATGTATATAATTAAGACACTGGCACCCTCTCCTGTGCCCCCCAAAATTTTCGAAAGGTATATTTTATTAACGACAGGCCTGTTGTGTGTGTTACTGTTCCAAGCCTGGATTGCTTTTATTTATTTAAGAAATATTTTCATTTCCATATTGGCTTTATTCTATTCATCCCTGACTGTGGGGGCCCCCTGATCTTTGTATGAGTAGATGGACGGATCACAGGTGCATGTTCATTGAGGCGGCTGCAGGTTGTGTCAAGCTGAGGGTAAGTTCCTTTCATTCTTGCTGGCGTCAGCAGAAAGTACAAAAGCAGGATTCTGTAGCAGAGGACCAAATTAGCTGTATGTCGTCAGATACAGAAAAAAACCCCCCCCTAGCTTTGTAGTGCTTCCGGTTCTGTGAGGATTCAGTGTGTAGCTCGGTGCCTGGCACATAGTAAATGTTAAATATTGTTGTTGTTAGCCTTTCCTAAAACTTGAGAAATTAGGAGCTTAGCTCACTTTCTGTATTGTTAACTCAATACCTATACAAACATATCACGCGTCTGCCCTGCTGGTCGGGATTTTGCTGTGCCCATAAATGCACTGATTGGAAAAATGCACCAGACTTCAGCCCCCAGGGAAACAAGGCTGGGAGAACTTACGACCTGGAGCTGAAAACTGCCATCAAGACAAACCTTTGGCCACACCTAGGCCTTAGCCGACACCTGTCTTTTGGAACATTCCAAGGATTTTGAGGACCTTGGAGCTGTAAGTTGTGCACCTGGAATTGTCACTGTTGTGTATGAAATAGATAATGGAGCCTTTCCTGTGGTTGTTAGGGGAAGGGATGGCCAGTGACTCCTGCAAAATTCCCCCCAGGAGGCCCCTTTGCTGCCCCCTGCTGGCCGGGGTGGCACCTCTGGTCTTCAGGCCAGTTAACCCCCAGCTGTTCCCTTGGAACTCCTGGCCCACTCCTTGGCCTGATCCCAGAGGAAGACCCTAAGATTTGGTCTTGTTCTGGACCCAGCCCCAGAGTGGCTCGTTCGTGTAATGGCTTTCCCTGTTCTGGGGCAGTGGCACCACTCTGGCTTAAGTGTGGTCCTGAAGCAGGACAGAGTGGTTGCAGCAAGCATCTTTACCGCATCATCTTTACCGCATCACTGGGGATGTTCTTCCAGTCATAGGCAGTGTGTGTGATGACGCCCCCTTACCTCCTTCAGGGTCTCACCTTCCCTGTTTCAGATTCTGGGAGTCTTGAGACTGCCCTCAGCCGTACCTGACCACCACTCACTGTACATCCCTGCGCTTGCACGGTGGAAGGGGCCATGGCTTGTGGAGGGTCAGGGCTGCCAGGGGCCCGCCAGGGCCATCTGCAGAACTAGAGGGCCGAGTCCCCCTCCCTGGGCTTGGGAAGCATTGTTTTTTTTTTTTTATTGTCTGCCCCAAGAATTAACCAGACCATAGCATGAAATCGATGCCAAAGGAGTTGGTGACATCTCTTCTGCTGTAGTTTGCTGTTAAAACCCTTGATATCTTTAAGCTAATGGCCATTTGCATCAGTGTCTTTCACCTGACCCTGGTACCCCCGTTTTCTACTGTTCCCTTCTGGGGTGAAGTAGTGCAGGAACCTAAAACTACGGTGTCGCTGTCCACATGTACTGTACTGGCCTAGAGAGCACTGCTTTGTTTTCCACTGTTGTAGAGAAAACTAGGGAGAACTTTATTTTTCAATAAACTTTTCTTGTGTGACAGGTGGAAGTGATTTGTGGGGAAAGGGCTGTACCTGCCCCAGGACCGGTTTCTGAGCGCACTCCCGGGAGGAGCTCAGAGTGAGCCTTCAGGAGGCTCCAGGAAGGCCAGAGCATGTTCGACGTGCAGCGTTCTATCCTCCTCGAAAAGAACAAGTCTGAAACAGTAAGCTTTGGGGCACAGAGCACTTGGTTAGGCTGACGGAAGCCAATGGCAGGTCAAGGTCACACCCACTGCTAGAGGCTTGTCTGTAGGAGGAATGGCCCTGTACTAATCTTTACCAGCATGGGGAGCTCCTGGGTACTGCCCAGAAAGGAGACACTGTGCCCTTCACAGAACGTGGGTGGTGGAACACAGGTCCTAAAGAGGGCACCCAGGCAAGTGCCAGTACCCATGGGCGGGGATTGCAACATCGGAGTGTCACCTCCCCATGCTTCCATGAGCTTGTGAAAAAGGAAGAGATTTACTCTGGGGAGAGGCAGTTGGTATCCTGCACCCCTCACCAGGAGGTGCGGGTTCAAGCCCTGGCTCTGTTCTGCTAAGTCAGTCACCCTCACTGTCTCCCAGCGTAGCATGCTGCTGCCACCCATGTGGGAAAGCAGGACTAAGATCCAGGTTGCCAGCTTTGGTCTGGCCCAACTCTGGGTGCTCTAGATGTGGTGATGGGGGGGTGCACCAGTAGACAGGATCATCTCTCTCAGCCTTATTTTTTTCAAAAATTTTACTTGAAAGTCTTTCCCTCTCTCTCTGTACCTGAGAGAGAGGGAAAGAGATCTTCCATTTGCTGGTTCACTCCCCAGATGGCCCCTGACCAGGGCTGGGCCAGGCTGAAGCCACATCCTTATGCCACAGAGGAAGCCCTGGTGATGGCGACGCCTCTCAGATGACCTCCCTGTACCATCCAGAACAGGTAAAGATCTTTATTGACTAGTCAGTGCTGCGAGCCATCCAGGAGAGGGCAGGAGGGGGCATGGATACGGAAGCAGCACTCCATGTCACACCCACACTGGGTAGCACACCACCTCTTGCGGGCCGGCAGGGACCACAGCATACACATGTGTGCGTACACACGTGGAATAGATCGTTATTTATTACAAACCAACATCTTAACGTCTCTCAAAAATGGGGCCTGTTCGTACAGGAAGAGTAGGGATCATGTGCTTATTTAGCTCGTCCATGCAAAGCTCATACGGGGATCACTAAGTACTTTTAAAAAGAGGATGTTCTCCTTTCACACAAACCAGCTTGGGGCGAGGATTAGTAAAACGGTATGAAACTAACGCAGCACGTGGATAGAAATGAGGTGACGTTGTGACGGTTCTGGATGTCTGATGGGGACAGAAGGGGACAGCTTCCCCTCACACCTGCTGGGACAGTGACAACCCTGGGCCCCGGGGCGGAAGACAGCCAAGCCACACAATGCCCCGAGACAGCAGACCTGGTTCTTGACCTAAGACTACCTTCCTGCCCGCAAGAGATCTGATCTTACCCACAACAGCTGTCTGACCCCGGAAGCAAGGCCAGAGAAGGGGGGGCACGTCCCTTCCCGCAGGGGTGTCTGTCAGGGCAGTGCAGCGAAGGGCCAGTGTTGTGCCATGATGACAAACTGTGGGAAAGAAAATGTCCGAAAAACAAACGATGTGCTGTTCTACACATTGGCACCGTCTGCCTGCGGACACCTGTGCAGCTCACGGCTGTCCTCACTCGAACATCTCGTAGTGGCGCGTCTGCCTCACCCTCGGCACCATGTCGATGAGGAGCCTGCAAGGACGAGACAGAGATGGTCACCCACACCTGGCACCGTGCAGTCCTGTGGTTTGCTGGCTGGGTCAGGTATGGAGGGAATTGTCACTTTCTAGGGTCATGCATGTACCAGTTATCAGGGTATAAATGCATGTTCTTAAGCCTCCGTCATTCAAGTGTTCATTCGAATTCGAGACTACTCCAAACCCCTGGCCCACTGGCAGGCACTCCTTCTCCCCTCTCATTTCCCTGCCAGCCAGTCGTCTACTTTGTCTCTGGATTTCACATGTAGCATCACACAGTACTTATCCTGTCGTGATTGGCCACTTCCTCCTGGCTGGCATCACATTTGAGGTTATAAGCCACACTGCAGTACCTTGCTTTTAATAGCAGAGTAGTAGTTCCCTAAAGGGACCACCCATCAGCTGATGGACAGTGGCTTCCGCCTGTCCCCACTGTAAATACCGTCCTTCATGTCTGAGCTTCGGTGTGGCTGTAGGTCTCAGTCCTCTGGACTACCCACCCAGGAGAAGTGCCAGGGGCAGATGATACCTTGACTAACCCCTAGAGGAAGTGCCAGGGTCTTTATCCGAGCGGCAGTCCCATCCACTGCTGCTCCCATCAGCCGCGGGAGAAGAGGCTGCTGCCTTGACCTTCTCACTGCCCCCTCCACGGCCCCATTTTTGGTTATGGCCATCCTACGATGGTGAGCAAGTGTAGAATGTTGCAAGCACAGACTATGTCCACAAGGACAACTACCCTCCAGGCATTGAGAGGACCCAGGTCATCCCTAAGCTGGGTCCATCAGTACTTATGGAGAACCTTTTGCAAGGAGTATTTAAACCTGTGGCCCTGTCTTAGGCTGTAGGGTGCTCTGTCACCTCCCCTAATTCACTGGGGAATGCCCATGCACAGCAGGAAGCCACTGCAATAGAAACCTGCCCCTTCTTGTTACAAACAGCCAAATGTAAGCTGCAGAGGCTTCAAAGTCTTGGACCTCTTAGAGGTCCCGCCTCAATACTATTGGAACCCTTGCCATGGTCTGGGTACAGGGTCCTCCTCTGTCCTTCCCCAACAGGAAGATGACTGAGGGTAGGGAGTGAGTACTCCTAACTGCCACGAGAGCCAACGTGAGAGTAGGGAAACTTACTTGACCCCATAGGCAAAGATGGTGAGGCCGATGAGCACACCGATGCTGCCATCCAGGTACCAGACCTTGGCGTTGTGCTTGAACACCTCAGCACTCAGGAGAATGGAGAAGCCCATCACGCCACCCACGAGGGAGTTAAACCCTGCAGAGGAAGCAGAGACCTTCACCACCAAGAAAACCACCTCACATCCTCCCTGTGTCTGGGGGAGGGGGAAGAATGGGGGAAGCTAGCCCGACACCTCCCTGACTGGTGAGAGCCAGACTGGGATTCTCCAAGTCACTAACCATTCCTCCCCCTGCTGTATTTCTCTTCTAAGAATACAGGCCTGCAGCTTCTTCTAGGATTTCACCATGCCCAGAGGAGGAGTAGGCACTGAGATCTCTGCAGTGGTCCACCTTCTAAGTTGGGTGGTATAGTTGTTCCATCACATGCCATGGTCCCAAATGATGCAGTTTTAAGAAAGGAAAATACTAAGAGTAAACAATTGATATGTATTAAATCGAGGGGCAATGCCAAGTAAGTCCAGCATCCTATATGGGCGATAGTTCACCTCTCAGCTGCTCCAGCTCTCTGCTAACGGAATGGGAAAGCAGCAGAAGACGGCCCAGATGAAGACCTGAAGAAGCTCCCCGGCCATTGCAACTATGTGGGGAGTGAATCAGCAGATGGAAGAGATCTCTCATTTCCTCTGTAATTCTTCCTTAAGTAAAAATAAAGTCTTTGCAGATAATAATTACATGTCATGTTGAGTAGCTTCTTGAACCCCCTTACTGTTCCACCCTATGTCTCTGGGCCCTTTAAGTAGTCATCTCCTTTTACTTAATTACTGGGACCATTTTTGTTACTGTTGATCTGTTAGTATGTCAGTTTTTAAAAATTAAACTTAGCATAGTGAAATACATGCATAAAAGGTTCAATACTAACATTAGTCTTGGTAATACTTCCCACACAAATAAAGGGAGAAAGTTTCCCATCAGGGTTGAGGTGGTTTGTATACTAAGTCAACAAGATATGGTTGCAAGGATTGACCCAAGTGATGCTGATTGAGAGGGGGAGGCCTGTGCCCTCCAAAGGATCCCCCCTCCTCCAAAAGATAAACGCAATGTCTAGAATCATCTCCATGGTTGGAGAACAGCGATGAACACAAACGTGAAGCTAACATAACATCATCCTTTCCCTTCGTTTCCATCTTACCTGTGAGTTCCCCAAGGCCCCCATGGAAAGGGTGTGGCTTAGGGGGCCTCCTGGCTCCTCCCTGTGAAATGAGCCATGATTCTCACACACCTCGTCACTGCGGTGGACTTTCCTGAAGTCACTGGAACTCCGCACTGCCACCTGAAGCCAGTCACTCTCCTTCCTCCCCATGTATCCTGCTGCCAGCCTTGCCCTAGCCCCTGCTCAGTCCCCTGGCCTCACAATTCTGACTTCTCCCGTGACAGCAGTCAGATCTTCACCACTGCAAGAAAAAGCCCCAGAAAACAAAAACCTTACGAGCTTGCAGTTTTGGACCTTCAAGTCCAAGATCTGGCGGTCCCACTGGCTGGACCTCTGGTGAGGATGAGCAGAGCTCAAGCCACCACTGGCTTGGCTGGTGAGCAAGAGTGGCAGCACCCTCATGGAACTTGCCTTCTAGGAGCATCTGTCCCAGCGATCCACTAAGTTTCTGCACCTTCTTCTCCCAGATTCCTACCTCTTGTCCTGTTCCACCTGCGGGCTCATAGACGCATGTCAAAACAGAACATGCACACAACCAAAGTCCCAACTCCTGTCCGTTCCCAAACCCCTCCCCTAGTGGATCACTTTTTCCGTAAGTGGAACCTACCTCCATCCAGCTACCCACCCTTCTGTCACAGCCCTCATCAAACCCCTCCATTCCTAACTGCCCCCTGCAAGCTCCAGGGCACGCGCTCAGCTGCTCTTCCACTCTCAGCCTCAGCCGCATGGGCTTCTTCAGCAGCATCCCATCCTGCCCACCTCTCACCAGGCGATGGTCCCATCCACTCCCAGCAGCCACACAGCCAAACCCTTCAACAGAAGAACCGCTGCCCCCTGTGTCACCACGTGGAATTCTCCAGGTCATCCCAGCCTGCCCTGCACACTGTACACTCAGCAGCCAACTCAGCTGGGAAATTTGCCTCCTCTCAACACAGACCTCCTTCAGGCCTTGTAATACCCCCCAGCACTGACCCCTTAGCCCCCCTAAAACACTTCCCCTCCACCTGCTCACCACCCCTCCCCACTACTGCTTCCTTTTCTTCCCAGCTCACTCAGTACCTAACATACTATCTGTACCATGTTTCTTTTGCCATCTCTTTCCCCAACTAGAAAACCTAAGCACCAGGACAGGGATGCAGTCCCTTTCCTGGCTTTGTCAAGTACACACAATCACTCTCTTAATGAATGATTAACCAATGGAAGATTAAGATAAAGGGAAGGCTTGGGGCCTGGCCTTTACCAGGCCTGTCCAGCAAGGACCACCTCCACCCAGGTTCTGGTGACACTCAGAAGATGCAGGGGGAGTGTGAGATTCCCCAGGCCACCACTAGATGTCCACTCAACTCCACCAAGTCACCTGCCCTGCCAGGCAGCCCACAGCCAACCCAGAGTGCAGATGGCTGGATGGTTCAAGGCTCTGTGCCACCTATGCCTCTTTCTCCTGCATTTTCTAGAAGGTGACTTACCTGCTCTGCTGGGCTCCCCGCTTGTGACAACAGAATCTGAGTCATTGCAACAGCACACACTGTGGGACTGGGGAAGAGCTCTGAGCTCCAGTTCCCTCCCCAAGGCTCAGCCCTGTACTCATGTCTCTGGTCCCATCCACGCATGCTGGGCCCTGTCCCCTCAGTTTAAACAAAAGTTTAGCACAAAAATCAATGACTGCTGGTGAGCTCAAAGTCTGTGTTGTGACAGACATCAACACCACACCAAAGATTCTCATTAAAAGTCATCTTAGTTAAACCTTGGATACCGCACAAGCACTAGGGTGTTTCTGGACTTGGGCCGGCAGCTCTGTTGACAGTCCATTATTGCACACCACCACTTTACCTTAAATAATACAAAGCCAACTTCAGCAGAGTCCTGATGAGGATAAACACCCATTGCCAAATGTCCACAGTTACTAAGCTTCACCTTGTGGAATAAAGCAGGGAGTCCAGAATTCACCCAGTGTCCCTCATATGTACCATGCTGTCCCCTTCCCCTGCAGATTGGCATCCTGGTTTCAAGGACACTGACCAGCCAGGTGAGCTCTTGCTGAATCAGCCTGGCCCTGTTCACATGTTGCTAGCAAGGGGATCAGTTACCCCACTTCCCAGCAGGAGAGGACAAACTTTGCTGAGCTTTTTCTTCTCCAAGAGAAGGTGCAGGTGCTCAGCCTGGGTGCCCCATCTGTTTAAACATTTGGTAAAAGACCTGCTCCCACCCTTGCCAAGACTGCTATGATCTGCCTTCTGCCTACTTCTCAGGGGTCCCTGCCTGTTCCCCCCCATCCACTGCAGGGGTCTTTCTGCCTGTCCAATAGCCCTTTCCCATTGTTGCCTGTACAGGGAACAGTCCTCCCCTTTCCTTTAATCACCTGATGCGTTACTGTGCTTACACATGCATATGCTACCCACACAAAGTTTCCCAACTCCCAGATGTTGGCCACAACTGCCAATCATGAACACCAGGACTATACCAACAGTTAACATCACCCAAGCCAGAAAAAAAGGGGCTACATAATCTCCCAAGGGGTCCATTCCTTTCCTGGAACATATACACTGTGGCTTTACTAGCCTCACTTTATTCTCTCTGAACTATAATTCATTACTCCATCAGCAAAATGGAGCAAAAGCAAGGCAGCTGCTACCACTGACATTAGAAAGACATCCTTATGGTTGGCATTTCCTGTCAGTGTGAAGTCTAAGTAGGCACCTATCTGGATGTCAGTGATACTAAGAACTCACCAGTTGAGGCAGAGGGCCCACTCTTTCCACAAGATAGGAATCATACCCCATGGTGATGGGCTTGGACTGGATGGAGAAGGGCCCAGGATCACTGCTGAAGGCCATATTCAGGCCCCTGGGGAATGCTTTTTAAATGTTTGGTTTATTTGAGAAGCAAAAAGTTACAAAGAGGGGAAGAGACAGAGATCTTCCATCCACTGGTTCACTCCCCAGATGGCACCAACAGCCAGGACTGGGCCGGGCTAAAGCCAGGAATCAGGAACTTCATCCTGATCTCCCTGGGGCCTAAGGCCTTGAGCATTTCCTGCTGCTTTTCCCAGGCCATCAGCAGGGAACTGGATCAGAAATGGAGCAGATGAGACATGAACTGGCGTCCATATCGGATGCCAGTGTCACAGGCTATGCCTTATGGGGGACACTTTCTTACATTCTGTCACTACTGAATAGATAAAGATGCCAGCCCTCTGCAAGTCAGAGGGGCTTGCAGTCCATCCTTAGGTCCACCCAGGAATCAGCTGAAGAGTGGCTGTGGCATGCCCACCACTGGAAGTCAGCCTGTTGGAATGCCTAAGTCTTCTGTTCTGGGCACAAGGGTACTTCCAAGACTGGATTGGGCTCAAGTCAGCATGAAGGATGTGACTGCTAGGCAAGGATGGGCAGCGCTTGCAGCAGAGACATGACCCTCAGGCCTGTTAGTACACCTGACAAGAGCTATGCCCACATCTACAGCTGGGTCTCTGACTTCCAAGGTGGTCATTCCTGCCCCTGCTCCACCCAACCCCAGCCCACTGGGCAGAGCTCAGCTCCACACACAGCCCAGGATGAAAAGGCAGAGGCCACACCGGGTACCCAGGCTCCACCAATTGAGCAAGCAGGGCCCTCCCATGGCTGTCCTCCTGGTCCCATACTACCCAGACTATTGCGTTCAACTATTTCACATGAAACAACCTTGCCAGTGTGGGGCAGGGAATGGAAGAGGGATATTTTCTTTTTAAAAAAAAAATCCAACAATTTCTGCTCTATTTTATGCATATTTAGCCACCAACCCACAGCAACGGTCCCCTAATTTTTGCTACTCTGCTGCTACACTAGGACTCTTCACGTGCCCAGGAACGAGCAACACCAAAATAGCTCTGTCCATCAGGTCTGCCGGTAATGCACTGATGCTGATTTGGGGTCCAAAAATGCCCTTTGTATAGTTCATACCCCTGCTATAACTCAGAGGTCACACAGGAAGTCCTCCTGATCCACAGGGACATATGCAATTTCTTTTTCTTTCCTTCCTTCCTTTCATTTTTTTCTTTTCTTCATTTCCTTCCTTCCTTTTATTTTTTTTAACCTGCACAGAAACCTGTAATTGCACCAAGTACAGGGTCATTCACAAAGGAAACATTTGCAGAGCCAGGAAAAGGTTCACGATTGTTTTATGGAGCAATGGCCATAAAACACAACTCTCAGAAGCCCTTTGTGCCATCATGATCTTCATCTGTTAGGAGGTCAGAATATAAACGATTAGTACACAGTTTATTAAATTCCATGGGCAGAAGATAGCTGCCTTGTTATGAGAGCCCTGAGAATCATTCAACAGTGTGGGGAAAAGAGAGGCTGGTGGAGGATGGATTCCAAACCGTTGAGCCACCCTGCAGGACAGCAGCTCGCAGCAACCTGGGAAGCGTCCTCCCTTGCCCTGAGCTCAGCCCCATGGCTCAGCCTGACTCACCATCTGTAATGAGTGCTCTGCTGGTGAGAACCTTGCCCAGCATAAACTTCAGCACAGCCAGGATGCTGCAGAGGATCCCACTTAAAATGGAGACACTGAACAGGAAGTCATCCTGCAAGAGAAAGTTTCAGATATCAACAGGTCATCTCTGGCTAGAGCAGACTGCTCGCCTTAAGCATCAGCTTTCTTCTGACCTTCAGTGAAGTATGCTGCCACCAGGTGGTGGGGGTGTATGGTCGGCTTTGCATACTTGTTGGGAAGCAGAAAAGGACGGTCAAAAACAAGTACTGCAGATTTCAATCTATTTAGAAATTCATTACGCTTTTCCTTCATTTCACCTTCCCACTGCTGTGTCTCAGTGAGTCACAGTCATCGATCACATCAGAGTTGGTCAGAACTCTAAGGACTGCATCTTCTCAGGAGTGTTTTTGGCTGATGATTCAGTTGGCTGAGAATTTGGGGTTGCACCACCACCCTAAGAACCCTTGAATGCAGAGCCAGCAGAATTAACCACAGGGTCAGTAATGGCCAGAACTACTTAAAATCCTGTTTTTCCCCCTTAAACTCATACAAGGTGATAAACAGAGAATTCAGATGTAAGTCACCAAAGTGGGGAAAATGACATCTAAAAATACTACTTGCTCTTGACGTTATCTTAGACCTTTCTATACACTTCTACCACCACTCTGCAAGCAAATGAGTGAGTCATGGAAGCAAAGAGAGCCACTGTCTCCTGTCATCAAATCTACCTTGTGCCTGTTTGCAGTGCCTTTATAGCAGTCCCATGAGATACCACCTCTGCGTTCTCTAGCAGTAAGATGCAACCGCCAACAGCAACCTGTCACAGCATTCGCCTTAGGTGTTTACTCTTAATACATTTGTTAAGCTGATGACAGAGTATAGGAGGAAAGATACAGCCTGTCTCCCTGGGCCCAGGACTGAACAAAGGCCCTTTGAAACTCACCTTATTGGCCATGGGATATCTGTGTAGTTCCCCCCTTCAAAGGAAAGAGCAATGCTGATGGGCATTTCAATCTCCTCCTGTTCATAGATTCTTTGCCATTCCTTCTTCTAGGTTAGTTCATCACTCACCCCATCCATTCCTCTTGAGTTAGCACTGGACTTGGTGACTGAGACACAGCCCATAGGTATGGGAAGGAGACAGTCACTTCCTAGCGGTGAAGGCCAGCAGATGGCACCTTAGCCACCACATCAGAAATGGACATTATCAGCATGAATTAGCTCTGTGAATATCATGTGCTACCTGACATTATTTGATATGTGATGTGACATGACAAGAGTACTTGACCTCCACAGTATGCTACTCCAAAACTAAACAACCCCAGGTTCATCATGAAAAAAAATTCCATTATATATCTTAAACTCATCACAGGGGGACAGCCGACAAACCAGCTGACAGTCTTCACCCAAGGGAATGTTGTGAAATACAAAGCAGGAAGTTACACAGGAGTGATGGGAAGAGAGCTATTAGACCTCCTGCCAAGGAGGAATCAGGTATCCTGCTTTTCCACTTGGACTCACCCAAGACCACCCACTTTGTAATTTAACTTGTGTTTAAAGTGTCCTGCTACAACAGGAACTCAGGCAGACCAGTGAAGTCCAGCTCACAGCAGGTGTGCAGTGAGTTCCAGTTTGACATTCAAACAACCCTGTCTCCCTCTACGATCATCACAACAGAATGAGCATCACAGCTTTGCTCCACCCCTGCTGCCATTCCTCGTGCACCCTGGGAAGCCACATGCATGGGCAGTCCAACCGTGTGCAGCTCCCTGATGTCAGTCACAAATGCCATCCTGAGTACCATGACTGCAACCACCAGTTAGCACCCTTAAACCTTAGAGACAAAAAGCCCCAAGCCAGGAATCAGGGACCAGGTTCTCTCTCAACAGACCTATTCCTCCCCTGGAACATACTTTAATAAAATTTTTTTTAAAGTCCATACTTTCAGGGCCCAGCGCTGTGGCCTAGCGGCTAAAGTCCTCGCCTTGAACGCCCCGGGATCCCATATGGGCACCGGTTCTAATCCCAGCAGCTCCACTTCCCATCCAGCTCCCTGCTTGTGGCCTGGGAAATCAGTCGAGGATGGCCCAAAGCTTTGGGACACTGCACCCACCTGGGAGACCTGGAAGAGGTTCCAGGTTCCCGGCTTTGGACCAGCACAGTACCGGCCATTGCAGTCACTTGGGAAGTGAATCATCGGACGGAAGATCTTCCTCTCTGTCTCTCCTCCTCTATGTATATCTGACTTTGTAATAGAAAAAATAAATAAATCTTAAAAAAAGTCCATACTTTCCTCTTCCTGAACCATAATTGGTTCCCCTGGCAAAAGTAATCCAGGCAAAGTGGCCACTGCAGGCAGCAGGAAGCCTGGGGAAGTCAAAACAGAGCCCAAGTCATCAGAACAATGCTGATCTCTCATCATTCACTGTCCCCCCGGCACAAGAGATGTTACCTTCAGAGCAGGCTGAATGAAGGGTGTTCTGGAACTCCCTAGCCTCTCTTCAAGACTCTGCTATAAATCTAAACTCATCACACGTATACATTTTTTAAAAGTCATCATCCCACCTCCTCAAATGATCGGTCGGCTCTTGTGAAGCATGGTCTCCTGAAAAATCGCAAGTCTTTTCTTGTGCTTGCAGCTGTAGAGCACAGAACTCCACAATGGAGTGGAGGGCCAAGAATCCCCAAACCTAAGCTCCTTTTGGAGGGGAATGTAACCTCAGGACAGGAGATGGTGCCCAGGAAAATAACGTGAGTATTACAGTGCAGTGTGAAAGCTGTGTTGCCCCAACACACACATGTTAACACTTAAAAACGCCAGTGTGGTGCTCAGGGGAGGCAGAGACTGAGTAGTGAGAAGGTTTGGGCAGATGGACTCTGCATGAATGACATTAGGACCCTTACAAAATGGAGTACTAAGGGGTCAGTTCTCTCCCATTCAGGGTAGGGCTCAGCAGGTGGATGCCATCCGTGAACAAGGAAGCGAGCCCTCCGCACCAGACACTGAAGCTGCTGGAGTCTTGATCTTGGACTTCTCAACCTCTGAAACTGTGAACTCTAAGTTTCCTTTGTTCAAAAGCACCCAACTCTACAATATTTTTCACAGACAGCCCAAATGGACTATGACACACAATCAGGAAATCCCACACAATATGGTTCCTAAAACTCAGCACAGTTAACGAAAAGTAGACAGTCAATGAAATTAAGTGCTGGAAATCCCCAAATTCAATTCGCCTGGGCCAGAGCTTCTTTGACTCATTTTAACATCTTCCCATTTGCAGAACCCTCAGCCAAGGGGGGAGAAAGGTGGGGTTCACCCTACACAGGCTCCAGAGAGCAGGAGTCAGGACACCTTCCTCCTGCAGGTAATGTGCAGAAGAGCCACCGGTGGCCTCGGAGTCCTCGCTCGCCACTCACCAGAGGCTTGGCTCACCAAGGCAGTGGACACACGGGGCAGACCCTTGCTCACATCTTGTCTCCAGCAACTGTTAGGAAAACACACCCTCAACTTGTGAGTCTCTGTTCTGACTTCTGCAAGGGAGACACAGTAGGCCCTCAGGAGTTGCTGGTGTGCAATACAAGGCAACAATTGCTGCAAAAGGGGCCTGAAACAGCACCAACATACTCAGCTATTCCCTCGTGTATGTATAATGGTGAGGTCAGACAAAATGTAGCGAGTGCCCCTGCACGGGGAATGTTCAAAGTTATTTCCTAGAGGAAAGGATGCATGATGAACTGGATGTGTCGCACAAACCAGAACTGGCATTCACCGTGACTTATCAAATGGGAGGGGTGCTTCAAGATCCTTCCTTCACCTGAGGAGCCCCATCTCAAATCAGCTGACAGACTCAAGGAGATCCTGTGCCTTGCCAAGAATCGCTCAGCAAAAGACAGGACCCAGAACTGGGCTCTGCTACCAACTGTCCAAACTCTGAAAACAGGGACAGCCACTTCCTTGCTAGATATTCACTTCCTAGAGTTCCCAGCATTAGGGCTCTAATTTCCTCCAGTTGCATCTTCACTGATAAAAAACAAACAAAAACAAGAAAAGGTTGAAAGAATTCAGCCACTGATTGAGTCAAAGATTCATGCACATTAAACGTAAATGCTCGGGCCTGGCAGCGTGGCCTAGCGGCTAAAGTCCTCGCCTTGAATGCCCCGGGATCCCATATGGGCACGGGTTCTAATCCCGGCAGCTCCACTTCCCATCCAGCTCCCTGCTTGTGGCCTCGGAAAGCAGTTGAGGACGGCCCAATGCATTGGGACCCTGCACCCACGTGGGAGACCTGGAAGAGGTTCCTGGTTCCCGGCATCGGATTGGCGCACACCAGCCCGTTGCGGCTCACTTGGGGAGTGAAACATCGGATGGAAGATCTTCCTCTCTGTCTCTCCTCCTCGCTGTATATCCGGCTTTCCATAATAATAAAAATCTTTAAAAAAAACAAACAAACGTAAATGCTCTATTAATCATGTCCATGTCGACAAGTTCTTTTAAGACCTCAGAAAGTGAAAGCCCCTTGTAGCCATCTTCAAGCCACAGACTCAATAATACAAAAATTTTAAAAACTTATGCAGGGGAACAGTCACATTCAAATATGAACTAGGGTAAAAAAAAACCACAAAAGGCTCGTCTTAATACACAGAGCTCATGGGGTCTTTAAGATGAGCAAAGTTACAGAAAATGGACAAAGGACATGGACAGAAGACAGAAATGAAGCAAATTTTAAACATAGGAGAGATGCTCAAACTCATTTATAAAAGAAAACAAAGCAAACCTAAGAAGTCATTTCAACCTATCCAAGAGCATTAAGGCTTCAGGACACAAGCTATCACACAGCCATTAGAGCAGCACAAGGTGGTGCCAGCAGCACAGGGAACAATCCAACAAATTTTCTAGAAAATCCTGACCACCTGCTTATGTACATTTATCTTACTGCTATACCTATGCATGTTTGAAAATGATACTACATACAATAATCATGATGGAACTAGAAAGAAAACAGAAAAACCCAGCATCGAAGGTAGGGAGTCTAACGTATCCCTCTGACCTGTTGACAGAATAGGTGTGTAGAAGTTCCGTCAGCACATAAAACTATCAATCAACTTGAGCTGACATTTACGGACTATCTACCCTGTTCCTGTAGATCACACTCCTTTCAAGTATATAGTATGTTCATTAACGTAAACCATATTGCATAATATAAAACAGAGCTCAATCAACAACAAGATTAAACTCACATGAAGAATATTCTCTGACAAAAGTGGAGCTAAACTAGAAATCAGTCATAGGAAAAATATCTCATCTGTAAAAATTACATAACAAAATAACATTTCTTAAAAACAAATGAACTGAGCCCAGTGTGGTAGCCTGGTGGCTAAAGTCCCTGCCTTGTACCTGCTGGGATCCCATTTGGGTGCTGGTTCTAATCCCAGAGGCTCTACTTCCCATCCAGTTCCCTGCTTGTGGCCTGGGAAAGCAGCCTAGGACAGCCCAAAGCCTTGGGACCCTGCACCCACATTGGCGACCCAGAAGACGCTCCTGGCTTTGGATCAGCATAGCTCCAGCCGTTGCAGCTGCTAGGGGAGTGAATTAACAGATGGAAGATCTTCCTTTCTGTCTCTCCTCTTATTTGTATATCTGACTTTCCAATAAAAATAAAAATAAACCTTAAGAAAAAAAAATGAACTGGCCCCGGCACGATAGCCTGGTGGCTGAAGCCCTCACCTTGCATGCACCAGGATCCCATATGGGCTCCAGCTCATATCCTGGTTGTTCCACTTCCCTTCCAGCTCCCTGATTGTAGTCTGGGAAAGCAGTCAAGGACAGCCCAAAACCTCCCTGCACCCACATGGGAGACCTGGGCAAAGCTCCTGGTTCCTGGCTTAGGATCAGCTCAGCTCCAACCATTGCAGTTACCTGGGGAGTGAACCAGTGGATGAAAGATCTTTCTCTCTGTCTCTCCTTCTCTGTAAATCTGACTTTCTAATAAAAAAATAAAATCTTTTCTAAAAAGCAAATGAATCAAAAAAAGAAGTCACCATGGAAATTAGAAAATATCTTGAAATGGAAAAAATGAGAAAAGGGCATATTAGTGAGGTTAAGGCAAAAAAAAAATTTTAAAAGGTTTCAAGTTAAATACTTCAAAGGCCAAAATCATTGTCCTGAGGTTCCCCTTTAAGCATCAATAAAAAGAAAATAAAATTAATCCCAAAGGAAGAAAATACAAAAGGAAAATAGAGAATGTAAAGAAAAAGAAAAAGCCTGTAAAGATAGGTAACACTGAACAAAGCCCAAGGACTTGTCTAGAAAGAGGACAGAAGTCACTACTGTCCAGCAATAAAAAGCCACATCATTACAGACCTGACAGGATCAATGACGGGTACAAAGCAGAGCAACATCCCCAACGTCACAGCACTAAATTTGACAACATGGATTTTTAAAAGACAAATCAAAGCTACTCAAGAAGAAAGAAACTAAGCATCTTGTATCGGTTGAAGACACTAACATGTAATTAAAACCACCTCACCACAACTTTTCAGACTGGACAGTTTTACTGATTAGTTCCATCATACATTGATAGCCATATAAGGAAAAAAATTCCAAACTCTCCCAGAAAATAAGAAAGCATTTCATTCACCCCAGAGGCCAACATGAACATGAAAATAAAATCCAAACATTACAACAAACCGACCAGCAGCTCTCACTAACACAGACAACAAGGCTTTAACACAGTTTTAGTAAAATGAATCCAACAATAAGGAAAAGTGAAAAATACCTCAGAATTAAGCAGGTTTTAACCCTAGAAAAAATGATTAAGCAATAAAACTTCAAAGTAATTCCCCTAATTAACAGACCAAAATGAAAATTCATGTAATCATCTTGGTAGGTGCAGAAAGAACATTTGACATAATTCAGTAATTATTCATGGATATACACTATATAGAACAACTAATTTGAGAGAAAGATTGCAGATCTCAATGTAAGAGCTATAAATGTAAAACTCTGCACCATTTATGACCTTAGGTTTTGCATGGGTTTCTTAGGACAAACAATAATAAGATGGTCAATCTTGTAGCCTTTAATGGGTTAAGCCACCAACTGCAATGCCAGCATCCCATATGGGCATGGGTTCAAGTTCAAACTGCTCCATACCCAGTGCAGCTCCTTGGCAATGCACATGGGAAAGCAACAATGACCCAAGTGCTTAGGCTCCTAAGGCTCCTGGCTTCTGACTTCAACTCAGCCCAGCGCCAGTTGTTGCATCCAAGTAGGAACTGAACTAGCAGATGGAAGACATCTCTTTCTCTCTCCCTTTCTGTAATTATGCCTTTCAAACAAATTTTTTTTAAAATAAATTATTTCCATTAAGGGAAAGAATGATAAATTGTACTTCATCAACATTAAACACTTGTTCTTGAAAGACTATGAAGATAAACCACATCAGGGAAAAATGTTTGCAAAATACATCTGATAAAGGACTTGTATTCAGAATATATGAACCATTCTACATCTCGGTGGGTAACAGATGAATCAGTTTTTGAACAGACTTTTTGCCCGTGAAGATGTTAAGAGCAGTAAATGAGCACATGGGGAGACAGACAGCAACACTGGTAACCAGGGAATGTGAACAGAAGCACGACTAGATACTATTACATACCCTCTACAGTCACTCAATTAACGACAGACAATACCAACTAGGGTGAGGATGTGGAACAACCAGAACAACCTCTAATATATTGCTGGCAGCCGTACAGGATGGTACAGTCACTTTACAGTGGTGCTGGTATTGTGCCTTCATGGGTAGAGCCATTATCTGCGATGCTGGCATCTTATTTGAACACCAACTCATTTGCCAGCGGTTCCACTCCTGATCCAGATTCTTGCTAATGGCCTGGGAAAAGCCACAGAAAATTGCCCCAATACTTGGGCCCCTGTCACCCTGGCTCCAGC
This sequence comes from Ochotona princeps, assembly GCF_030435755.1. Taxonomy (NCBI): domain Eukaryota; kingdom Metazoa; phylum Chordata; class Mammalia; order Lagomorpha; family Ochotonidae; genus Ochotona; species Ochotona princeps. Next base: position 19,360,420 of record NC_080836.1, read on the forward strand.
CTGGCCCTGCCCTGGCCATTTTAGCCATCTTGAGAGTAAAACAGACAATGGAATCTCTCTCTCTCTCTCTTGCACTTACTCTGTCTTTCCCCTTTCCTATAACTGATTTTCAAATACATAAATACATCTTTTAAAGAGCAGATTGGCCATTCTATAGCAAAGTTAAATGCAGACTTTCAGGGCTTGGTAATCCAACTTCTTGGATTTTATCCTAAAAAAATAAAAACACATATCCAAACAAATATGTGTATACCAATGTTCTTGGCTACTAATTTTATTTCAAAATTGGAATGAATAGGAGCACTAGTTAAGATGCGGCTTGGGGTCCCTGCATCCCATATCATAGGTTGCTTGTAATTCAGTTTCCTGCTAATGCACACCCCAGGAGGTAGCAGGCAATGGCTTAGGTAATTGGATGCCTGCCACTCACGTGGGAGACCTGGATTGACTTCCAAGTTCCTAACTTCAAGCTGGCCTAGGCTTGGATGTGGAGAACATTTGAAGAGTAAAATGGTAAATGGAAGATCTCTGTGTGTGCATGTATGTGTATCTGTCCTTCTAATAAAGCAGAAAAAGGAAGTAACATTAAGGTCTAATATGTGGTGAGAGGAAAAGCAAATTGTGATCTATCCATACAATGGATTTTCACTCAACAATTACAAATACTAAACCATAGGACATTCAACATGAACAGACTTACATCTCAAAAGCATTCAGTGCAGACAGATACAAGAGACTAAATACGATATATTCATAGAGGGCATAGTGGTATTGTGGGTTAAGCCACCACTTGGATACCAGCATCCCTTATCAGAGTGCTAGTTCAAGTTATGGTTACTCTGCTTCCAGTCTAGTTTCCTGTGGATACATCTGGGAGGTAGAAGATGATGAGTGATTCAAAGTACCTGGGTTTCTGTCATGCACCTGGCTCCTGGCTTTTGGCTGGTCCAGCCCCAGCTATTATAGACATTTGGGGAGTGAGCCAATAGATATGAAGTATTTCTCTCTCTCTCTTTAATGAGTGAATAAATAGATGTAAAAAAACTGTATGATTCCATTTATAAGGAATTCTTTTTTTTTTTTTTTATTGTTAATTATTTTGCATTATGTGACAGTTTCATAGGCTCTGGGAATCCCCCCCTCCCTCCCCCTCCCCTCCCCCCGGTGGATTCCTCCACCTTGATGTAGTAATACAGTTCAAATTCAATCAAGATTCTTTCATTGCAAACATATACCAAGCATAGAGTCCAGCTACTTATTGTCCAGATTGGTTGAACAGTTTCTTGGGGAGACCTTTTCTGGTCTGAAGTTTGAGCTGGCAGAATATCATCACAGTCAATTAAGAGTCCCAATATAACATCAACAGCAATTTGCAATGTTATGGAATTGACATGGTTTTGAGTAACCAGTGTATTAAAAAGAAAAAAAAAAATAAAAAATAAAAAAGGAGAACAAGTCCTAGCCACAACCTATGATTAGCTCATTGACATTTCAATTTAGTTCATATACAGGACCGGCTGCTCTATACCTTAAAATGGCCATAAGGCACCATTCAGCTGTTTCGTGTCCATTTCATCTTAGTATTTAGTCAGTTGTTGTGTTGAAGTAAAATTTTGCTGATCTTGGCAGATTTTAGGATAATCCAGACTGGCTTGTAACTCTAACAAGATATATGTCAACATTTTAGGTGCAGAACATTTTTTTTTTTTTTTTTGGGGGGGGGTGTGCAGGAAAATCCTCAGCACCATGGTGAGGAGTAAAACTAATCTTTGTGACCCACCCAGCGAGGCATGAGCCAATCCATGCCAGCTCTTTCCTGTCAGATTTCAAGCTCTACTTTCTGCTGTTTATTTATTTTAGGTTTTTTTTTTTTTTTAGTTTGTATGATTGTTTGTTTGCTGTGAGGGGTTTTCGAAGCGATCCCGATGGTCATTGCGAGGGAGGGGGGGTCCAGAGGTGGAGCCAGGCTCGGACCAGAGAAAGCTCTCCTCCCTGGTCCCGAAGGACGTTTATTGTTCTTCTGTTTCTGCAGACCACTCAGGGCTTCTGGTTGTCTTTCCGATGACGTTGGTTTCTGCACTGTAGTGTTTGGACTTCTTCCATCCCCTGTGGAAGCTCCGGTTGGGGGTGGGTGACCTCAGAGTACTCGGCCTCCGAGGGCATCCAATTCCCTGTGGCCTCCTTGGCAGTTGGGATATAGTCCTTGTTGCTCGTATTAATAGTTTGTGGTGAAGGTCTGGGAGTCTTCATGGTTGGGATCCAAGCTTCCTATTTATAAGGAATTCTTGAAAAGGAAAGCCACAGTACCAGAAAGCAAATCATCTGGGGAGAATATTTACTTAATGATAGCAAAAGGGTCTAAGAAAATTTGGGGGATGATGGAAGCTTTCTAGATCTTTATTATGGCAGTCGTACTGTGATTACAGTTATCAAAACCCACCAAATTGCACATTAAAAAGGATGATTTTCATTTTATGTATTCTATTTCCACAAAAACGTATTTTCAAAAGAGGCAATTTATCTCAGATAACCCTATGACAATTACTTATATGTACGTAATGTAGATCCACACATTATCATAGTACACATCACGTCCATTATCCCAGCATGAGGTAGAGGACAGGGATCTAACCCACTGCAATCACAAGGACTGAACCTGAGACACAGAGAGGGACTCTTTCCCACCCACTTCACTGTCCACTTACACAACATTCAAAAGCATCTGTGAGCCGAGCTAGTGCACTGCAAGGAAGAGCCATCAGAATCACAGTACACAAAGTCTTTTGTTTTTCTTTTAAAGATTGGAAAGTCAGATTTGCAGAGAGAAGGACAAAAACAAAGATCCTCCATCTGCCATTTCATTCCCCAAGTGGCCTCAATGGCTGAAGCTCAGCTGATCTGAAGCTAGCAGCCAGGAGCCTCTTCCAGGTCTCCCATAGGGGTGCAAGGTCCCAAGGTTTTGGACCATCCTCTACTGCTCTCCCAGGCCACAAGCAGGGAGCCACAGGGCAGTGAACAGCTGGGACACAAACTGGTGCTCACATGGGATCCCAGCATATGCAAGGTGAGGACTTACCTACTAAGCTATTGCACTGGGCCCTACATGAAGTCATTTACAAGCAGTTTTATGGGAGGTGCAGGAATGTTTATTAATACAGTCAGCTGACAGCTTGACCCTTGTCTAGTCCATTCAGGCTGCTATAAAATACTATGGACTATAGTTCACTGATGACAGAAATGTATTTCTTATGGTTCTGGGAAGCCCCAGGTCAAGGTACAAGAAAATCCCACATCTAGAGACAGCTGCTTTCCAGCCCAGAGATGATGCCTTCTGGCTGTGTCCTCACAAGGTGGGAATGGAAAGGAAACTACCACACTTCTTTTTATACAAATTTATTTATTTATTTGAAAATCAGAATGTGTGTGTGTGTGCATGAGACAGAAAGAGAGAAAAAAAGAGACAGACAGACAGACAGAGACACTTATCCTCTGGTTCACATCCTAGACAGCCAATGGTCCGGCCAGTTAGTTGGGTGATCTACTATGATTCCCAGGCCATTAGCACAAAGCTGTATCTGAAGTGGATCAGCCAGAATTCAAACCTGCACCATATGGCATGCCTGCACTGCCGGTGCTGGCTTCACCCACTGTGTCAAGACACCAGTCCCTTCTCAGGCCTCTCCTACAAGAGTTTAAGCCCATTTGTGAGGATTCTAACCTCAAAAGCTAACCACCCCTTAAAATCTACTCCCACTCCAAATCATCACTTTGAAATAGGGATTTGAACATTCAATCTGGAATAGATGGAACACAACCCTCCAGCCCTAGCAAACATTCATCATGTCAAGAGCACAGGCTGAAGCTATGTCCACCCCAGGTTCGGTACAGCCATTGCTTGGGGTGGGGAGGGAGAATGCTAAGGTGATTGCTTTCTAATGACTAGACTGAACCCTGAGAGGTTCCTGCTTAGGAAGCAACATACCCCAGGGACAATGTTGCTCAGCAGTAGCTGTTTTACTCTAGACTCTTGCAGAGAAGCTGGTTATCAGTGGGGACAGGCCTGAACTTGGATGAAAGCCAGAATCCTGGATTGGACAGACCCTCGCTCACATGTCCAGATATGAGAACCAAGTTGGGTCTGAACACTTCCCTACCAGTCAGGGGGTAGACAAGCAGTGTTGTAGGACTCCTTGGCCCTACCTGGACCCCGCTTCTCTGTGTTGAAATCCTAACCTAGATGTGATGATAGGAGGGGATGTGGCCTTCAGGAAGGGATTATATCATGATAGAGCCTCACCAATCAGATTAGCTACCTTCCTGATGAAAGAGGCCCCAGAGGTGCCTTGCGCTTTCCCACAGCGAGTGCTCAGGGAATGATTGCCATCTGCAAAGCAAGAAGTCGACTCTGGCCAGACACTGAACCCACTGGCTCCTTGATCTCAGCCTTTAAAACTGTGAGATGGACATTTCTGTTGTGGTCACACCACTCGGTCTACCATATTATTACAACAGCCAGAAAGCACCAAGATCCAGATACCCTTCAGCCTGCTCCCAACACACCCCCTCTACCCTCCAGACTGGGTGGAAAGGAGCCCAAAGTCAGCTCATGTGGTTGCAATGTCTATTTCAAGAGCTGCTAATACTTCCACTCTAATTTTTATTTTCATTTCCAAGTTCACAGTCCTGATGTGTAAAAAGTAACACACTAACTTGATGACACAAACTACTGATAGATGAATTTCAAGAACTGGACAGACTCTGAGGGTACAAAATGTTTTTCATTCCCAACTCTGGCTTATGCCAAGGGTAGTCCTGGAGACACATGGCCCAGAGCCCCACATCAGTACATCCCAAGCAAGGACAAGCATACTCCCGATTGTAAATAAACAGAAATCATGAAACCACACATCATCAAGGGCTTAGTGAACATCCAACTCACACTACATGGGAGGAAACCAGGTCCTGGGAAACGTGGGCCCCCTGAAACACAGAGAAAGGAGTTCCCAGTCACCCTGTTTGTCTTAGCAGCCTGGCACTGGCCACCCCATCTAAATCTCTCAGCCCAGGCTGCAGTACTAGGAAAGCCACAGGGCTAATTTGAGGATTCAGAAGCATCAGAAGAGGACCAATAACACTTGATCTGGATGAAAATTCTTGTGCTGACACATAATGTTAAATATCGCCAGGCAGCTCCAGCACACTGGGTCAGCCAAGCTGGGTCATCAAATGTCTTGGAAAATGCAGGGCCTCAACACTGCCTCCAATACAACCTGATGCCTGCAGGATGACAGTCCACATGACCTAGTGTACAATTCCTTTTTCATCTTCCCTTAGAAAAACCAAACTCAACTTATGAAGCCAAGCCAATGAAGCTGATCTCTTACCACACTGTGCCTCCCACTCTGCTCCTCCAACACAAGGGACAGCATGCTCCTATCTCTGGGCCTTTGCATATGCTGTTCCCACCACATCCACGTAACTCACTTCCTTGCCCCTTCACCATCACTCTGCTCAAGTTTCATCTTCTCAATGACATAGTCCCTCCTATTCGTCTGATCTTTTTTAGACAGGCCATTTTACTTTCAAACACACATGCTTATATTTAAAGTTAATAGAATGGAAAACTCACTTGTTCTGCATTAGACCAGCCATGTTCCAGTGTTCCACATGACTATGGGCCATCACATTAGACTGAAGACACAGGATAGCTCCACCATCCCAGGAAGACTCATTGGTAATACTGCTCCAGAAATAAGCTATTTTTTTCCTCTGCACTTGAGATAAATCAAGAATTGGCTATCAAGTGGAACAGACAAGTGCAGGACAGCAGCAGCTAGAGGTCATGCATGGCCTGGCCAATGGCCCAAAGTAATAGATAAGGAGACAGGAACTTGAATTCACAGGGCAAATTGCAATTGCCTAATGTTCTGCCTCTAAAATGTGCCTAGAGTTTTTAAATATTACAGTATGCTTTTTCGTTAGAGGTATCAAGTGAAAAATGAGAAGATAGATTTTTGAGATTCAATATGAAAAATTGTATCAATGGTATCACTACCCCCAAAACAAAATTTAGGGAGCAGGCCAGATGGAAAAGCAAGTTAAGCTATCACCTTTAACGCTGGCAGCCCATATGGGCATCAGTTTGAGCCCTGGCTTCTCCACTTTGTATCCACTTCCCTTCTAATGCACCTGGGAAAGCAGAGATTGGCCCAAGGGCTTGGACTCCTGTTACCCACATGGGAGACCCAGATGAAGCTCCTGCTGCCTGGTATTAGCCTGGCCCAGTCTCAGCCCTGGTAGCCATTTGGGAAGTGAATCAGAAGGAACATCTCTATCTTCCTTCTCTAAGTAACGTTGCCTTTCGAATAAAATACACAAATGCTTAAAGAATGCTTGAATAATTATTTTCACAAAAAAATAGACATTTCCATTATTACAGAAAATCCCTCATGTCCCTTTCTCAGTCTCCTGTACCTACTTACTGACTTGAATCAGCAGTTTCTCCTATACTTGAACGTTCACCTAGAATAGAATCACACAGTGTGTTTTTTTGGTCTGGTGCCTTTGTCAGTGCCTTGAGTTGAGGATCCATCCCCATTGTGACAGGTTTCTGTAGTTCATGGAAACTGAACCCCAAAATAGTAGTGCCTTGAATTCAGATGCCAGTTACCATAGGGTCATGGTCTCCCAGCCTTAGCATAAAGTGCCCTTGCCTTGCCTTGCCTTTCAGTAGCACTAGCATTAACTCACAGGATGGAGGGAATAATACAGCCAATCCTACAAGAATTTCATCACTGGCACCCTGAGTTCATTTGCTTCTCTAATAGGTAATGCCTTAGTGACTAGCATTTTCTTGAGGGGTTTTGTCTAGGGACATCCAGGACTGGGTAGGGGAGCTCTAGCCCCAGGGAAGAAAGTAACTACCACCTATATGTATCCTGCAGACTAACAGAAGACTCTCGGATCGTCACAAAAGTTCCATGAAGAGCACAGCATTGCTAACTCATCAAAGGCCAGCCACAAGTTACCATGGACTAATCAGGAACTCGGACACATGATCAACACACACCTGTCAGCTTCATCTTCAGTCTGGAAGAGGCCTCACACTAGCAAAACTTGGAAAGCCCAGGGAATTAATCTGTCTAGCTCCTTGCTTAGCAAACTTTGCAAACAAATACCTCCTTTCTTCCACCAGCCCATCAGGGACTAGCTTCTTGTGTGCTGGATGAACAGACCCAGGTTTAGGAGTTCTTAACAATTTCTCCAACAAGTTCAGGGGTTATTGCATAACACCATGGTCCTGGAGTTTTAACTTTTGGACCTCCCCAGGAAAGGTTTCTCTCCCATTTTTTAAATCTTTACTAGAAAGTCAGATTCGCAGAGAAAAGGACAGAAAGATCTTCCATCCACTGGTTCACTCACCAGATGGCCACAAAAGTTGGAGCTGAGCCAATCCAAAGTCAGGAGCCTCATCTGGATTTCCCACGCGGGTGTAGGGCCCCAAGACTTTGAGCCTTCCTCTGCTACTTTCCCAGGCCACAAGCAGGGAGCTGGATAAGGAGTGGAACAGCAGTGCCCATATGAGATGTGGCATTTGCAGACTAAGGATTAGCCAATATGAAGTAGGAAAGTTTTCTTGTAATTCCAGCTAATGGCCCTCTGCTGGGCCAAGGCTTTTATACCTAGATTCCCAAAAGGCAGTTGTTGGTGCAATAAATAGTCAAGGAAAGAGGAGGGAAGCTGATGGGGTTAAACATTTCCCTTCAACAAACCAGATGCCTTCCTATGAACTGCACTTTAAGGTCAAATGCCAGAATGGCATAGGCTATTGGGATCGAACAGCTGGACTAGCCACTCGCATCAGCATCTAGAACGACAGGGCCAAACCCTGAACCATCAAGATGTAAGATAGCCATGAAGATGTCTCAGGGCAACTAGCTGGGCTGATACTGGACACCAGCCTTCCTCCCCATCAGTCTCATCCAACACAGAATAGAAGCAGAGATGCAAGTTTGTACCACAAATCCAATTTCATCCCCTGACCCTCAGTCACCTGAAACAAATAACCCTTATTTCTAGCTGGTCTCCAGCTTGCCCCTGTTGCTAACATCATGACAATGACTTTCTCTGACCTCCCTGACACTCCCCATATTGTCCCCTACAGTATCCTCTCAAAGTGCATTTGTTCATGCTCATGATGTAGCTCACAGAGCAACTGTATGTAGAAATGAGATTTTTTTTCTCATCAGTGGCAGCTATCACCTTCTACTTTCAGAATATTTCTTTTCAGAGGCGACGCTGTCAGGGCACAATGAGCTGTGGTCACGGGACACCACACAGAGGCCATGTCTGAAACCCAAGCAGTCCCCTCCCTGTGGACCAACACTGTTCTTTTTCCTAAGCTGTGTGACAGCGAAGGGGGAATAGGGAGGCTTGCTTATGCCTGCAAAAAGGCGTCCTTTGCCTTCTAATGAGGACAAATTTCAAGCCATTCTGACACGACATGTGTTAGCGGATCACCTAGGGAAATGCTAGAGCTGGTTGAATAATACATGAATATCGATTTATGGCCCCAGGTGAAATGAAAACAGTCACCCTGGTCCTCTGAACTCGGCATCAGCCCCTCACCCCCATCCCCTGGCAGATGACAAAGCTGGCAGCTGTGGAGGAAATTGCACCAAGCACCAGCCCTCCATTTCCCCTGCTTATTAAGTTACACTGACAAATGGCCATGGCTCTCCATTCAATTGTTTCACAAATTTTAAAATTAGCATGAGGCCACTTGGATTCCAGGAGCATCAGGTTGCTGTTAATCAGATAGATGGGTACGGAGTCAGTAGCCAATGGGGTCACTGGCAGGCTTGCCAGGAGAAAGGCCTGTCTGCTCAACCTGACAGGTGAAGCCCTCCCAAGTGTAATAGAGAGAAATGTCCAGGTCCCAGGGGTCCCTGGAAATGGCACAGGAAGACACAGTTGCATCAGCCAGAGCATCACAATCAGAGTAAGAAGGAGGAGGACTCCCTGGGTGCTCACCTGTCAACTCCAAGACCCAATCTGGCTTCTATGACATGAAGTATCAGTCAGGTGGCTACTTCCTGACACACAACCAGACCAGCAAGAGTCTGTGACCATTCACCCGGGAAGCAGAGATGAGCCACCTTGGCGAGCTCTATTCTGGGGACCAAGTGTTGGCCCCCCTGCAAGGAAAACAGCACTCTTGCTACAGGCACCAAAATAAAGGGCCCCTTACAGTGGACACCCCAGAAGCAGCCAGGGCCAAGTTATGGCACAGAGAGGAGCAAGAAGTCACTGACGTTGAACTACTGCCCTGGAAATTAGCCCAGATCAGAACAGAGAAAAGGATTTTAAGTGCATGAATATAGAGGCTTATAAATAGAAAACAGTTATATTAGAATATAGTTAATAAACCCAAAATTATGGTAATAAATCATTCTAAATTAATGCATTAAATCATAAAGCTTAATAACACATTTAAGTCATAATCTGAAGTTATAATAAACACAAATAATATTTTGAGACATGCCAAAACTAATCTCGGGTAAAAATGCCTGATTTTTACTGATGACAAAGTCGTAAACACTGGTGTGGTTTATTGCCTTAATTTACAAAACACTAAACTTCAACCAGATGCTAAAAGAAAATGCAGACACATTTTTTCCAATTCAAGTTCATGGATTCCCTCAAGTCCATCCCTGGACCCATGTGGCAGATTAAAAACCGTTGCCCTGGGTTGATGACCATATGTAACAAGCACCACTCTTACGGGTACACGTTCACACACGGAATGATAGCATCTCTGTCAGTGACAGCAGCAAATGGACTAGTGAGATCACATCACCTATTGACACGGCAGCCATCATGGCACATGTAAGTGTCCTCACATTTTCACATGGACAAAATTGCCTAATGAGACATTTCTCAGATACATCCCTGTTGTTAATCAAAACATGACTATAGTCATGTACAAATGTATATATGTATATATATGATATTTATTTATTTTTATTGGGAAGTCAGAGATATAGAGAGGAAGGTCTCCCATCCACTGATTCACTCCCCAAGTGGCCACAATGGCCAGAGCCGAGCTGATCTGAAGCCAGGAGTATTCTAAAGGTCTCCCATGCAGGTGCAGGGTCCCAAAGTTTTGGGCCTTCCTTGAGTGTTTTCCCAGCCACAAGCAGGGAGCTGGATGCAAAGTGGGGCAGCTAGGACACGAACTGGTGGCCACATGGGATCCTGGCAGAGGCAAGCTGAGGACTTTAGCCACTGAGCTATTACACCAGGCCCTCCGTAAATATTCTTAAATAAAATCAGACAGCCAACAGTAACTAGACATGCAGGAAGTTATCTAATTGAAAGGCAGACCAAAACAAACAGAAGAACCTCACTTGGTAAAACTCTTTAAAATAGTTGTTAATACAGAAACAGGAGATGTTGTGACTACATTTAGACAGAAAAGGATGCTCTTAAAAAAAAATGAATAAAGTCTTAGAATTTAAAACCAACATAACCTTGGGTAGGCAGCTAGCATAGCATGTAAGAGGCTACTAGGAAGCTTATATTTCATGTTGGAGGACTCAGTTGGAGTCCTGCTTTTAGTTTTCTATTAAATGCAGGCCTGAGATACACAAAGTGATACCCCGAGTACTTCCACTGCTGTCACCCATTTGGGAGACCTGAATTAGGCTCCAGTCTCCAGGTTTTGACCTGGCCTACCTGTGGCAGGTATTTGAGGAATATATCAGAGAAACCGAAAAATCTCTATCTCTTTATTTCAAATAAAATGAAAATGAAATTTTAAAAAAGCTAAAGAAATAGCAAATATAACAAAATGAAAGCAACTACGGCAGAAAAGAGAAAATTAGAGGACCAGTCCTTAGGCCCAAATTTCAATTAATAAGTCCAGAAAGAACAGGGAAAATCAAAGAATCATTAATAGTGTCAGAGGATTGTCCAGGATGGAAAGACATGAGTTTTAAAGCAAAAACATCTAAGTAGTCATCACAAGCCAAGAAAAAAGTCTCCTCCAAAGAAAATAACTGAACTGTCAGAACATCGAAGTCCAACACAAATCATGCAGGAAGGAAAATCAGAGCTTAAAGGGGAAAAAAAAATCACAGAGTTAATCATTTAAATAATACACATCTCCATGGCAACACTAGAAATGAGAAAACAACGTATGCATGCCCTCAAACTCTGAGTTAACTCATTTCACCCAGACTACTATACATCAGCTATGAGGATAGAAAATTAACATTTTCAGATATTCAAGGTCCCTGAAAAATTTACTTTCCCTGTATCTGTTCTTGAGAGACAAATGGTTCATGTGCTCCTTTCTGACAGTGAACTAAACCATGAAAGACAGCATCACAAGATCAGTGAGAACCTAAGAGATAAACTAAGAGAAAAGCAATGAAATCCTGGGATTCTAATGCATGGGATCCCAAGATAACAACTGTGGAGTTCACCTTGTATGTGCCCAACCTCAACAGGAACACACACACACACATACACACACACGTGGTATATGTTTGTGTAATTAGTCTATGTGATATTTTCATTTATTAATACCAGAGAACACAAGATACTATGCAAGAAGGGAAATAAACCACAAGAGACTATTGCACTCAGCTATGAGTAACATTTAAAATCATAGTAACAACAGGGAAAAAAAATAACAACAGGGAATGTTGATCTAACCACAGTAACAATGCAAATAAACTGTGGCAATGCAGGGGACCATGAAAGGTCCAACAAGGGAAGGAAGACAGTAAGTCTTGTGTGTAACTGAGAAAGTGAGAAGCAGTGAAAGAGGTATCACATAGTGATGTGGGGGTTGAAAGGAGCTATATGTGGTTACCCCTTGGGGTGGGGTATATTTTTAATAATGAGCCTTGAGCCATTGGCTGTTCAAACTATATACACACTTATTGAATCAAAAATAGAATCCAATCTAAAGAAAATATTGCAGAGCAGTAATTTCTGGCTTTATCAAACAGGGTTTAATCAGAGAAAAAGAATCAGAAGGGAGGCTACATTTAGACATTTATTGTTTTTTGTTTTTCCTGTTTTGTTTTGCTTTTAAGATTTATACAGGCAGGTTTACGAAGAGAAAGATTTTTCGTCTACTGGCTTATTCCCCAAATGGTTGCAACGGCTGGAGCCGAGCTGATTTGAAGCCAGGAATGTCTTCCAGGTCTCCCACAAGGTACTTGGTCCCAAGGCTTTGGTCCCTTCTCCACTGTTTCCCAGACCATAAATTGGGAGCTGGATGGGAATTGGAGCAGCTGGGACATGAACCGGCACCTACATAAAATGCTGATGCTTGCAGGCAGAGGATTAGCCAACTGAGCTAGCATGCCAGCCACTGGACATTCATTATAAGCAAATGGCTCTGAGAGTGTGGCATTGGCTAGCCAAGTCCAGATAACCACAAGGCCAATGGTTGGGTTAGCCAGGCTGGAAATGGCTAACACAGCGTGAAACCTCTATCCATGAGCCAAACTCTTCCTTATGGCAATCTCAATTCTGAACCAAGGACCTTGCCGCTGGTTGAATCTGGCTCACCCAGATTATCAAATCTAATCACCTTCATGCTAAACCAACACATTTATCATGGATATGAATCCCATCTATAAAGCAATTTCAGAGCAACACGCAGTCAGTGTTTGTTGGAGCATCTGGAGATCCCTGATCCACACTCTGGTCAACAAAATGGTGACCTGCTCCATGGTCGTTACCCTGAGAGTGTGCCTGATGGCCAATCACTAAAGAATCAGAAATCGTTCAGGGCTGCCCTGGAAGAACGTAGATGGCAGCATCTGAAAAACAGCAGACACTGTGTACAGCAGCGTACTTCAAGACGCAAGTGTACTTCAAGAAGCTCATGCACATTGTAAGATCAGTGACCCTTTCCATAGTGTTTTTGCTGCAATCCATGGGTTTTGATGTTTTTATTTTTATTTTCATTTCTTCCAAATAGTTTCTTTTATCTAATTCTTCACTGACTCATAGGTCACACAAGAACCCTCTGTGTTTTCTTTTTCATTTCTTCATCAACACATTGGTTATTCAGTAGCATGTTAATTCGGTAGCATATTATTTAACTCCATGGTGCTGTAAAATTTTTTAACTTCATTCCTGTTGTTGACTTTGTTTCACGGCTTCTCATTTAAGGGAATGTATAGTGATGCTGAAATAGAGACTATTAAATCCAGATGTGAAGGTACAATGAAATAGGCATCTTTACTTCCAAATCAAAGATGGACTGTCAATGAAACTCTTGGATGCCTTGACAACACAATGCTGGACTGTCTGGCATTGTCTGTACCAGCAATGTCAGGACACACAGATAACACAATGGTGGACTTACAACTGCCTATGAAAGACTATACCATTATAAAAATATGTGGAAAATCCGTTGGGGTGGGAATTTGAAGAGGGGGCAAAGAAAATCCCAGATCCTATAGTACTGTGCCATAAAGCTCAAAATTTAAAAAAAGTAAAAGATAAGCTTCCTGTGGCACAAAGATTTCAGTAATCAATGCTTATTTTTCCCGTGAGGCCCAATTTCTGCAAACTTTGCTTCTGATCTAGCTTCCTGTTAATGTGCTGGGAAGGCAGCAGAAGATGGCCCAAGTACTCAGGCACCGTAAGCCGTAAGGGAGATGTGGGTGGAGTTCCTGTCTCCTCGCTTCAGCCTGGCGCAGACCTGCCGGGTATGCCATTTGGAGAGTGAAACTGCAATGGAACAACTCTGTTTTTCAAATAAAAAGTTAAAAAAAAATCTGGGCCTGGCGTGATAGCTTGGTGGCTAAAGTCCTCCCCTTGCATGTGCAGGATTCCATATGGGCATTGGTTCTAATCCCGGCAGCTCCACTTCCCACCCAGCTCCGTTTGTGGCCTGGGAAAGCAGGATAGGATGGTCCAGAGTCGTGGGCCCCTGCACCCACATGGAGACCCAGATGAAGCTCCTGGCTCTTGGCTTTTAATTGACTTGGCTTTGGCCATTGAGGCCACTTGGGGAGTAAATCAGTGGATGGAAGACCTTCCTCTCTGTCTCTCCTCCTCTCTGTATATCTGACTTTCCAATAAAAATACATAATCTTTAAAAAAATTAAAAGCAATAGCTAACAACATATAAAGAAATATGAAATTAGAAAGGAGAAACAAAACTCTCATATATAAAATAATGAACGAATGAACAAAATTTAAGAAGTCAGAAAGTTACAGGCTAACAAAATCAACATCTAAATATCCTTAGCTTTCTCATACAGTCATAATCTAGAAAATTATCTTCTTCCTGTTGTTGATTTTGTATTGTGGCTTTTCATTTAAGGGAATGTACAGTAACTGTGAAATGGAGACTAACATATCCAGATGTGAGGATACAATGCAGTATGCATCTCTACTTCCAGACAAAGATGGATTCCCAATGAAACTGTTTACTATATGACAAGAGGATGATAGACTCTCTGCCGTTGTCCATGCTCACAATAATGGACATATGACTGTGTATGAAGAACTACTGTAATGATATAGGGGAACTCAGTGGTGGGGGGAATTGGGAAGGGGATAAGAGAAATCCCAGGAGCCTATGAAACTGTATCATAAAATGATGATAATAATAATAATAAAGAAAAGATTAAAAAACAAATACAAGCATTTGATCTAGCTATAACAAAAATATTTAGAAATCCAATTAAAACTTTAACTAAAGGACACAAAAGAAACTCCAAATAGACAAAGCTGAAATGGAAAAGAGGATTTAATAGTTAGAACAAAAAAATTCTTTCAAAATTAGTAAGTGCAATGCAAGATTATATAAAATCCCAACAAAATGTTTCATTAAACTTCACAGATTTTGGGCCCGGCGGCATTGCCTAGTGGCTAAAGGCCTTGTCTTAAACAAGCTGGGATTCCATATGAGCACCGGTTCTAATCCCAGCAGCTCCACTACCGATCCAGCTCCCTGCTTGTGGCCTGGGAAAGCAGTCGAGGACGGCCCAAAGCCTTGGGATCCTGCACCTGCGTGGGAGACCTGGAGGAAGTTCCCAGCTCCAGGCTTTGGATCGGCATAGCACCGGCCGTTGTGGTCACTTGGGGAGTGAATCATCAGACGGAAGATATTCCTCTTTATCTCTCCTCCTCTCTGTATATCTGATTTTGCAATAAAAATAAAATAAATCTTAATTAAAAAAAACCTCACAGATTTTGAAATCTGTAAGGAATACTATAAACACAAGACCACTTTGAAAACCCAAGAAAAGATGTAAGTCAAGGGCCTGGTGTGATGGCGTAGTGGTTAAGGTCCTCACCTCGCACGCGCTGGGATCCCATATGGGCGCCGGTTCTAATCCCGGCAGCTCCACTTCCCATCCACCTCCCTGCTTGTGGCCTGGGAAAGCAGTCGAGGATGGCCCAAAGCTTTGGGACCCTGCACCTGCGTGGGAGACCGGGAAGAGGCTCCTGGCTTCGGATTGGCTCAGCTCCAGCCGTTGCAGCTGCTTGGGGAGTGAATCATCGGACGGAAGATCTTCCTCTCTGTCTCTCCTCTCTGTATATCTGCCTTTCCAATAAAAATAAATAAATCTTAAAAAAAAAGATGTAAGTCAAACATGAAGATTCACTGTCGCCAAGGAAAGCATGACCATGGGTGGTATGGAGGGGAACAGACCAACATATCCACGTCTTGAACCATCACACATTCATGCATTTATGGGAAGCTGACATCTGATGGAAGTTGCCTTGAAATCATAGTGAGGAACTTACACTTTCATCTTGGAAAACAGATCAAGAAAATGGACTTCTCATCTCCTACCAAGCCCAAAAACGTATTCAAAGAGTGGCATTTGTCATAGTGGCTAAGACATGAGTTATACCACCCACAATAGGAGCACCTGGCTTCAAAACCCAGCTCCAGTGCCTGACGTCAGCTTCCCTCTGACACAGATGCACAGATGCTAGTAAGCAGCAGAGATGGCTAAAGTGACTACATTCCTGCCAGCCATGTGGGAGACCTGGATTGAGTCATCTCTGATCCCAGCCCAGTGGGTGGGAGCTCAGCTCTCTCAAATATAGAAATATTAGATGAATTAAAGACTAACTTTACATTTGCTCAAAGATATCTTCCTGGCACGAAGGCAGCAGGCTTTCTGAAACTATTTAGCAGAAAAACAAACCACCACAACCTCATCAACACTATCAACTTTGAGGAAGAAGGTATAACACACACCTAAAAACAAGCAATAGAAGAAAAACAAAATACCATTTGAAATTCTTTGCAAGTTAATATCTACTAAAATTGATTCTTAGATTACAGAAATAATTCCTGAAAAATCTATGACATAAAGAAAACATTAGGGGACAGTATTGTACTTGTATCGGAGTGGGCTACTACCTGTATTGCCAGCAACCAATATCTAGAGGACCAGCTCCAATTCTGGCTGCTCTGCTACCAGTTCTAGCTCCCTACTCATGCTCCTGGGAAGGCAAGAGAAGATGACCCATGGGCTTGGGCCTCCACCACTCACAAGGGTGACTCACATGGAGTTCCTGGACTCAGCCTGGCCAAACTCCAACCATCGTGTCAGTTGGGGAGTGTACTAGCAGATGCAACAACTTTTTCTCTGGCTCACTTTCTCACTTTTCATCATTTTGTCTTTCCAATACATACAGTAACAGGCAATGGCTCTCAGAGACATTTATAGGAGAGCAAACACAAATAGAAACAAATACATAGAAAGTATCATCAACTGTACAGCTATAATCAGGAAAAACAAATAAAATGAGGTTCTATCTTCTACCTGTTAGTCTGGAAAACTGTGACAAGTTTGCAGCTATCAAATATGGTGGCGTTCTGAGAATGGAAACAGGTGCATCCCACCAAAGGGCAGTTTGGCAGAATCTATCAAACCAAAACACATTGTAGTTGTCGTCTACGGCCAACCACCCTGAACGTGCCTAATCTCAAAGCAAAACACAGGCATGCTATACTTTCATCCAAATCTGCCTCTTTAGATATCTTCCCCAAAATAAAACCAGCTGCACACATTACACTCCACCCTAAAAGTACAGCAACATTCGTGCTGACATCTGTAATATAGTAAAATATCAGGTCCTGTTCCAAAGCAAATCCAAGAAGTGTCTCATGAATTTATATGATGAACAATCAACATAAATATTCTAGAGCTTAAAAACAGAGTAAAAAATAAACTGCAGTAGGTTTTATAAAACATCTATCCATAGAATAACAAATAGTGTAATAGTCCCTAAGAAAATAAACATGCATGGTACAGAAATCAAAGGTGATGGTGAATGAAGCCACTAATATGAGATGTTTCCAAAAGCTCATGGAATATGGAATTAAATTTCAAGCTTATTTGGGTACCAAAAGTGTTTTAAAACCACACACCGTATTTCTCCCTGAGAATTTTCCCACAAAGTCTCCTTATCCATATGGCTTGCCTCACCTGCATTTCACATGCCCACATTCATCTCCCACCCAGCAGAGGAAACAGGCAGCCCAGGCTGTGAAGATAGGGCAGGAGTCCAGGACAAGCTCCCTCAGTTGTCTCTCTCTCCCCTGGAGATGTAAAAATGGCCATCACCAGGTCCTGGGCAGCCTCGGTGGAGTTCCTTGAGAGACAAGCTCCCACTGCTTCTACCCCTTTCCTTGGTGCAGTGCCAGCCTACTGCCTGGTATAGGCGATGACCTCCTGTGTGCATGAATTCATTCCTTTAACACATTGAAAGAATGTTCATTGAGTTCTTCCCATTTGCCAGGTCCTTTCAATTTCCACCAAGAAATAGCTATACCAGGAAAAAAAATCACCCTGTACAATTCAAACGCCTGTGGAGCAATCAGTGTGAGCTAGTAGGGAGTAGGGACAGACACCTTGGTTGGGGAATTCCTCATGGAGGAGAAGCTTAGCTCCAATAGATGGCTAGCACCAGCGACCAGGGGCAATGTTTTCCCCAAAAGCAGGAGGGAGTGAAGTTAAGGGCTAGGGCTCTTCACAGTGGTTTTATCGTAGCTTTCTGCACATTCCCCACCCTCTTTGGAACAGCCAACCACACAGAGAGGAAGGGGGGAGTCCCGGGAGCCCTTACACCACCAGTGATGCCCACGGCCACTGCTCTGCACATCCTGCCTCTCCCTGGCAAGGTCTCCATGGAGAGGAACACCCATCCAGTTCCCTTTGGGTCTCAGAATTTCTCAGCTCCACCAAGGGACTGGGATGATCACAAGGTCCACTTTGGTAGGAATATTTTAAGTTGAAAAACATAACCAGTTTCTCAAAAATCCTCCCTTAATAAGTATGAAACACTTCCCTAACAGCCCACTGACACAGTGACTCTGTCCCAGAGATTTATGGCCTAACTACAAGCAGGAATATTGCAGAGCAACAAGCACTCCCCAGTACCCAGAGGTCAGAACACAAGCACCTGCAAGAGGTACTGCCACCTGCTGGGAGCATGCAAAATGCTCTGCTGGCCACTGGGCTAGCATGCACCTTGTGCATCCAATCAACACGAATACTTCAATCACAGCTTGAGAAACAAATAGAAACACTCAAGGTGAGTGAGTCCCTCCCATAGTTAAGCAACAAAAGAACCGAAGCAATAAGAGATATCGAAAGAGAACTGTGTTCTTCGTATTACTCTTGGGGAGGTCAATTAAGACAATATTTACCTGAAGCTGTTATACTCCTCTTGATAAATAAATTCTGTTTCCAAAAGGCAAGAAATTACTCTCCACACCTTGGAGAGAGAGAAAAGTGCTAAACTGATTTGTTCTCATATTCTAGATGGAAAAAACAAGTACCAAGAAATGAAATCCATTTCCCAAGATCAAGTACAGCAGCATTGGACTAGTCAAGCACATAGTCTTGATACACTAATACCCAGGTTTAACTAAGACCAGGGTCCCTCACATACACAACCACCTCCAGAGACACGGACAGAAGGAGCAAAGAGCTGCCTTCTTTCCTCTTCCCAGGCCATCCAGTCCATGCCTGTGTTTCTCCCTCCTTCCTTCCCTAGTTCCCTCTTCGCTACACTATGTCCATTTTCCCTACCCTAACCCAGTCACATCCTCAGAGACATCTCCATGGAACCAGACACCAGAGAGCAGGAAGGTGTGAGGGTTCAATTCCCTTTTAGGGAGTGTGGGAAACCTAAAATGTGGAATTCCGTTAGGATGTTCTAGCACACAGACTGAGTCCCCGGGCCTTACTTGCTGGATCAAGGAACTGAGGTAGCTGCATGAGCTTTTTACAAGGGTGAAATTTCTGACTGCAGGATCTGGCCTGTTTTAGAAGGCAATCTGGGCAAGAGTAGGCACTCTACCTGGTGTGGAGAGCTGAGGTTTTCCTGCACCAGGCATCTAACATTGATTCGGTGTAGCCTGGAGGGAGTCATTTTATTTCGTCACCTAAGGACTCACTTCCTTGCCACAAATACCTCCAGAAGAAAGTCAAGGTAGAAAACACAAAGAGGCAAAATAGAAAAAAACCAATGCGGCTGACGGCTGGCAGGCATGGCATGTTCTGATGAAAACCCTCGGCTCCCAGAGCCAGGCCTCCAGAGCCGCCCAGGGATTCCCTGCAGTCATTTCCTAGGTAACGCGGGAACTGACAAGCAGGGCACACTGCACGGAGAGCACACAGAAGGATCAAGTGCCCTGAGTCCAGCCCCTAGCTCCCGAGGCTTACAGAGATTAGCGCCCTTTGAGGATGTTTCCGGCACCTGCGTGAGATCAGTTAGGTTGATCCACAAAAGCTCCTCTTAGCGCCAGCCTCTGGGGAAGGCTGTCAGAGTCAGCCCGCCATGTACACGTTCCCCTTTACCATGTCTGTCAGTGAACACTGTTAGAGCAGTGTGACTTCTAACAGTGCCGTCAGCAACCCAGATACTAAATGCAAGGAGCACACACTGAGAATTGAAAATCTCACTTCCTTGCAACTTAAATTATGTGTCCTATGCAGCTCTGGGAAGGATTCCCGCCTGAGCATTGCCAGGTCACTAATGGCTCAGCACAGCCCCTGAAACGCCCTCAAATTGCATCTACTTAAAATGCCCACTTTGGGGCCCGGCAGCATGGCCTAGCGGCTAAAGTCCTCACCTTGACTGCACCAGGATCCCATATGATCACCAGTTCTGGTTCCAGCAGCCCCGCTTCCCATCCAGCTCCCTGCTTGTGACCTGGGTAAGCAGTCGAGGACGGCCCAATGCATTGGGACCCTGCACTCACGTGGGAGACCTGGAACAGCTACTGGCTACAGGCTTCAGATCAGCGCAGTACTGGCTGTTGCGCTCACCTGGGGAGTGAATCATCAGATGGAAGATCTTTCTCTGTGTCTCTCCTTCTCTCTGTATATCTGCCTTTGCAATAAAAAAATAAATCTTTAAAAAATGTGCACTTTGATCAACCTTGATATGTGTAATGTTTTTAAGATTTGTTTATTTTTGTTGTAAAGTCAGATATACAGAGGGGAGGATAGAGGAAGAGCCTCTGTCTGATGATTCACTCCCCAAGTGACCACAATGGCCAGTGCTATGCTGATCTGAAGCCAAGAGCCAGGAACTTCCTCCGGGTCTCCCACATGGGAGCAGGATCCCAAAGCTTTGGACTCTCCTCAACTACTTTCCTAGACCACAAGCAGGGAGCTGGATGGGAAGTGGAGTTGTGGGGATTAGAATCTGCACCCATACGGGATCCCAGGACGCATTCAAGGCGAGGACTTTAGCCACTAGGCTACCTCGCCAGGCCCAACATGTATTTTATACCTCAGAAATCATCACTCAAAGCAAGGACATATCTGTATTGTCCCCTCATGATTCTTTTAATAAACACACATGTGGTGCTTGCACAATGGCTGAAACGGCTACTCCTCAGCCTGCAAGTGCCAGCATTCCATATGAGGGCCAATTCGCATCCCGGCTGTTCCATATCCCATCCAGCTCCCTGCTTGTGGCCTGGGAAAGCAGTAGAGTATGGCCCAAAGCCTTGAGACCCTGCATGTTTGTGGGAGACCCAGAAGGAGCTCCTGGCTGCTGCCTTCTGATCGGCTCAGCTTCAGCCACTGAGGCCACTTGGGGAGAAACCTGTGGATGGAAGTTCTCTCTCCTTTATATAAATCTGCCTTTCCAATAAAAAGTTAAATTTTTTAAGATAAAATAAAAATACACACACACACACAGCTCTGTTCTAAGGTAACAGTTGCTCCCTGCTTTCTGTTACTCTGGATTAGCATGCAGGGAAATATTAAAGAAAGAAACTGAGTCACAGGGGTCAGACTTGTCAGACTTCTTTAACTGTGGCAGCCACCCTAATCATTCTGATATCTTTATGCTGTTGTGTGGCCAAATTGTGAATTATTAATTTGTATCCCACTGTGTGAATATATTGTACTTTGCTTATCCACTCACCTGCTCAAATATACTCGGAGTGCTTATCATTTTGGTATTAGATACTAAACTAACATAAAACATCTTTTGTGCAGAACTGTATTTTCATTTCTCCTTGTGGAATTACCTAAGACTGTCACAGGAAGTCATACAGTAAGTGGATGTCTAACTTTACAAAGAATCTCTAGATAATTTTTCCAAAGCCGCTGTAACATTTTGCTCTCTCACCATCAGCATCAAAATTGTAACTACTCCATACATTTTGGGACTTGGGGAATTAAGTTTTTAAATTTTAGACTTTTACTAAATAGTGAAAGAAAATCTCCCATTTGTTTGTTCACCCCTCAAATGTTTGCAATAGCCAAGGCACACTGGGTCCAAACTGTAACTCAAACTGGGTCTCTCACACTGGCAGCAGGAGAGCCAACTCCTTGAACCATCGTTGCTGTCTCCCAGGGTGTGCATTAGCAGAAGTTAAAATAGGGAGCAGAGCCAGGACCAACACAGACACTCTGCTAATAGGGTCCAGGTATCCCCAGGGGCATCTCCATTCCAGTGGGAGCATGATGATTTTCATTTGTGATTCCCTGATGACTAACAATGTTGACTATCTTTTTATGTGCTCCTTGAAAATTCATTCTATCTACTCTTGGTCACTGTGTGTATACAGCTTTTGCTAATTCTCTCACTGGTTGTCTTAGTAAGCTGTTCTGCACTCATTCTCAATCCAAGATCTCTGTCTGATGTCCACATCACTGTGGTATCTTGTCATTTCCATGACAGGGTACCGGAACAGCAGAGAATTTTGATTTTAATGAAGTCCATTTGCCAACACTCTGATCCTTAGCTCACACTGCAGCACTGAATCTAAGCAACTTTCACCTAGCCCAAAGTTCTCACAATGCTCTTTTGTTTTCTTCCGAAAGTTTTACTTTTAAGCCTTTCATGAAGGCTTATAATCTGTTTGGAGTCAATTTTTACATAATGAAGGATGCCTGTTTTTGCCTATTTGGCTATCCAGTTGATCCAGCACTTTTCTTTTCTCCACTGGCATACCCTGGCACCTTCTCAAAAATCCACTGACCACTGTGCAATTTTCCATTCTCCATAAATCTATTCAGCCACTGATTACCCATCTTTGTCAGTTATCAGTTCTCTTTAGAAATTATGAGTTCTTGATTCTAGGATGAAAGAAGATTTATACACACATACACACACACACATATATATATGTAAAGTTTAATGGACTGACGAGCCCAGGTAATTCAGAAAGATTTCTTGCTTGAGATGCAGTTTAAGCGGAGTTTGCCAAACACTCGTAAGCCTATGAATCTCCTACAGATCTGGTTACTAGGCTAATTGTGATTCACTAGGTCAGTGGATCCACTAGGTTTGAGATTTGGCATTTCTTTCTGCAGAGAAGAGAGACAGAGAGAAAGATCTTCTGTCTATTAGCTTGCTCTCCAAGTGATCTTCCCTACTGCTTTCTTATTCCAACATTAGTCCACACTCATTCAGTACTCATTGCCAAGCATGTCCCCTAAATAATTATTTCCATTTTATACATAAAAAATGAAGCAGGGAAACATTATTCTCCATGTTCCAGATCTCCCAATTAGGAGATGCCAGAACTGACATCTGTCCCCCTGATTTGGCTCTGTATCGATCCCTAGCACTACATTGCTTCAGAGCACCCACTCCATGCTGAGGAAGTCTCTGGAAACATGCTCCTATGACAATGACCTGACGTTGTTGAACAGCCTGGGTGGGCAGTAATTTTATGAAACCCCTCACCTTGCTTCAAACCTACTGCCAGGTGTATGCTGAGGGGAGAGAGAGTCTGACCATGAGATGACACAGAGAATGTCAAAGGAGGGATAGGAACCTTCGGAAAGAGCACTTTCCAGACAGTCAAGTTGAGAAGGCAGGGACTTGGACATCAGTGCCTGTGTTGGACATGATAGATAGTAAGTGACAGAAGATACTAGAAAGAGAAGAGATGTGCATAGAAGCAAGACTTTCAAGCAGGTGGCCAGGTTACCTCATTAGAGAAGAATAGGACAGGGTGGGACAAACAGAACTTTGCACTGAGAGTGGGCATGTAGGAAGATGGCAGGCTAGGCTGTACGAACTCCCACTACTTCCTACTAAGTAAGGACTCACTAACCACAAGATAATAAATGGCTGGAGAACACATAAGCTCACTTCAAACAGTTTTTGAGGAAAAAACATGGAAATAAAAAATAATTTATTTTGGTCTAAAAATTCTGAAATTCATGCATGTCAGGGGTTTTTCTAAAAGTAGTGGAAAATGCACACTGCAGGAAAAACAGCCACAGACTTCCCAAGGTTTTCGTACCCAAACAAACTTATCTTCTCCCAACCCAAGCAGGTTTAATGCCTAGCAGCTTACAAACACAAGAGCCTATAAGTATAAGAACTAGAGCTAGTTCCATGGGATGGGGGACCATGGGGCAACATTTCTGGCTGTGCACCTGCAAGCCCGAACATCCTTCCCTGGGGTTCCACTGGCGGTTTTGCTCCTAACAGTGGAATTTCATCAGAAGTCCCTGCAGCAAGTAGGTAGATCCCAGGGATCTGCAGAGCCAGTGCAGCCTTGGCAAGACTTCTCCAGCAAGTACACCAAAAGAAAAAGATTGTACCTCCACTCCACCCCACTCCTCCCTCCCAAACCACCCTGATAGTCTACAGGGCTGAGAATAGAAAGCAAGCTGATGACCAGCTAGCTGCCTGCAAGAGAATTAGAAGCCAACAGGCACTCTTGTGCTCTGGCTAGAGTAGACCAATTTTATTTTGGTGGTGGAGATACAACATTGCACCAAACATTAGGCGGGGAGGGGGGAAATACAGACAAGGAGGGCACATAGGGCAACCTCGCTGTGCGAGGATGGCAAAGTAAAACTGCTAAGCGACTGCTGCTGCCTGAGAACACAGAGCTGTTTTCTCCCTTTTAACACCTCTTTTCGCTAATTGCTTCTCCTTCCAGTCTTTCTCCCTTATACTCAGAGAACCTTGTGTAAGGAGAAAACAAGACCATAAGAGAAAACAGAGTAAGCAGAAGACCTGTGCCTCTGCCTGGTTCTTCTCCCCTATCCCAGATGGAGGCAAAGCCTCCTGTGTGTTTGCCAGATGACGTGTACCACAGCCCACGTCACCTTTCATCCAGTGAACCAGCTGGTGGGCCCCTCCTCAACTGGGACTTCCCTGAGAACAAGAGCCAAGTCCTCTGAGAAGCAAAGAGCCTTGCAGAGCATGGAAAATCAACCATTATTGCCTTTTCAGGGCCTCAGAAGCAGGAGCAGCCTAAAGTCAAGCATTAGGGCATCCACAGCCAGAGAAAGACCAGGATGCCAGGAAAAAGGGCCACAGAACCTTGAAGGGTAGAACTTCAGAAGCAGCCACTCCCCAAAAGTTCTGTCTTCTAAGACCTATCATTTTTGATGCATTATAGACATAACTTTTTTTGTAAAGATTAATTTGCTTTTATGGGAAAGGCAGATTTACAGAGAGGAGAGACAAAAAGATCTTTCATCCACTGGTTCACTGCCCAAGTGGCAACAATGGCTGGGGCTGAGTTGAGCCAATCCAAAGCCAGGAGCCAGGAGCGTCCTCTGGGTCTCCCAGGCAGGTGCAGGGTCCCAAGGCTTTGGGCCATCCCCTGTTGCTTTCCTATGCCACAAGCAGAGAGCTGGATGGGTGGTGCAGCTGCAACATGAACTGGGGCCCAAATGGGATGTTGTGCTTAAAGGCAGAGGATTAGACAGTTGAATCAGTGCACCAGCCACATCATGACTTTTTTATCAAAGTCTCTGACCTCAGGATTGCCTCCATTTTACCTACAAAGGGACCAAGATTCAGGGAAAATGACCCACAGATGAGGCAGAGAGGAGAATCACAGTCGGAATGAGTATCCACATCCTCCACCACACTTCATAGTCTTGCTAGGATGCAGCTCATGACCCCCCCCCTCCATGCTTGCCCCTCTGCATCTTCTGGTTCTACTTGGTTTGCCCACTTAGGAACTTTTCAAGAGACAAAGTAGTGGGGCTCAGCCTGGTCTTGTAACAGAGAGCAAGGGGACCATGTTATAAGAGAATGGGGAAAACCAGAAAGAGCAGGGTCATGAGTATGAACAGGTAGACAGGAGGGCCAGACTCAAAATGTCAGTGGTCAGCAGGGTTTCAAAGGCCCATAGTACAGTTATAGATAAGGACACAGGGATTTAAAACAAAAATAGCCACAGGAAAAGTGTTATCATGCCTTCCCATAGGGCTGTCTCTGCAATTCCTCCATTTTCTATAATCCATGATCACTACTGTATGAAGCTGTTCCCCAAAATCAGCTACAGCCAAAAGGCTCCCACATACCTGCTGGCCACACCCCTGTGATGACCTGTAGCTAACTATACTGTCGGTACAACAGGATTACCATGGCTAACATTGTAACTCCCATCATGTACCTGCTGCTGTGACACTTGAAAGACATCCTAAAAAGGCAGTCAACCAAATTCCTGGAGGTGCCCCCCCCCCGACCCTTTCCTGGCAAACGGCCCCGGCCCTGAGCTCTATCCCCTAAGATTGCAGATCACCCTGAATCTCATGGGGGCACAGCTCACTCTAGAGCTTGCCCACACTCATTCTAGAGTATGTATTTTCTCCTTGCTAATACATCTTGTTTCTTAGCTAACTTTCACCTAGATCTCATCCTCAAGTTCCCCTCATGTGTCAGAAATAGTGATCCAGATTCCCCTACCCTGAAATGGTACCAGGAGTCAATTTAGCCCAGGGTGAGGGACAAGGGCTCAAATCCATGTACTGCCATCAGTCAACCCACCAGCTGACAATACCAGAAGGTCAGTTTGGCTAGCAGCACACTGGTGTCCTAAGGAAAAGGAGAGGCGATATGACTGGCCCCGCTTACCAGAGCAGTAGGTGATGGGGTAAACAAAGAAGGAGTAAGTACACCATTGGCCACAGTATAGCCATCTCACAGAAGATCATCAGGCCGGATGCCACATGTACAAAATGTTCACTTCTCAATTGAAAACCCAGAAACAGAAACAAGGGATGAGGCTCTCATGGAAGTCAAGGATGTCAAGACCTTGCTTATCTGTTTAAATCTGCTTCAATCCTTGAATGAATGAATGAATGAATGAGTACAAAGCAACCTACAGGCACAGGAACACACTTTGAGGACTGTATCCTCAGCCAGCACCTCCTGCCTTCCAGAACCCTGGCTAACACGGAGTGGCCTGGGCAGCTCTGTTTAGCATCTGTTTCATGACAGCAGCTTCTTGCACCTGCATCCCTGTGGCAGATTTCCCAGAGCACTCTTCTGGGGCTCCTGGAGACAGTCAGACATGCCTTGCATTGGGGCTCAGAGCCAAGCTGCTCCACGGCTGGGTGATCCCCAACTGCACAGCTTCCTCGCTCAGAACTAACCCATCTTTCAAGTATTCCCACTCTGAGAACTGTGCACCAGAATGAAAAGGCGAGGCACCTGGGGAACAGGTGAGAAGGAGTCACATTCCTCCACATAGGACTACAGGTGGAAATGCATTTCTACAGTGGAAGCCAGTAAGGAAGAGGACCTAACTCAGGTTAAGTTTATGATTCCAGGGCCCAGAGGGGCAGTCTGGCTTCACTCAGACCCTATATTTATAGCCACAAGCCAACTGAAGGTAGCAAACTCCCCACCTGCAGCCAGGCAGTACGTCAAAAAAACCTTGGAAAAAGTTAATAGAAGCTTACTTGGGTGATCCAGAGTTTGAAATTCATGTTAAGAAAAAAAAAACTATGCATGAATTTCAACACTGTGGGGCACCCAAATAAATGTATTATTCCACCTTCCCACAAACTTATTAAAGGTCCCTCTCACTTGATCTGTGTGACAATTATCCATTCACTCCCAGAAAGAATTTTCAAAAACATAACTAGCTGTCCGTTTCTTTCACATGACACAGTGGTGGACCCTGAGCCCACATTCCTGCATATAACCTAATAGAGAGGCCAGACCCTTCACCTAGGCACACATTCCCCAGTTGCCACAAACCTGCCAGCTTGCCCTATTTTTGGGCCTCAAGGCTGGCTTTTATGGCTGAGTGTGATGTGTGACTTTTGATTTAAATGAAATGTTATGGATGAATGTCCACTTTCATTATTATAGCCCAGGAGTTGGAGGCCTGGCCATGGCCTGTTGGTTTCTCAAAACTTCTATGGACACCAGTTAGAATCCTGGCTGCTCTACTGCTGATCCAGCTCTCTGCTTACAGCCTGGGAAAGCAGTGGAGGACTGCTCAAGTCCTTAGGTCCCTGCACCCATGTGGGAGATCTGGAAGAAGCTCCTGGCTCCTAACTTCAGATTGGCTCAGCTCTGGCCACTGTAGCCATTTGGGGGAGTCAACCAGCAGATTTAAGATGCTTATCTCTCCTTCTCTCTGTAAATTTGCCTTTTCCAAGAAAAAAAAATCTTTAAAAGAAACATTTCACAGAAAATGGAGTGAGAAGACAACTATGCATGGATTCCCCCCACCCCTGTTTTTGGTACTAAAATAAACATCGTTTAACTCCATCTTTCCATGAACTTTCACATACCTTGAAGGGGAATTTCAGTCTGTGAACATCTGAAGAGAGCTTGTGGCGTGGGTAAAGTACCACTCCCAGCTAATAGCAGTTCAGTCAATAGAGAAAAACAAGTAAGGCCTCAGAGCAGTCATCCATTCCATCTTGAGTTAGCCTGGCCAGAGATTAATTTTTAATGCCCAGATAAATGACCAAGTCCACTGGTACAATGCTGAACCTTCCTACAATAAGTGTTTCACAGAGTTGTGCCATGAAAAATGCAAAGATGCGACCCAAGTGATAGCCGACACATACAAGGGAATCGACACTGAATGTCTTCACCTGTTACTTAAGATACAAATCTGATATGTGGAAGACTGGTAAGTTTTGATGGAACAACAGGATGGCAAAGCTGAAGACCCCAGGAGAGCAGGGAGATCGGGGTTGGGGAGAGAGGGAAGTGACGATGAGGAGATGAAGAGCACAGGAGTGTAATAAATGGGAACGCTGGCTGAAGGCGCTCCCTCCCCTGAAGACTCCACACTACCAGCAGTACCATTGCTGCCTTAGCTTTCATGCCTCCTGCTTGTCACTGACCAACTGTGGTCACAGACAATACTGAAGATCCTGATGGATTATTAAAAATGTTGTATGGTAATCGGCGCAAAACATGGCAGCAACCTTGTTTCTCGTCTCACATGAAAGAAGAATTTTCATGCAGACAATTCCGGTTTGCAAAGCGGGATTTATTGAGGAAAAATAGGGGAAAAGGCCCCCTGCCATGGTGGCAGGAGGGGGCTCATGTGACCAGAGGAAAAACCCCAGACCTCCAGCCAGAGTGGTAAGAGGAAAGAAAGAAAAGCCCGAAGTAATGGGAGCGGTGGTGTCTTTTATGCCTCATCTCAGAAGAGATGCTCAAAGAACAAAGGAAAGAATTTGTCTTCAATAGTACCTGGTTCTGAATCTCAAAAGGGTGGGACTGGTTAACTTCCTCCTTCTATACTAATGATAAGCTGGTCACTCAACCACCATCTCCTTGACAGTGACCCAGATATGAGATTAGGTGGGTCATTTCTCCTTGCATTTGTTACAACTGAGATGGTCAATTGATTTGTAAAAACGTGCTCTTACAAAGTTTAAAAAAATGGGAGAGAAATACAATTTTGTAATTTTAACAAATAATTTCACCAGAGACCATAAACCCTAACTAACTGCCTGCTATCCCATTTGACTCTTCACACAAAAGGATTGCTCTAATCACAGGTTAAAAGACAGGGGTGAGGCAACTGAAAATAGCCCCTTTAAGGCTGCTACAAACTGCAAGAATACTTCGCCTCATTTTCATCCTCCCTATAAATATGCACACGAATGCAATACATCATTCCTAAAGGATTAACACAAATGTTTCCAAAAGTAAAATTAAACATCTTCTCATTTTGATTTTAGACAAGACTGTGCATAGAGCTATGTTCAAATCCCTCAGGTCCCAAGAGAAGAGCCCATCGCATGCATCTCTAACACTGCAACTGGGAACAGAGAACTACAACAGCACCATCTTCCTCTCCCCATGAACAAACTGGCTGCCAGGATGGTGTGGTGAGGTAGGAGTTCAGGGTCATGAGCTTGGAAGCCACTCCCCCACCACGTAGGTGTTCCCTCCCACCCACCTGTAATGCTCACCTGGAACCTCGGAGGGGGCGGTATTCCATTGCTGTATAACCACTCCCCTCACAAGCCCCTATAAAGGCCCATGATAGAGAGGGTCTCTGCTCTCTCTTAGTTGTGTGTCTGTTGCTCTGGCACTCTTGACTCTTGGCCTTTCCAGTGCCTGCCTGCTCTCTGGCTTCCCAAGGACAGGTATCCCCTGAGCAGGGTCCCTGTGTGGGTGTATTCCTCACTCTCTATTCACCACTTGGACAGGACAATGAAGATATCTATGCTAATGTATGTATTTCTAATGTATGTACTATCAATAATCCCAGGAGAAGTTTGGACTAGCAGTAGTGGAATGTAGGCAGAGAAGCCAGGGAAAGGTGAATGTCCACAGCTTTGTAAGTGTGTCCAGGTTATTCATTGCATGTGTCTTAGGATAACATATTATTGGGGAAGCTGGGACATAGGTCTTCAGCTTAATGGATGGACTTGAGGGTAATGACCATTTGTTCCTCTTGGGGTTTCGATCAACTGGACTGCTGTATGGATTTGTGACTTGCTATTTATAGTGGGCCCTGTTATCACCAAGCTTGGTTAATGAAGACTCCTTAATAAACCTTAGACATGTCTAGCATGATCTCGCTCACACCCTGCAACAGTGGGAGGCTCTCAAAATCTTTCTTTCCTCAGCATTCCTAATGGGAGGAGAGAAAACAATCAGAGTGCAGGTAATGACTCTCACCCGGAGGACAAAGCCATCAAAGACACATTTGCCTATGAAATTGTGTCCTCCAGTTCCTATAACCAAACATCAATTGTGCCAGAAAAACTAATGTAAATAGATTTATGTATCAAATTGAGGTGCAAAGTACAAAATAAGTAATTTTTATGATGGCAATCATTGGATGCAGAATAACAATTGCACACAACTCACATCGGCTCACTCTACCATACAAAAATTATCTCATTTCTCAATACAAAACAAACATCTTGTGTTGCAACCAATCAGACTTAAGGTTGATGCAGTATCAGCTCAACCACTTGGAGTCGCTTTATCTTACTCAGTGCTTTCTTTTGTGAAGTCATTTGCATTCCTACCATGAGTTCTGAATCCCCCAAAATGTGTCTCTCAACCTGCCCACACTTCTAGTAAACCAGCATAAGGAGCCAGCACAGGAGGCTGGAACTGCTGCTGATACTACTAGCACAGATTTTTAAGCAGAAAGAAGTACCTTACCACTTCTGGGAGTAGCTTCGTAGAAAGGTCATGGATGGCTTTGACCACTATACATATGGATGACAGAAGGAATATCACGCCCAAGATGACACAGGCTCTGCAATAAATACATACATACATAAATACGTAAACAAAAACAAAGACACATTGAGATTTCTTTACCGAATGACTCCATGGGACTGAAGACTAGGCATAATAACCATGACAAAGACATAATCCAAAAGTCCAATATATCTGTCATTTGGTATGCCCCCTGGTGACCACCTAAAACCTCAGGACTCACCAACTCACCTCTAGGAGAACACAGCTTGGGATCTTATTGTCAATGCAAGCCTCTATAGGAAAAGACCTCACCATCCTACACAATTCCATAGCACCCCAAAAGTGCTAGACTCAAAGGGTTTCCAGTGCCAGGAAATCTACTCCCTGCCTGGCAAGCTGCAGGCTTTGTTGTTTCCCAAGCTGGAAGGTGCAGAACTTAACGGCAAAGATCTGAGACACCCTGTGTCATCTTGGTCAAGTAACAGAACTGAATTTCACTGGGAGTGGCAGTTCCTACTTCAGATGAAAGTATGAAAGTCTAAAAACATCCACCCATCCATGTCAGCTGCAACGAACAAAAAGTTTGATGGAATGCTCTGTAGTTTTTTCTGTTTCTTTTTTTAATGTTTATTTTTTATTTACTCAAAAGTTAGAGCAGCAGAGAAAAACATTCCTGTTGCATGCTGACCAATTCAATCCCCAAAATCAGTCACAGGCTGACTCTTAGAAGCTTAGAAATCTTAATTCACTGCCAGCAGACTGTACTGTACCACCACGAGTACAAGAGGGGACAGCCCTAACACGTCTCGATTACGGACTTTTAAACTCACACAGGCATGAGAAACTAGCCAATCAACTAAGCTACCATTGGTGCAATGTGACGAGGGGAGAACTGGCAGGAATTATTATATTCTCAAGGTTGGGCACTCTTTCTTCCCAGGGTTGTCAAAGACCTGTGTTTAGTGTGAGCTGTTAGGGGAAACTTTATAGCTGAATGCTAATCTGAGGATAAGGGGAAGGTCTACTACCTGCAACCCAACTGCCAGGTACCATTAGGAGAAACAATAACACTGTGAATTATATGAAGCTATCCAATGGGCAAATGTTTGTACATGCTAAGAACCGTATCCTGCTTAGTAATGAGGAGCTGAAGCAAGCAAGCAAGCAAACAGAAGCCAGTTTACAGTTAGCCAAGTTTTAAAGTAGACAGTGAATATCATTATATGATTCTGGTCCACATATGTGTTCCCAACAGAACACTCGTTTTTTGGCTGGCCCTAAAACTCATGTAGACTTAGAGGGCTTGACAAAACTGATGCCATTTTGAATCTTCAGGCTGCCACAATTTCCTCTATTAGTTCACTTCTAAAATAGCTGCAGCAGCCAAGACTGGACCAGGACAAAGCCAGGAACTAGAAACTCTCTCCAGGTCTCCCACATAGGTAGCAGGAACCTAAGTATTTTACCCATCACCTACTCCCTCTCAGGATGAGCCGTAAGAAATTTTTTAATTTTCTTTTTAATATTGTCAGGATGAGCATTAAACAGGAAGTTGAATCAGAAGCCTAGAAGTCAGGAGCTGAGCCATCATTCCAATTGGGAATACGGAGTCCCAAGCAGTGGCTTAACCTCCCCTGTGGTCCAGTATCTCCCCTTCCCCAAATGTAGGATTTCATCAAGGTAAAAGGAGGAATGCTTTGGTAGTGAAAAAAGAGAGCATTCATGTTACCACAGAAAGATTCTAAAATGGATGGAGGCAGGGGAGTAAAGATGAAGTCGAGAGATGGCCAGTACAGCAGGAAGCAACAATAAGTGGAGGAGAGGCAAGGTAAACAAGAGAGTTCATGGCTGGGTTATGGAGAGAGCACCAGGAAGGGCAGCTACAGGGTTCTTGGGTAGCACAGATAGTAATGAGTCTCTGGAGAAAACTAATAAAAGGCAACATGAGGGATCTGTCACATGAAGGAAAACCACCAAATGAACATAAAGAGAACAGTAAGAATGCCCAGGTTCAGCTCAACATCAATCCTGTCTTAGCCTGATGCCTCTGTCACGTGACAACCTCCTTAGCACCTCCCTCAGCTACCAAACAGAATCAGTTCCCACTCCTCATTTTGGAGTCCAACAACATACAAAGTTTTGAGTTCAAACTGCTCATCTCACTTGGAGATAGCACTCACTTGTCACCCTGGCAAACCTGCAGGTAGTCCCAGGTGCCTAGATGAAGTCATCAGGAAAAAAAAATCAACAGGGTTTCTTGATTCCACTTTCCAGGCACCTAATGCATGTTGGAACTGTAGAGTTTATTTTCCTTAAAAATAAAGATACACAGGTCTGGAATCACCTCAGATGATACGTCTTTGGGAATTCCCCCCAACTGAACTGCTGAACTCAGAACTCCAACCATGAAAGAATTACAGGTTCCATGGTCTGACCATGGAGTGCATGTGTCAGAGCTGGGCATCCTCAGTGACAGACGGAACAGTGGACAGCATATTCAGATGCACATGGAGGCTATGGCAGTACACTGGAGCCTGCAGAGGGCACCATAACAGAGGACGAAGGACAGAACAAATGGATGAACAACCCCCAGCCAAGAGTTGACAGTGAATACCTGGGCAAATGGAGACTCTAAGGTCAACTATGTCAGCCAGTGATTCTGCAGAGATTTCAACATGACAGGAGTTGCGAGATCAGCAGCAATACAGAACTGTTAACTTATCAAAACCACTTGAGTAGGATCCTGGCAGCATACATTACATCAGGGATCTTAGGATGGTTGGAAGGCTGAGTGTGGCTTCTTCCCTCATCTCTCCCTTCCCTTCAGATACAGTAAGGAAAAAAGAGAATGTGAAAACAATGGTCTCACCCACTTTCCTCTAGCCTTGGCCCTTTGCACCCTAATCAAATATGTAAAAATTATCAAAAATAAAATAAAATAATAAAGATACAAAACAAAGGAATCAGTTCAGGTTGTGGCAACACACACACACAAGAACACAGAGGAAGAAAGAAGTGCTGACTGGGCAAGTGTTCTTGGGAAGAGCTTGAGTAAATGGATGAGCCACCAGGGCACCATGCATCCTCTTCACAAGCCCTCGGGGAGAAACATGCACTCAAGGGAGGAAAACAATAATTCAGGCATCTAACACAGGCTGGTGCAGCTACCGGAGTACAATGCATCTGGGGCTGGCACCCGAGATACTCAGGGGACCAATTGGAATAAAGATGCTGTGGAGACAGGAGGGTCACAGAGTAGAGAGGTGCACCTGTTGGATAATACTAGGGTGCCAAGACAATAGGGCAAGAGCAAGATGCCCACAATGCAGGGCTCAGTGCTCCCACACAACAGGCTTCCCACTACTGCTGTGCCCACTTACACAGACCACTACAGACAGCAGTAGATGTCACTCTCTACCTGCAAACCAATGGACTACAACAGCTTTCTGTGCAGAAAAACTATTACAGTCCAGTTGGGACTTCAAGGCAAGTTCTGCAAGGTGATGTTTTATTTTTCTCTCCCACTCACAAAATTCCTGAGAAGTCAGCAGGGAGTATTTGATTCATTGTTTCAGATCAATTCTACCATCAGCTCAATAGTTCCCAGTCCTGAAGACACCTGCTCTTCATCTAGGGGATTTGCATCCTTTTTTAAAAAAATGTTGCCTGGAGGTGACTTCATCCCCATTTCTAGCAGAATCTCTGGGGTGGATCTAGACTGGTGCACTCCTTTAGAAGCTCCAGATAATTCTAAGAATACCAGCCTACAGCTAGGTGAGACCCAGTCTCCCTTATGGAAGCTTCCACTGTGGAGGTAACACACACAGCAGTTCCCAGGGTGGCAAGCAGGAGCGGAACAGGGCAAGGAACCCTTAGTGAACTTGCAGAGTACTTGTTCATCAATCTACTTCCTTCTCCTGAGGAATGAGAAATGAGAGCAGCCACCACTAGGCTGTTTGCCAGACCATCTCCAGGCTACTTGTCACCACAGCCTCAAGGTAGGTGTCCATGTCCATGCAGCCCAGGGGGTGGGAGAGCGAGTGTGAGGAGACAGATGGGTTAATACATAGTTAGGGCCTCTAGCCTCTGCTGTAGTTAATTTTTGAAAATATAACCTCGCCCTATTTTGGCCTTCTTTGAAAAGATGAGTTCCTCCAGGTTGCTCCTATCATTCACATCGAATTCCCCAAAACACAACCATCTGCATTCCCCTGATGGAAAATAGCAATGCCCTCACCATGTCACTGCAGACGACACAGCTGTAATGCATGAAAGGTGAGTTTAGATTCTGTTTGGACCGTTCAAGAGACAACTATAGTGGATTCAGTGTTTTCTATGTCTTTCATCAAAATGACATACCTTCAGGTCAAGATCCCTAGTTCTCAAGGCGAGCATGCAGTGGGTGTTCCACAAGTACCCGCAGAGTGGATGTCATCACCACCTAACTCATCACTGATTTGTATACTTTCCCAGTGGAGGCCAGGGGAGCCCTGATCCCCTAACAATGGGTACAGGAGGAGGAAAAAAGGAGACATCTAACACTCTTGCCAGATGTTGTTGGGAGAGTCCTCATGGTAAAACAACACTATAATCTGTTGCAGGGTGCAGGAGAGATAATACAGAACAAGTCTAGGATATGTTAACGAGTCTTTATTAACCAAGGTTGGTGATGACAAGACCCACTAGAAATTAGCAAATGACCAGTTCATGTGGCAATCCAGTCTGAATTGAAACCCTGAGGGGAACAAATAATCATTACTATGAAACCCATTCATTAAACTGAAGATGATCTATGTTCCAGCTTCCCCAGCAATATAAATTATCCTAAGAGGGCCTGGCATGGTAGCCTAGTTACTAAAAGTCCTCACCATGCCAGGATCACCTATGGGTGCTGGTTCATGTCCTGGCTGCTCCAGTTTCCATCTAGCTCCCTGTCTGTGGCCTGGGAAAGCAGTGTCAGACAGCCCAAAGCCTTGGGATCCTGAACCCATGTGGGAGACCGGGAAGAAGCTCCTGACTTTGAATCAGCTCAGTTCCGGCCATTGCAGCTGCTTGGGGAGTGAACCAGCGAAGGGAAGATATTTCTTTCTGTATATTTGCCTTTCCAATTAAAAAAAAAAATCCAAAGAGACATGCCACAAACAACCTGGACATACTTACAAAGCTGTAAACATTCACCTTTTCCCGACTTCTCTGCCCAAATTTCATCACTGCTCATCCTAACCTTTCCTGGAACTCTTCAAAGTACATAGACTAGAAATACAAAGCACCTTACTATTTGCATCTTCACTGACTCACCCCAGCAGTAAATAGAGGGTGAGGAATATAGACATACAAGGTTCATACGCAGGGGCTTTCTGTCCTTGGAGTCTGTCTACAGGAAGCCAGAGAACAAACGGTACTGGGGAGGCCGAGTCAGAGTGCCAGAGCGGTGGAAGCACGGGATCAAGAGAGAGTACCCCTCCCTATCATGGGCTGTTATGGAAGTTTGTGATGGGAGTGGTTACACAACTACACAACACTGCCCCCTCTCAGGTTCCAGCTGATAAGTGAGCATCACAGGTGGGCAGAAAGGACCACATAGGTGGAGGAGTGTCAGCTTCCAAGCTCATGACCCTAAATTAGCTGCCTAAGCCCCGTGCAAACAGAAAGTTATCTGTGATTTTTCAGTTGATTTTAATCATGATTTTAAAAAAGATTTATTTGAAAGGTAGAATAGAGGAAGCAGAGAGAAAGGAATCTCTTTCATTGGCTGGATCACTTCCCAAAAACATTTAACAGGCCCACACAGCAGCCAGGAACTCCACCTGGGCCTCCCATATGGATGCAGGGCTCCATGCTCTTGGGCAAACTCATGCTACCTTCATAGGCACATCTGCATTGTGCTGAATGGGAAGTAGCACAGCCAGGACTCAAATGGACACTCCCATTGGAATATAGGTGTCCTAAACAGCGGCCTAACCCCGTGTACCCCAATGCTTGCCCACACAACCATATATTCTTTATAAATGTACCCAGAAATATGCTCAAACATGTTTTAACAACTCATTGTCATCTCTTTCAAATGGGCTTCAAATTCAAACCAACCTCCATTACCCTTCCTTCAGCAAAGCTGGGGCTGTGTCAGAGCCCAGATGCTCTAACAGCCTACAGTGGCTATTAACAGCAGAGGGTATGCTGCTATTTTTTAATTTTTTTGTTAATAATATATCGTTTACATGGCAGCTCTCTCTCCTCAGGAGCTCAGCGTGCCTTTACAGCAGCTCAGAGATCCCCAGAAGCTCATTGATTATAAAGGAGAGGAGCAATGTTTGTAATCGTAAGTGTCCAAAACGGAGGAGTCGAGGATTAGGAGGCTTCCCCAAGGTCAGCTATGGAGTTTGAAGCCTACCCAGAAACAGGTCCTAGGTCAAATAACCCCCTCCGCATTCACAAGTCCTGTCATCTACCTAGTTATCACCCAGTTGCTCCTGTCATTCTACGTACCACAGCCCTGGCCTGCCTGTAGCCTCCAGCTGCTAAGAAGATCTGGGTCAGGAACAAGTGCTGCAGATGTGACTGTTTCTGCATCTGTGAGATGAGCTATTTCTAGTCCTGGGGAGACGGGCTGGGGGATGCCCAAGGCAACTGCTCCCACAACACAGGGACAGTTGGCCTGGCAAGCAAAGGGCACTGAGGAGCCAGCTCATCCCAACACAGACTTCATGCTGTGCAAAACCCAAAGGGGAACTTTATGAGCCAGAAAGAGGCAAATAATCCACCATCCTTTTCAATGTTGTCCTCCAATTAACGCAGCGTGGACACTGAACTAAAATGTCCATTGGAGCAGTGATTGCCACAATGTGGTCCATAGATTAGTAGCATCAACATCATCTGAGAACTTGTTAGACAAGCAATCTCAGAGTCCAAGCCAAACTTACCAAAGCTGAAACTCTAAGGGTGGGGGCTAGTAAAATCCCTTCAACTGGAGTTGTTTTGTGGCACAGCACATGAAAGTGATGCCTACATTGCCAGCATGGCACATGACCACCAATTCAAGTCCCCATTGTTCCACTTCCAATTCAGTTGCCTACTAGTGTGCCCAGAAAAGCAGTGGAGTTAGCCAAAGCAATTGGGCCCCTGCTACCCATATTGAGAGATCCAGATGGAGATCTTGCCTATGGCCTGGCCCACTCCTGACTTTTGTGGCTATTTGAGCAGTGAACAAGTAGATGGAAGATTGATTCTCTAACTGTATCTCAAATACTTTTTAAAAATAGCCTCTCAACTAATTCTGCTGTACAAATTTAAGAACCTCAGTATTAAAACACATTTAATGTCTTAAATACAACCGATGAAATTCAAAGAGATGGTTCAAGCAACTTTAAAAGAGGAACAAAGATGGTAACCCAACTTGCTAAAGGCTGTTTGGCTCACTGTTTACAGCACTGCCAATCTCAGATTCACTTTACAAGCAAGCATGAACTTTTGCTTCTGAAATGCCAAGGGCTCAACCTCTACTCATATTGAAAATGATGCCAGACTGAAAGAATAGCTCCTTGTCAATTGTAAGCTTAAGGTTGGTGACTCTCAGTAATAGAGCCTAAATTCCTATTGCAAAGTGCCTTCCCCTTGGATCAAAACTGACCAAGTGAGGGAATTTTTTCTAACCCTCTCTAATTTGTAACAGATGTAACACACATTACAGCCCACTGTTTAAGGTGTCATTATGTCATTTATCTGCTTTTACCCTAGCTTCCAAAGCACTTGTAATCTGGGACACTGTTCAAAAAGGAAGCAAACAATGACAAATAGAAGATAGTCAAGCAGTGGGAGCCTAACAGAGGTATGGGTGCAGCATTTCTAGAGTTGTTTTATTCCAGCCAGATCTCACCCTCTCAATTTGTTCTGGCATTTCAAATTAAAGCCACAGAACAAAATCGGTTGTCAAAGGAAGGAAACTCACAGCCAATGGCTCTGAGTCATTCCCTGCTTTATCTCATGGTCCTACAGACATCATTTCCTTCTGGACTCCAGCTTTCTCTCTCTCCATCACCAGCCACACACACCTCCTCTCATTATCTTCCAAGCTGTACCCATTTTCAGTTCTTTCCCTTGACTCTCCTTGGCTTTTGGCCCTCATTTCTTCTCTCCATCCCTGGTCCCATCTCTCACCTCCATCCTCAGCTTCATCCACCTGTTGTGTTGAGAACAGACTCTCATGTGAGGATGTCATCAACTGCAGGACCAGGGACAGTCTCCTAGGCCAGAGCTGTGCAGATAAGTGTTCCACAACCTCTCCATGGTGAGATCACCCACCCCCCTAAACCCACAATCACTGAAAACCTCTCCTTCCTCAACCCATGGCCCCTTGCTTCTGGCTGTTCTAAGATATCAGCTGAAGAGAAAGCTATCAACTGAAATCCCATTTAGGTGGAACTTTACTTCTGGCTTGTCATTTGAGGGATAAATCTCAAACTGAGGACTCAGTTAAAGAAATATGTTTTAGGCCTGGCAGCGTGGCCTAGTGGCTAAAGTCCTCGCCTTGAAAGCCCCGGGATCCCATATGGGCGCCGGTTCTAATCCCGGCAGCTCCACTTCCCATCCAACTCCCTGCTTGTGGCCTGGGAAAGCAGTCGAAGACGGCCCAATGCATTGGGACACTGCTCCCGCGTGGGAGGACCCGGAAGAGGTTCCAGGTTCCCGGCTTTGGATCGGCATAGCATCGGCCCGTTGCGGCTCACTTGGGGAGTGAATCATTGAACAGAAGATCTTCCTCTCTGTCTCTCCTCTCTGTGTATATCTGGCTGTAATAAAATGAATAAATCTTAAAAAAAAAAAAAGAATGAACTTCTCTTTAAAAAAAAAAAAGAAATATGCTTTAGAGCAAAGCAGTCCAATAGCATTTCCTGATTTTGCAAATGTTCTATTCTGTGATGTTGTACACAGGAGCCAGGAGCCACAAATGGCTACTAAGTACTTAACATATGGCTAGTACAACCCAAGAAATGAAAGTTTTACTTTCACCACTTTTAGCTAAGAATCAAATCGCCACACGTTTGTAGTGACTTAAATGCTGGACAGCGTAAAGTTCTGGCTCAGAAATAATAGCACGCCCCAAAAGAATCTTAGCCTACAAGTAACTTAAGATGGGGAGCCTGCTCTAGGAATTTTTGTGAAGGGCATGTGGTACCTCCCACCAATCAATGCATTGTGCCCTTCCTCTACTGACCCACAGGTCTCCTCCTTGTTCTCATCCACACTGATCAGTCTTCAGCCACAGCAGCTGCCCTATTGAGGGAAACTGCATTTTAGAAAGAGAAACAAAATGCTAGTCACTCAATTTAAGTTTTGTGTGCCAAGTGCTGAGGCTAATGCAAACACAACCTATCCCAGAGGATACAAATCTTATACCTAAGAGATTAGAATCATGATAGGCTAGTTACAACTGAAGAATGTGAAAACACACAATGGACTAGGGAGAAACTTGAGGATGGGCTCAGCATAATGAACACAACTTGGGAATGAGGTGGGAAGGACAGCTCTGCAGGGTGACATCAAAGCTGGGTGTAGCAGAACAGACATGAACTGCCAAGCAAAACAACTGAGGCTGTGGAGAGGACTTTCAACAGAGAAAACTGCACCAGCCCAAGTGAGGCACCCTGTTTCAGGAGCAGATCAGGGTGTAGATGTTGTCCCTGTAGTAGTGTATCAACCAAGGACAGCCATGCCAGGGCCACACACAGAGTGAATCTTATATGAACTGTAGGATTCTGCCATCCCACAATAGCAGAGGGATACCTGGAGACTGACAAACACAGGAAAGCAGCAGACACAACAGTGTGGTGTTGCAGTGACTGATACTCTAGCAGCACTCAGCTAATGGCCATCTGAACTCCACCAGCAACTAGGTGGGAAGGGACTTTCACTGGGAGCTTGGGAGGTAAACCCAGACAAAGAGCTGTCTGTCCTGCTGGTCCGTTTGATTTGACCAGGAGCAGAGACAGAGCAGCAGATCCCAGACGGGCAGTGTGAGAACAGGGTGGATTTCACAGCCCAGTCAGCCCCCTAGAGCTTAATTGAGCGCCATTTTGCATAGGAGGCAAAGGCAAGGGAAAGGACTGAGCATACGCTGAGCTGGGAGTGAACTCATTTCTGACTCAGTGAACTAAAGCAACGTGGCATTCTACAGGTTCTACCTAAGACAGGTCTGGGTAGCCCTCAGACCTGACCACCAGCAGATCAAGAACTCTAGTAGTGGTACATCAAGCGCCATTTTGTACACTGTGGCAATAGCTTTAGGACTGCAGAGGACAACAGTGAAGTGCGCATATGCTGAGCTAACGAGAACTCACTGAGTTCCGTGGATTGCACTGGTCCCGCAGGATAATAATATCACTGGTCCCGCAGGATAATAATACCGACTGTGGAATCATACGGGCTAAAATAGGTCCGTGAGGCAACCAGACCTAACGTCCAACAGGATCTGGCAGAATCAGCACCACCAACAACCTAGGTATATAGGATACTTGGTGTCTCTCTAATCCTGGGACCTACTCTAACCGGAAGTGGGAGAAAGGTTGCACAGACAACGGTGCAGCCTCAGCACAGTATCACAGGAGGTGGAGACTGGTGAGCCAAGAGCTGGGGCTATGGAGTTCTTTGTGGAAATCTAACATATGAACCCAGACTAGAACTCGCTGGAGGTTGTGGCACAAGTGGCTACAAGCAAAGAGTTGTGTGCTAACTGCAATAAGGAAAATTGAATTGCAGACCTGTGGGTGACACAGCTTAGAAACCTGCCCCAAGGAGAAGAATCTGATAACCAGAAGTACAATGAACAAGAGCAAAAGAAGAGACAAAGGCACAATGAATATTACCGAAGACTCCCCTGCAAAGGAGCAAAGCCCTATGCCAACCTCGGAGTTAACTGAGGAAGACATTGAGAAAATGGGGGATACAGAACTTAGAAAACTCATTTTAAAGCTTCTAATCAAAAATGAGAAATTAGTAGTGGTGGGCTCCAGGATGGGGTGTCCTGCTCGGATCCCGACTCCAGCCACCATGTGCACATGGTGAGCTGTCCCCGGGCCTGCCTGGAATCGGGGGCTGCTTCCTTCGGGGTGAGTACACCGAGGAGGGAAGTCTCTGTGACTGGGTAGGTCCGGGGCCCACCCACCACCCTCATTGGGCGGTGAATGGGATTGGGGAGGGGCGCGACCTTAGGCCTGGGGATTTAAACTTCCAGCAGCTCGGAGGCCGCTGGGGGGCTCCAGGATGCGGCGTCTTGCTCGGATCCCGACTCCAGCCTGGCGCCAAATGGCGTACTGGCCGCCCGGCCTGGGAGCTCTGGGGTACTGGTTGTCTGAATCACTGCTTAGTTAGCTCCAGGTTGATCCCACTCTGCTTCTGGGATCTGAGTCAATCCTAAAGATTCTCAATGGCAGTAACTCTTCCTTTGAAGAACTTGTAATCACGTAACAATGCTGAGCAGTGAACTCCAGTTCATGCAAAAGCTAAGGCTCGGGGCTTGTCCAGCAGGGTATCCTTTTACCTGACATGATGATGGATCAGGAGACTGGTCACATTAGGCAGGGCCATAACATTAACTAGCACTTGAGAACCATATCTGGGGGTAGATTCTGTGCGGGATGTGTGGGCCACACCCTGTGGAAAGTCTAGCCCCACTGGTAAGCCCAAGAGTTTGGGTGGTTTTGAACTAAGCTAGGTGTGACCAAGAAGCCTGCCATCAATCACAGGTAAAGGAACCTGCAACAGTCTGGACTTGTCAAGGCAGCATCACCTGAATGTGCATCCTGAATAGGGTGTGGGGTGGGCCGGGCTGCAACATTCACCAGCTCATATACAGCCAGATGGAAGGCCAGACTGCGCCAGGCACTGGCCTAAAACCCATTGGCATGTATGAGAACTGGGTCTGGGAGTGGATCAAGTGGAGAAACTTGGGAAACTCTCCTGGCGAGTCATAGCTCCCGCTGATGAACATGTGGTCCAGACCTGGGGGTCGGACAAGCTGGGCAAAGTAGCTGCAACAGTTGGCTAATGTATAAATTGGTAATGGAACGGGATGTACTGGGCAGGACTGAGCAAACCTTTGCC
The DNA here is from genome assembly GCF_030435755.1 of Ochotona princeps. Classification (NCBI taxonomy): domain Eukaryota; kingdom Metazoa; phylum Chordata; class Mammalia; order Lagomorpha; family Ochotonidae; genus Ochotona; species Ochotona princeps. Next base: position 19,403,461 of record NC_080836.1, read on the forward strand.
TACAAGTGAAACTAGAAGCCAGGATGGAGCACAGGTGATGCCGAGCTAGGCTCTTGCACCTACTGGTCTATGTGAGTCAAGGACGCTAAGCCACAGTGTCTAAGGCAGAGGCCAGGACAAGTGAGGGACTGAGCCAAGCTGAGTCAGAGCAACCACTGGCAGGCGCGTGATCTACGTCCGGGAACAGGTCTAGCTGGGGAGCTAAGGGTACACCCTAACTGGGTTGAGGTTCCCACCAAGGGGTGCGTGTGCTGGAATGGGGGCTGCGTTCTAACTAGGAAACAGTTGTAGTCTCCCGTGGCACTAGTGTGGACTGGGATTGGATGCACCAGGCCAGGCCAGACCCCAACACCATCTGGTGTCCTGAAGAACCAGAGTAGATGTGGGACGGACTAGGCTAGGTCTCAACCCCCTACTGAGCCATGTGTGAGCTCTATGTGGGTATGGACGAGCCATGGCTGGGCTGAAACATCCAACAGCAAGAACCAGAATGGGTTGAAAGCCAGCCAAGAAAAGCCACTGTTCCTGCTAGGACAGGAGGTGAACTAAGTAGGGCTAGATCAGGGAAAAGCCAGGCTGGGCGGATTATTCCTACTGGTGCAAGCATAAATTAGAGTGGGTGAGGGTTGTTTGGGTTTAGCCACAACATCAGATGGCAGAAGCTGGCACTGGGGGCTAATTCTCTCAAGTCAAACCACAGAACCACCCAAAGAGTGCATAAACTGGGATGGAGAAAGACCCGGGAGGGAAATGGTGGGTTCCTCCCTCTTGGGTTACTACTCCCATGGGAGGGCATGAAAGCTAGGACGGGGGCTGGGGTAGCTAGAAAAAGAGGCACTCAACAACATCCGTGAGGGCTAGATAGTTGAGCTGGTTAGATGGAACTAAGCTTTAATACCCATTGACAAGTACAAGAGCCAAATGGGATGTGGGACAGACTGGACTAGTCTGCTATATATACTGGCAAACCATGGTAGGGGGCAGGCCTGGTGGGGGTTATTGTGGGTTGCTCCGACTAGGCTGCAGCTCCCACTGGTTGATTTAAGGGCCGGGTATGTGCTGAGCAGAACCAGGCTGGACTGCAACACTCATTTGTTCCAGTGGAAATCGGGACTGAAAACAGAACCAACCCAGCAATTCCAACCACCAGCTGATTGTGGCAATGGACTGTGCCGGGCCCTGTGCTTGCTAGAACACACAAGAATCTCATCTGGGAATACTTCAAAGTTTCTTTGGGGATCTCCCCAATCGAACTGCTGGACTCAGAACCCTAGCCAAGAAAAGATAGAAGAAAGAACAAGTCAATCAATCACCTCAGCTATATGTTGGCAGTGAAATACTGGGCAAATGAAGACTTTATGATGGACTATGTCAATCAGTGGATTCTTCAACGACCTCATTGTGCTTGGAGTGGCGAAACTGACAGTGATTCATAACTGGTGAACTATTAAAACCATTTGAGCAAGTATTTCAGAGCATGCCCCATATCCCGGACTTGGGGTGGGTGGGAAACTGGGTGGGGCTTCTCCCTCAATATCCACCTTTACCTCAGATACAAGAAGGAAACAATATGGACATAACAGTCACTTCCCTTTAGCCCCTGAACCTTTTTACCGTAATCAACTATGTAAAGATTGTCAACAATATAATAAAAAAAATAATTTAAAAAAATTAAAAAAAATAAAATAGATACAAAATAAAAAAATAAAATCAGTGGTGAATTTGGCATATGAATATGGAGTAGATTAAAATTGTGTCTTTTCAAAAATAGATGAAGAGAGGGGAAGGAGCATGGGCCATTAAGAGGAAATAGGAGAACGAGGAAAGTGTGGTTGTCATCCTGTTACTGTACCTGTGGAATGTGCAAAAGCTGTTCTCTTTATATTAATTAAAGATTTTTAAAAATCCACACACACAAAAAAGGATTCTGCCATCCCCTGTTGGACATCAGAAAAGAACAAACACCTGGTTACTAACCCATGACTTCAAATACATATTATTGCTAAGGGAAAAATTATTATGACTGAACTTGGAGAAGTAACTAACAGGACAGGTGGCACAAACAGCCATAATCATCGAAGTGAAACACACACATCTTAGCCTGGGCAAGTCTTCGGAAGTAGAAATCACTAAAGAATTTTAAGCAAGTGAGACCCATTTTGTGACCATGGCTGGAGATTGGAGAGCTGAAGGGGAACAGAGGAATCTGATGAGGGGTGAAGTCAGTAGCCAAGAAAACAAAGTGATGTCTTCCCCTACACAAGGGTTATAATAGCTCAGAAAAATCCACATTGCGGGGTGGGGGGAACTCTAAGAAAAGAGTTGGGAAGACTTGGAGACTGCCAGAGAAGAACAACACAAGGACAATTCCAATTTTGAGACTGGCCAATAGACAAGAGATGGTGGCACACCCAAGACAGGTGCTGAGGTGAGAGAAGGGAACTGCCAGTGAGTCTAGTGTGGAACTTGGCACACTTGGAGAGGGACATGAAGCCACCCAGGTGTACTGACCTAAACCAAAGAGCCGTCTTCTGGGCCTCCATGTCTCATGCTGCTATTTCTGGAGCATATAGAGAAGAATAGAGAGGATGGGACTGGCAGCAACTCCTTTAAAGGTTTCAAGCATCACCCAGAACCTACTGATCTGCAATGCCAGGGAGGTGCAGGTGGAGACAAGGACCCAAGTGGTTCCGATCAATCAGCAAAGCACTGACCACTGAGTTTCCAGGCAAGAATTCAGCAGGGAATTCACATGGGGAGACACAAATAAAGCACATATGTACAAGCAAGTATATAAGGTATAACCAAACAGGGTAACAACAACAATAATCAGTGTTGCTCCATAGTCACACTTCTAACTGGTCCTTGACCCAAGATTTCAACACAAGAATATCAAGTCCTACTGCTTCAGCTACCAGGGATGGAAGAGTGCTCTGGGTACAGATTCCCAGTTCAGGAGGGAAACCAGCACATTCTAGGACCAGCAACAAGGCCAGTGGCTGGGAATGAGAGGCCAGGCAGGGCCTGAAGGCCTGAGCAGGAATCAGGGCTTTTACTGAGTGCAAGAGAAACTAATGCAGGACCAAGCAGCAAAACAATACAACCTGACATTCCAAAAGGTCACCCTGGGTGCTCTTTGCAGCACAAAGAACACCCAGGTAGAAGCAGAGAGGCCAGAGGAAGCCAACTGCCAAGACCCTGCAAACAAACAGTGCCAGAACAGGAGAGGCCCAACAGTAAAGTGCAGACGAGATGGGAACCAGGTTCTGCACGTTCCTGGAAGAGCCATGAAGTCTGGCCAGTGTTCCATATACTTGACCCAATGAGCTAAGAAGTGGACTGGTAAGTTTCAGATAGACTTAGAAGTGATGCTTTCTACTTCAGGAGGAAAATGAAACACTTAGAAATCCTACTGCTTCAGCAAACTGGTGATTTAAACAGATATTCCTTCCAGGCTCTACTCTCCTGGGTGGGTGGATGGGTGGGTTAAGAGGGTTCATGCACTTGACTGACCCAAAAGGGACCACTCAAACTCCATTCCTGGACTGTGAATCCAAGAGGAGAGAGAATTTAGGACTGATTCATCTCCCTCCCAGAATGGCAGGAAGGGAGAGCTCAGCTCCAGATATCAACTACTATCCAGGGAAGCTGGCACTGAGCTTCCCCTCAGCAAGTATTCCAGAAGATTCAAGCAGAAGCTCTGAAGCCCAGGAGGTCATGTAGCATTGTTCCAAGTTCAGAGCATTTTGCTGACTATAAGTGAGTCACAGGCTTAGTGACAACAACAGGGAAGAGAGCAGGATGGCAGTCCTTGATGGCACAGAGTCAGGATAACACTGTAGAAGACAGGTGAAAGGGGAGATAGTAGGGTCAGTCATCTTCAACAAATGGCATTTGCAGTCACAAAGAGAGGCCCAAGTCTACAATGCCCACTCACTAGATGAGAATACCTATGTTTCTAGGGATTCTCTCATGCTAGGGCCCAAGCAGCTTGGGCCCAGAGTCAGGATGTATTGCCATACATACACAAAAAGATGTTTTCAGAACAATGAGGAAGCTATAGGTCTGTGGAAGACTGCACCCTCATTCACATCAACTTGATTCAACTAATGTCCCTACTGCTACATGATCTGCCACAGGATTTGGACACCCTTCTGTGTGATGGGAGTATGAAGTACTTATAAAAGCTCACCAAAAACATAAAACAGAATTGAAAGAAATTTTGGGGGCTGATGCTTTGATGTAGCAGGCTAATCCTCTATCTGTGGCACTGGCATCCCACATGGGCACTGGTTCAAGTTCCAGCTGCTTTACTTCCATTTCAACTCCCTGTTAATGATCTGTGGAAGGGGACCTAAATGCTTGGGTTCCTGACACCCATGTGAGAGACCTAGATGAAGCTCCTGGCTTTGGCTTGGTTTCTCCGTGGCCATTGTGGCTATCTGGAGAGAGAATCAATGAATCAAAGATCTTTCTGTTTATGTCTTCCTGCCTTTCAAATAAATCAGCTTTAAAAATAGTAGGGGGCAACAAAAATTATGAAATAGCTTTTTTCATAACATAGATACTCCATGAATATTTTGAAACATCTTCAAATGCTAGGATTTTTAAAGCTTTACATCAAAATAAGGCAAGATTTTCATTCCCATTTTTCATACTCTCTGTACCTTAAAAGTATGGCCTCGTTCTTGGGCCTCACCATGTGACTTGCCTTGGCCAGCAGAGTGGAATTGTCATCTCTTGCAACTGGGTAGAAGGTTGCAACATGAAGGATTTGCTTGGCCTAGTTTCTATCCAGCAGTCCTGCGTGAGGACATTTTTGTGTGAGATGAAAGAGTTCACGTGCCACAGCCTCCACCAATGGAGGTTGTTCATTTCCTCTCCAAAGCTGATAGACCCGAGAGAGAAAGATCTTGGGGCTGTGCAATACCTGGAATAGAGATGCAGAAATAGGAATAGGGCCTGATTGAGGCCTACTGTGGGACACCTGTCTGATTTCCCCTGAGTCCCAGTCCATCCACAAAACAAGCTATTCCAAGGTCCCTGGAGATATGGATCTCTTGAATGAAAAACCTTCCAGAATCAGAAAGAGAAGAACGGAAGCCCCAGGTGATCTCTGGAGCCCTGGCCCACTGCAGAGGCACCAGGCACCAACCCTCCACCTCTGTCTGAGGGAAGCAGAGCTCAGCACTCAGGGCACGCAGGCTTCTTGATGTGACTCAGTTAATTGAATCTTCTCTTTCTTTCTATCCCTACAACAACCCTATCATTTTCTTAGTAACCTATTCTCTAGTGTTGCTAGTCGGCTTGATTACAGTATTTAAAGTAATTGGCTTAAATTGTTCATTCACTTGGATCTGCTTCTGGGAGTCGATCCTGGAAGAAAAGGCTTTCACAGCAGTATTATTGGTATTTAAAAGTGGGAATTTCAAATGCATCACAAAAGGACTGTTTAACTGATACAGCAATCCAATTAATTGACTATAAAGTGTCAATTAAATCTTTCTGTTCAGAGCTAGATATTGTCCAATAAATAACTACTCTTTGAAAATCCAAGAGATAAAATTGTGTACAAACAGGAGCTAGCCTAAACCCTGCATCCCATATAGGCACTGATTCGTATTCTTGCATTGCCACTTCTGATCCAGTTCCCTGATAATCACCTGAGAAAAGCAGCAGAAGATGGAGCATGTGCTTGGGCTCCATTTTTTTCCATGTGGAAAACTGGGATGAATCTCCTGATTTCAGCCTGACCTAGAGCTGACCACTGTGGCCATCTAGGGGGAATGAAACAGTGAATGGAAGCTCTCTCTCCCTCTTTGTCTCCCTCTGACTCGCAAATAAATACATCTTTTTAAAAACTACATAAGCAGATTAGAAACACAAAGGATCTACGAAACGCTCTTGGAAAATGTGCATTATCCTTTAACTCAGTTTTTCATGTTCTTGTTTAAGAGCCCTCCTCTGTAAAGTCAAACATAAGCAGAGGGGGACAGTTTTGGAAGTCACCCCATAAAGTCACGGGATGAGGTTGGAGTTTTTTCCCTTCTTCTGTCCTGAATGCTATCATAAGAAGGAATTTTTCTAGAAATACCTTCCTCAGCTCCATCACTTTCAACATTTCTTTTTATTTTTAACCTTGCACAATGTAAAATGCTGGTCTCCTTCAGGTCTCAGACTTGATTGTAAGAATTAATCAGGTTTTCCCAAGCATCTACCATCTGCCCTGTAGAGTGAGGGGCTTATGTATGGAAAGCAAGGTGCTATTGACCCACAGTACCAGTACTGGAGCAATACAATAAATTCCTACCCAAATCCAGCTTTTGACTCTCCTTATCCATGATCCCCTTTTAAGAACACTGGAATAATAAAAATACCACTTCCCTCTTTGGGTTATAAAAATGGGTACCACACCATAAGTTGACATGTGATGATACTGAACATATGCAATGTTATCTATAATAATTCTAGTTGTATCTTCTTCCATCACTAGGACTTTTGCTAAAACTAATCAATGGCAGACCCTTTGTGAATATGAGTCTTAGGGCCAAATCCCCAAGGTATGAAGCTCCTGTGGCAAGAATCTCCCAGTACACGGGTAGGAGTGTACACCTGATAGAGAACTTTCATGTGCTTCTTTTCATCCACAGAACCACGTGGTGAATCATTGTTCACATACAAGACATTAGGAGGGTTGAGAGAGAAGCTTTAGGTAGAAATAGACCTGTGCAGGGTTATAAAGACAGTCAACAGGGTTTTTTTTTTTTTTTTTTTTGCCACAGTGGTTAAAATATGTGCTTCAGACACCTATATTTCATTATCAGAGTGCTTGGTTTGAGTCCCAACTCTGTCTCCCAACCCAGATTCTAATGATGCATATCCTGGAGACAGCACATAGCAGCTCAAATGCTTGGGGTCTGGTCACCTGCACGGGATACACTGATGAGTTCCAGCCTTAGTTTCAGCCTAGCCCAAGGCCAGCTATTGTGTGTATCTGGGAAGACACACAGGTTTCTCTCCATCTCCCTGCCTCTTTTTCTACCTTTCAAAATAAATTTTTCAAAGAAATATTAAGCTAGCTAATAGGTGAGCTAACAGAAATCTAAATTCGAGGTTTACAACACAAATACACATGAGTATCACATAGCTGTGTTTAATAATTTGTCTAACAGTAGTACTAACTATTGAATTGGGGTAGGATTCAGGAACCTTGGGTTCTATTTTTTTTTAAGATTTATTTTATTATTTTTATTACAAAGTCAGATATATAGAGAGGAGGAGAGACAGGAAGATCTTCTGTCCGATGGTTCACTCCCTAAGTGACCACAACTGCCAGTGCTATACCAGTCTGAAGCCAGGAACCAGGAACCTCCTCCGGGTCTCCCACGTGGGTGCAGGGTCCCAAGGCTTTGGGCCGTCCTCGACTGCTTTCCCAGGCCACAAGCAGGCAGCTGGATGGGAAGTGGAGCTGCTGGGATGAGAACTGGCGCCCATATGGGGTCCCAGCTCGTCCAAGGCGAGGACTTTAGCCGCTAGGCCATGGCGCTGGGCCCGAACCTTGGGTTCTAAATCTTTCTTTGTCATTAACTAGTGATCACATAAGAAAGCATCCCCAGATCTCAGCTTTTCCATATTAAAAATTAGCTCCTGGAAATATGCCATTATAAAACTTAGGAACAATAAGTAACGAAAGAGATGAGAGGGTAGGAAATGCAGGCAGCAGGAAGGATGATACGGTGATAAGCAACATTTTGGTGCTAAATGTGAATTGTGAAATTTGTTCACTTCATATAAATTTTTAAAAATAAATAAAATTAGCTTCTTTACACACCAATATCTTGACATACTGAAATTCTATCATTGCAGCAATGGGAATTCTGGCTTATTAAGGATTCTGCTTTAAAATCAACAGGTTTGAGCACAGATTTATTTTGCATCACCAAAATGTAAGAACTGAACAGTGGGGATTACTTACCCACTGGCAAGTGAGAGGAACAAAGATGACTTTTCCACGGAGCCATCTGCAAAGTGTAGGTTCTCTCTCATCTATTGCTGCACAGGTGTTAGGATGAGGGAAAAGCATGTATCATGGTATTGGCTGTATCACACTGGTATTTTTACAACTTCTTTGGCCCACACACTCTAGCTTTGAAATGGCTGACATTTCACAGGGTAAGAGATAATGCAAAAAGTGTGCATGAGTATTAAGAAAAAATACTCTTTGCCCATTGAGCTGGGAAGCAGGTGTTCTCAAAAGAGTGGTTTAAAATGACCATAACAGTATCAATATATGGCTATGTTACTGCAACACAAGTTGGGAAGAGCACATAATTAATCCTAAAGTGTCCATCCACAGGGGTTATGGTTCCAGAAATTTTGGAACTTTAAGCTAAAATAAAAATCTTTCATTGATAACAGAATACCAAGACTTCCATATAAAGTGCAGATTTGCACACGGACTATTAATTAGGTCCCTAAATCAGTTATGCATACTGCAAAACCACTTGTGATACCAGCAGGCACTGCAGGCATTGCAGCATATCATATTGACACCACATGCAATTCTGACATCCCATACTGGAACAACAGTTGGAGCCCCTTCTGCTCTGCTTCTGATCCAGCTTTCTGCTAATGCACCAGGAGAGGCAATGAATGATGGCCCAAGTGCTTGAGTTCCAGCTACCCATGTGGGAACTGCAAACGGAGTTCCTGGCTTTGACCTGGCTGAGCCCCACTGTGTGGATACTTGGTGAGTGAACCAGTGGATGAAGATCAATGTGTCTCTTTTTGTCCCTCTCTTACTGTGCCTTTCAAATAAATCTTTAGTAAAGAGAGGGCAGGCTGCCATCCTGCTCATGTGAAGAATGGGGAGGTTAAGAAACATAAACCTATCAAGCTGAATAAATGCAAAGACATCCCAGAGGAAAGGTGCACATTTTTGAGCTCCAGTTCAGAAAAACTGCAGGAGGTAATGAAGCAGAAAAACACCTTTGGTGCCACATCACACCCTCAGAGCCAGCTTAGATTTCCTTTAGTCGCTCCCTGCCACAGTCTCAATTTGTTGCTCATCAGGATGGCCTGGTCTACCTTCCCAGATGCCAAGGCAGGAGGGACCCTGTGCCGTCTGTGGAAGTGGCCATGGTGACCCACCTTCTGCCCTTTTCTCCAACCTCTCACTCCTGTTTTCTGGATCACTCCTGGAACCAATATCCAATCAGCTGCCTGCAGCCAGGTCGCAGTCCCCAGTCACAGGCAGCAGGAGGTCTGGGGAGGATCCAGCACAGGGATGGTCATAATCAAGAGAAAGTGAGGCAACCCGGATCCAACTTTGACAAAACGAGGCCACTAATATTCACATGAACAACCAAATGAAGACTCAGAACAGCAATTTCCACAATCTCCTTGTTTTGTACATTGAATTTGTCCAGCTCCTCCTGGGGCTTGGACATCCACTTGGACTCAAATGTCTGACCCAAAACAACAGTCCTTGGTTAGTTGTGGCAATAGCCCACAATTCTGTCACCTTTTAAGATATTCACAGATCACAAAGATAAGGAATAGCCCAAGCCAAACAACGCAGTCTTGCCAAAAAACAAAGCAACCAAGATTTTTCTCTCTTTAAATAACATTTTGCCTCAAAGTCCACTGATTTATCCCCTCTCTTTGGGGATGTCTTTAAAATCTTCTATAGATTATCATAGGAGGCCTCAGCAAGGCAGTGCTAAAGCCTGTGACTACCTTACAGGTGTGCAATAGACTAGGGTGGCCTCTGGGTGTGACACAGAAGGCAGAGATGAGTTTAGAGCAGAAAAAGGTATGAACTTTCTGCACCAAATAAACCCAGAGAGGTTGGGCATCAGCCCTCCTGGTGGTTGCTGCTGGCCAGAATGGAGGGGAGGTCTGAGTGTTCAGTTCTCTGATCAAGCTCCATCAGAAAGGCAGGAAAGGATCATGACATAAGCTTTAAAATTGCGTATCTACTTATACACTTGAAAGGTGCGTGCGCGCGCGCACACACACACACAGAGAGAGAGAGAGAGAGAGAGAAAACGAGAGATGGTCCATCTGCTGATTTCCTTCCCAACTGCCTGCAGAAGCCAATGCTGGGACAGGTTGAAGTCAGGACCCCTATCTGGATCTTCCACTTGGGTGGTGGGGGCCCTAAATACTTAGGCCTTCTTCTACAGCTTTCCCAGGCATATTCGCAGGGGGCTGGATCAGCAACAGAACAGCTAAGACTGGAACAGGCACTCTGATCATGGGATGCCAGTGTTGTAAGAGACCTAAGTGGCATTTAACCCGTTGAATCACAATACCAGCCCTGTGAGTCAGCTTTAAAAGAAAACACAACCCTCTCAGGATGAATGGGATGAATGCAGGTAGAGGGGAAAGAGTGGGCAACTATGTACCAAAAGGCATTCAAGAACGTTTTTTGTCATTTAGGTTTTTAAAAATTGATGATATAAAAAGTAGTGGACACATTATGGGTTACCACATAATGTGAGATATATGTATACCTTACTGGGGCAAATATATCTTCTCAAACACTTAACAATTCTTTATGGTAACATCTAAAGTCTTATCCTCTAGTTTTATTTTACTACTTTTTTAAAAAAATGCTTTATTATTTTATGATTCATTTCCATAGGCTCTGGGATTTCCCTTACCCCTCCCCAAATCCCTTCCCCTCATCCTCACTGATTTCCCCTATTTTTTTAAAATAGTATAGTTTTTCATGAACAGCTCTAAGTCTGTCATTCTGCTATTTGAGTGTGCCCTGACATTGCAGGTGTGTACAAATGGCAGAGTCCAGAATCTATTGTCAAGATATATTAAACAGTTTCATTGGAAATCCATCTTTAATTTAGAAATAGAGATGCATACTGCATTGTATCTTTACATCTGCATATGACAGGCTATGACACAGTTACTATACATCCTCTAAAATGAAAAGCTGTAAGACAAATTCTTGTTTATTTATCTGAAATCCAGAATGAGACGAGGAGAGATGAGAAAGAAGGAGAGAGAGATAAAGGCAGAGAGGGAGATCAAGAGATCTTCCATCTGCTGGCTCAGTTACTGAATGACCAGGGCCAAAGTCAGGAGCCAGAAGCTCCATCCGGGCATACCGCAAAGGTGGCAGGTGCCCAAGTACTTTGGATATCCTCTGTTGCTTTCCCAGGCACGTCAACAGGATGTTAGACTGGAAGTGAAATAGCTAGGACTCAAACCAGCACTTAACGGGATGCCATCATCGCATGTGGTAGCTTAATCCACTGTACTACAATGCCAGTTCCTAATGTTGTTTTAATAGAGAAATGCACAAACATATCTGTAGTCACCCTGCTATGTAATAGAACAAGAATCTGTGATACAAATGAGAGGAAAATGATTCGCATAATCAGCCCTTCCCACAGCACATGTCTCTGGAATCCAAGTTCTCACAGCACTATAAAGACAAACTCGTGGTGGAAGAAGAAAATCTTGCTATCATTTGTCTGACTCTGCAAGGACCATTTAGAAAAGCAAGGAGGGGAGAGACCATTAGAGTAAGATAATCCATCACTCTGTAATTGATGCATCCATACATTCCCTCAAATATAGAATTGATACCCTGCAAATGGCTCATTTGTCAATTCATTACCTAAAGATGACCCCTAATAAGGAATTATCAGGCACAATAACTTCTGTGAAATCCAGCACAGTGCTCTGATTCGTGACAATCACAGTGGAAGCCCTGTTTGAGTCAAGTACTGCTCAGAGCACAGACCCGGTAGCCAGTGTGACGGACAGCATCTCCACTCACTCCTGTGCCATGGCTTATCCTCTTGGTAATGGGGAATGGCAGTATGACCATTGTTCTTTCACAAGCAGGGCTATTTAACACACAGTGCCTGACACACAGTTTGGTAGGTGTTTCTTTGCTTTTTGTTTTTTTAATAAACTAGTTTGATGACACACAAATATACTTGATCCAAACAGGCAAAGTGCTCTCATTTTCTTGGACCACCCCCCCCATTTTCTTACAACAGTCTGAAATGCCTTCTTAGTTACAAACCCATTTTCCCTTTACTGATTCTGGGACTCAGTATTGAATTCACATGTCAAATGAGATTGTCATGGATAACCTCATCCAGAGACAGTGGCAAAGGCCCAGGATGGTGAAAGCCTGTTGAGTCCCACACTGTTCATCAGAACCATTTCCGGGGCACTAGGGGCCCCTTTTTGAAGTTTCCAACTCCGCTGTCTCAGGTAAGGTGTTATGAGTTTTGTTTTTAATTGTTTTACAAAACTGTATGGGTGTTTCTCATGAAAGAAAAGCCTTGAGAACTTCTAAGACACAGCCATGGCTCTAGGTCAGTGGTTCTCAGCTAGGTCAATTCTGTTCTCCATCTCCACCCATACCTCCCCTCCCCCTGAGGAGAAGGGACAATTGGCAATGTCTAAAGACATCTTTTACTGTCACCATTTGTATGCCCTGGAAGTTACCAAGCAGAGACCAGGGATGCTGATAAACACCCTACAATGCACAGGATGGCCCTCACCACAGGAATGATCTGGTTCTACATGACAACCACGGGAACCTTGGGAAACCTGTTCTAGGACACTTGAGAGAATGTCTTTCTCTTGGTGGATACCTGGGAACAAACATCAAGCTTACAAGGTCATCATCTGGGACCAACCCACAAAGTCAAAGGTACCAAACTGGGTAACATATGGACTGTCGACTGGAGGGATAGTTGTAAAGGAGCAGTGATAAACGCCTAGAGGCCACACTAACCTCAGGTATACAAGGAAAACAAACCTCACACAGAAAGAACACATCAAATTATTCCAATCCTGAGACAGATCAGGACCAGAGCAAGACCAGTGGGTACCAGCTCCACTTGCTAAATGCCTCCTAAGCGGCCCACACTCTCCCATCTATTCCTGACAGTTGCCCTGTCACACAGGTATTTTAGCAGTTCAAAGGGTTTGTTGACCTTATCTGCCTACACTCTGGGCACCCATCATCCTCTTCTCATCCCACTGTATCTTTGTTTCCCAGACTCATTCTCTATGCACCTACTTGTCTATTCCTTCCCTGGTCCCATCCCAGGTCTCTGGAGAATTTCAAAGCTGGCAATTCTCAGGCTTTGGGGTCTTCATAAGCTCAGCGGAGGATCACCTAGCACCTAAAAACCTGAAACCCAGAGTTTCCTGCCATGGCCTTTGTGGAGCACACATCACTCAGGCCAGCAACTGGCAGCTTGTCTCTACAGAGATGGGCTCAGAGACATAAGCTCCATCATCCAATCCCCTTACAAGAAGACAAAGTGAAGAAAAAAACAAAACAAAAACAAAAACATGGCTCAACGGGTCCAAGAGAACTAAAGCATTTGAATTGTCTTCATTTGGAGGAAGCCAGCTTCTGAGGGGCTCTTCAAAGGGGAACTAAGCAAGTGAGTTAGAGACTAAACTATTTTGGCACCAGCAGTTTCTGAAATGCCAGCACTGAGGGCTTTGTAAACACACACAGATTAGATAAGTGCCTCTCCAGCCCCCAGGTCCCTCAACCAGATATTACAAGTACACATTTGTAAATTATTCACTGTCTAGCTTGGGGGTTGCAGATGTAAGCATGACTTTGCCAACCATAGCCTTTATTTTGCCAACAACCCAAATAACCTTTTAAGGATAGGATGCCAGTCACATGGGGTGCATGAGTATGGGAGCAATAAAGAGGAAAGTCATTTATTATTCCCACCATAATTAGCCTACTGGCTTATCTAACGCTCATTCCGATTTGCCCTCCTGTTGTAAATACCCCATTTTGCTCTAATTTGTTTGCCCAATGATTTCAAATTAATCTGCCATTTGCTTTTTTTTTCTTTTTTGAGCAAGACAAAATAAAACAACAACAACAACAACAACAAAAAACCCAAGTGGAGGCAGAGGCTGAATCCCATGCCTGTTGAAAGAAAAGTGACATGTGGTTTCAACACCCTAAGCAGTCAGTGAGATGCCCATTCTCTTCCTAATTACCAGCCCACTGGTCTTCTAACAGATGGAAAAGACCGACACCACCCCTAACAGTTTATATAAAGAGGCATTGGGTAATGACAACCTTGCATTCAATCTGCCTCATTAATGCCAGAGGTAGTTCAACCGAGAGCCTTATGAGCCAGACTGATGCATGTGTACACAGTAATTGTATTAACCATGAACAAAGCCTTGTAGAAAGAAAACAAAGGCTTCCAATTCAAAACCACGAAATAGATACACAATTTTTAACCTTCACTGACAGAGAGCTTGTTGGCGGGCGGGTTAGATAGACGGGGTGGGAGCTGGGGTTGGGGGCAGTGGAGTAAGCTATCGCTAACTAGCCTGCGAAGACAACAGGGAGTAAAAGCATCAACCAGCCAGTCAATCACAGGAATTATTCATGGGCTTGTTGAAAGGTCACATGCCAAAAACTTCAATTAAGAGAAAAGAGCTCAGGTACGGAGCTCAGTTTTTTTTTTTTTTTTTTGTAAACCCATCATCAGATTTGAGAAAGAGAAAGGCAAAATTTCACTTTGCAATATGTATGAAGTGATCATTGCTATCTCCTAAACTCTGGTCCTGGGCAGAGCTAGAAGGCACCCTGCTGTGTCCCTGAACTTCTCATGTCTCTACTGTTTCATGGACATCCCTATAAATATTCTAATCATTGGGAGGCTTCTTCCAGGAGACTTAGTCCAGAGGTGGGTAACAGAACCAAAATTCCAAGAACCAAAGTGATTATTGCAGAGGGTAGAGGGGCCCCCATATTCTGGTGATTTTGTCCCCTGGGAGGATTTTGTCCCTCACCTCACTGGAACATATGACACCAACTGGGATAGAGATGGTGCCTAGTAGGGAAAGGCCAAGAATGTTGGCAAACAATTTTCCCATCACTGAGAAAGATGGGAACCCCACAAGTCAACAGAGCTGAGGTTGAAACATCTTGGTCAATTTTAATAGTTTATACCTTTGTAACCCAAAGCTTGGTTCTGTAGCCATCAGCAGTAACAGCTGAGATCTCACTCCAATCTCAAAGCCTTTTCCAACTCTTGCAGCCAGAATCTGTGTCCCAGTGGTCCACACAAGCAGATTACAATCAGAGCTGCAATCGCTTGGAACAATGGTTCTCAAATGAAGCTAAACTTGGAGGTTCCCTGATGCTCTCAATTGGGTGTTCTTTGTCTGGGAAGCAGCCCAGGGCACTGAGAGCAGGTGACTTCAATGTGCAGCCCACAGCAAGAACCACCATCCTCGGAGACTCCTGCATTAACAGTGCAACATCACCATCACCGGGGAGCTTGTTAGAGCAGCAACTTCCCGGCCTCCATCCCCACCCACAGTGGAGACCGTGCATTAGAGCTGGTGCACTTTAACAAGCCCTCAGAGGACTCTGGGGCTGTAGATCATGGGAGTCAGAACAGCACAGTATCCTGCGAAGTGCCACCTGCCTCCCAGCAATTTCTCGTGACTTGCAGATCATGGTTCAGGACGGCTTCTGCATTCAAGATTCAAGAAGCTTGCGTTCTGCGGGGCTTCAACTACAAAGTCAGTGGCTAAGTGGCACTACGGAGTGGGCAAGGGGAAAATCAAACATGTGAGCATTTTTATTCACACAAGCACAAAATGTTTTCCATTTGTTGAGAGAAAAAGAAGATATGTTGGTCACTGACAGTCCAGTTTCTGGATCATCAGTTAGACAGGAATGTCTTGATTTCAGAACAAGGTGACAAAATTGAGATTCAAGGCTTAGACCCTTCTGCCAACTGGTGGAGCCAATGTGGGCTACAGGAGCAAGAACCACACCGGGTCCTGCCAAAGGCACCACCAGCTCCCACCTCTCAGAGATGGCCTGGTCTCTGCCCCTGAGTTCCCACAGCTCTAACTACAACCTCATGAACTTTGACCAAGAAGCACACAACTCCTGAGACTGAGGATGATGTCCGCATGCCCAGGGAGATGGTGGATCTCACCTTCAAGGAAGTGCCCAGGCCACACCCAACCCAGATGGTGGCTCTGAACACTCACACTTCTCTGCATCATGAAGGACTCTGATATCCACTAAGATCGGCAGCCACTGGCAATGGTAGAAAAAAGGCAACAGGAGAACGCAAGTCCCATGAGTCATGCAAGAGACCACACTGTAGTCACGCACAGGAAGAACTGGAGCTCTATCTGGATCTCAAGAGATGTGTGCACCTCCTGTTAGCTTTACCTATCAAAAAAGTACTAGTAAAAATAAGTTAAAAAACAAAAAAAGATGGGGGCTGGCACTGTAGCACAGCACATGAAGCCATTGCCTGTAATACCGACATCCCATATGGGCACCAGTTAGATTCTCAGTTGCTCTGCTTCCAGTTCAGCTTCCTGCTAATGTACCTAAGGAAGCAGCTGAAGATGGCCAACAGAGCCAAGATGGAGTTCCAGACTCCAGGCTTCCAGCCCAGCTCCAGCCATTGCAGCCCTCTGGAGAACAAACTAATGGTCAGAAGAACTCTGTCTCCCCCTAACTCTGCCTTCCAAATAAATAAATAAATCTAAGAATTAAGAAACCTTGGCTTCCAGCCTTGTGACACTGTAAGTGTTGTAGGAAGTAACCCCAGCAGAAATGCATGGCTGCCCTCTGGGCTAAAGGGATAAGTACAGCACAGTCCACAAGCCCTCAAAGGAGCTTTGACCTCCCAGTCTGTATTTGGGTGTCAAGAGGAAAATTCCATAGATCAATCAAATGGCACACAGTTTATCTGAGCAAAGAAAAACAAAAGGTTCACCAACCAGGTAGCTTCTGGAACCACAGCAGTTTCTAAAAATGCCAGCACACATCATTATCAGATGGCATTTACAGAAAACACAACAAGAGGCATGGGAAACAACTCAGCTGGCTACAGCTTAGGCAGTCAACCAGTTGGCTGACTACAGAACGTCCTGTGCTCAACTACGGTTCAGGAACTGCCATTAAGCTCCACAATGATTTGATCTCTTGAGCTCAGGGCAGTTTCCTAGTCCAAATCTATGGCCTTCCACAAGTTTAATGTTGGAAAGAGCCTGTTAAAAGCATCAGCTGCTGCTTGGTGCAGCGGCCTAGTGGCTAAATCCTTACCTCACCTTGGCATGTGCCAGGATCCTATATGGGCACAGATCATATTCTGGCTGCTCTGCTTTCCATTCAGCTCCCTGTTTGTGGCCTGGGAAAGCAGTCGAGGATGGCCCAAAGCCTTGGGCCCCTGCGCCCATGTGGGAGACCTGGAAGAGGCTCTGGGCTCCTGGCACAGACAGGCGCAGCACATGATGCTTGAGGAGTGAATCAACGGATAGATCTTCCTCTTTGTCTTGCTTCCGCTCTATATATCTGCCTTTCCAATAAAAATAAACAAATCAGGCCCGGAGGTGTGGCCTAGCGGCTAAAGTCCTCGCCTTGAAAGCCCTGGGATCCCATATGGGCACCTGTTCTAATCCCAGCAGCTCCACTTCCCATCCAGCTCCCTGCTTGTGGCCTGGGAAGGCAGTCAAAGACGGCCCATTGCATTGGGACACTGCACCTGTGTGGGAGACCCGGAAGAGGTTCCTGGTTCCCGGCTTTGGATCGGCGCACTGGCCTGTTGCGGCTCACTTAGGCATTGAACCATCGGATGGATGCCTGTCTCTCCTCCTCTCTGTATATCTGACTTTGTAATAAATAAATAAATCTTTAAAAAAAATAAATAAAAATAAACAAATCTTTAAAAAAACACTCAAGATTAGCAAAATGAAAGTCTCTGGCTGGATGATTATGCCACACATATCTCCTGCCTGATGAAAGCCTTTAGGTAATGAATGCAGTTGTCCCCTCTGGAAGAACTACTTGTAAAATCAAAGTGGACACTGGTTGACAGTGGGTAGGGACAACAGCTCCACAACGCAATGTGCCACTCAGTCCTTTCGAAAACCACTCATGAGCCATTATCATTTCTCAAAGTAAAGGTATGCTTTTTTTTTGTTTAAAGATTTATTCATTTTATTACAGCCAGATATACACAGAGGAGGAGAGACAGAGGAAGATCCTCCGTCCGATGATTCACTCCTCAAGTGAGCCGCAACGGGCCAGTGCGCGCCAATCCGAAACCGGGAACCTGGAACCTCCTCCGGGTCTCCCACGCGGGAGCAGTGTCCCAATGCATTGGGCCATCCCAACTGCCTTCCCAGGCCACAAGCAGGGAGCCGGATGGGAAGTGGAGCCGCGGGGACTAGAACCGGCGCCCATATGGGATCCCGGGGCTTTCAAGGCGAGGACTTTACCTGCTAGGCCACACCGCCGGGACCCAGGTCTGCTTTTGTCCTAACTGAACCATTATGTTTCAAGAAGAATGTGGTAAAAACTCATTCTACTATAAAAATGTTGACTGGGAAAACTTAATAAAGACTTAAATAAAAGACACCTGAAAGGCAGCCTAGTTCAGTTGTGCTCAAGAAATTTGAGGTTTCCCATCATCCACAGCCCAAGCATGACTGCTACATTAAGTCTTTACCAATACAATGCCTCATTTCAAAGCAAAAATTGGGCGAATCATGGAGAGAGCCTTCAATTCATTCCAGTAATGAGAAATGCCACATCCCTCATCTCCTGTTCTGGCCTAACAGATCATTTTTCAGACAAGACTGTCAGTTTTAACAGGATCAAATCTCATCTCTGGGTAATGACAGCCTCATTATCTCCCTTCTATCTCTGCACTCCGAATTCCTTGCTTCTCTAGAAAGACACCCAAGTGTATATGTACACAACTGCATATACACATATGTATGCCTGTGTGTTTATATATTCAAATGTCCACATATATATGTATATGTACACACATATTACATATACATATAGATAAACGGAGGCAAACAGAAAGGGAGGACATGGGCCAATGTGATAAGTAGTGGCTAAATCCTCACCTTCTATACACCAGAAACCCATATAGGTAACAGATCATATCCCTGCTGCTCTGCTTCCCATCCAGCTCCTTGCTTGTGGCCTGGGAAAGCAGGTGAGGATGGCCCAAAGCCTTGAGACCCCACATGGGGGACCTGGAAGAAGCTCCTGGCTCCCAGCTCAGATAGGCTCCTTTCTGGCCATTGCGGCCACTTAGGGAGTCAACCAGTGGATGGAAGATCTTTCTCCCCTTCTCTCTGTAAATCTGGTTTTCAATAAAAATAAATAACTCTTTAAAAAAGAAAAAAAAGAGTAGTAATTTTTTTAAAAGGAGATTATGAGGAAAGAACCAAAAAGAGGAAGGGTTTGCCACTGTGGCATAGTGAGTAAAGACAATACTTATAGTGCAGACATCCCATATTGGCACTGATTTCAGTAATGGCTGCCCCATTTCTCATCTGGATTTCTGGTAATGTATCTGGGAAAGCAGTCGAGGATGGCTTAAGTAGTTGGGCCCCTGCACCCATGTGGAAGACCTGGAAGAAGCTCCTGGTTTCACATCTGTCCAGTTCTGGCTATTGTGGCCATTTGGGGAATGAATCAGCAGATGGAAACCCACATGCTCGCTCGCTCACTCACTCTCTGCAGTTGTTTCAAATAAACACATACATCTTAAAGAGAGAGCCATAGAGGAGAGAGAGAATTTTATAAAGAAACTTCAAAATTATTAATAAGAACACTCTGAGGAACCGCAGAAAATTCTCCAAAATACAGCCAACCCTTAACATTTACAAAAGACACTTGCCAGAAATAAAACACCAGTGTCCAAAATCCTGTGATAATAGACCTAGGGCTGAGAAGCTAAGGAGAGGCTCAGTCCCAGCAGAGAACTGTCAGGGCACAAAGCTGTTATCCTTGCCATGTGGTTCCAACACCTCACCATAGAACTCTCCAGTGCCTGTTCTCCCAGTATCCTATGCAAGTCACTCCCGATACTGGTGACATTCCATGAACACTGACTGGGAAATCGCAAGACTGAGAGGAAGGATGCTTTGAAGTCAGTCACTGTGGCAACACAGGAAGCTCTCTGACAAGGGGAGATTTCAGAGGCATCCTAAAGACACACAAGCACAAATATGCACCTCAAACCTAGATCCAAAATCGGCTAAGCCTTAAAGACACATTTGTGTTATATGTACAGTAAAATGTCTTTTCAAGTGCTATTCACAGCCAAAGTCTCAGTTTGGCTGCAATCCTAGAAACATGTTCAATGATAACAGGAGACAAAAAGAGTGAAGAGCATGACTTCCACTGAACCTTTTTCTTCTGGCCTTCCAACTGGACAAGGCACAAAAAATGAAATTCATCAAGAAATACAAGCGGAAGATGCAAATAGAGGCACCTGCTCACCCCATCAGCACCTAGATCCCAAACTCTGATAGCCCAGACACCAAAGGAGCATCCCAAGTTATTGCAGAAAACCTACCAAACTTTGAAAAAGGATCCCAGTAACAAAATATGATTCTTAAGTTCTAGGAACAGGGCCTAAAAAGTCCAGCAAATGTTTGACATTCAAGTTTGAGTTGGCTATTTAGCAGATTTACTATAAAAACAAAATAGTGAAGATGCCCAGCCAAGCCAGGCTCACCAGGTATGAATCAGACCTGTATAACTCAATTTCGCCAGCCCTGTGAGCCAGGGTACAGCCTGATGCATTGTGAACAACACACAGGCAAGTTTCTCAGAAAAGCCCCATGTGTAAGATGGCACTGAGGGCATGGTTAGATGAACTCAACCCTGATTGGAAAAGCATTCTGGAAAATCTTGATCAGCTTCCAGTCATGTCTTTAGGATCAAGTCTTCAGAAGCTCTTTGAATTGTCAGTTTTTACAAATGGAAATCTCCAGTGCTGCTTGGGATGTAAGTTGTCATAAATCTTCTCAGAGGACAATTAAATAATGCATATCACATGTTGGACAAGAAATTCTATTTCAAGGTTCTTTCTTCCTGAGGAAATCATCAGACAGTTGCAAGAAGACAGGCTCTGTGCTTATTTTTTTTTTTTTTAATACTTGGAAAAGGTGACTCTGGCTTGGTTCCTGGCTTCAACCTTGCCCAACCTCACTGCTGCAGTCATTTGGGCAGTCAACCAGCAGATGGAAAATCTCACCCTGCCCCCATGTATATCACTCTAGTATTCAAATATTTTTTTTTTTAGAAAAATAATTTTGGTGCAAAAATATTTTGAGGGAAACCGCTACTTGTGATGCAGTAAGCTAAATGGACACTTGTGGTGCCAGCATGTCAGACTGTAGAGTATGTTGGAGTCCTGTCTACGCCACATCTCATGCAGTTCCTTCCTGATGTGCCTGGAGAGGCTGGCGGTATAAGATGGCCCAAATACTTAGGCCTCTGTCACCCATATGGGAGACCTGGCCCAGATCTCTCTGTAGAGACCATTTAGGGACCATTTAGGGTCAATGGGGGATCAATCAATCTCTCTCTCTCAAATATATATGAATGTATTTCAAATATATATGAATACAATAAATATTCCAAATGTGTATGAATACATTTTCAAATACATATATACGCCTTTTAAGTATACATGAATACATTTTTAAAAAATAAAAAATATATTTACGGAAGAAAAGACATACTGAATGAGTTTATGAAAGAACCATCACTAATGGTGCAGCCACAGGAAAGAACCGTCATGGACACTAAATGAAGCACATCAAGATCTCTGAATCACAAAACAATATTCACTCTGAAAGCAGCATCAACAGAAGAAAGAGAGCTGACTCCGTTTTATAAAAATGTTACATAAAACTGTGCACACCCACTAAAAAAAAAAATTACCAAAAATTCACCTTCTACTTTGAGCAGTGGCATGAGTTAATTGTATTTCAAGATCCTAAAGTTTTTAAATAGTAAATACACATTTCTTAAAAAATCTTAGACTATTGCTTACTCTATATAATTAAAAACGAGGATCAGAAAACTCATAGGGGCTGAAGGGACATCACTTGGGAGGCTCACACACAGGAAGGAAATGAAATGGCATCATCTCATCTTAATAGTTAGTAAGGCTCCTGCCATGGTACTTAGTAAGGACCCTTCATCATGGTACTTAGTAAGTACCCTTCATCATGGTACTTAGTAAGGACCCTTCATCATGGTACTTAGTAAGGACCCTTCATCATGGTACTTAGTAAGGACCCTTCATCATGGTACTTAGTAAGTACCCTTCATCATGGTACTTAGTAAGGACCCTGTCAACTAGCAGCCAGGGCAGGACTTCAAAAGACACTTAAATGCACGAACTTTCAAAAATTTCATGGAGGGCCAGGGGCTGTGGCATAGCAGTAAAACGGTCTCCTACAGTACCAACATCCTTTATGGGTGCTGGTTCAAGCCCTACCTGCTCTACATCCAACCCAGCTGCCTGTTAGTGTGTCTAGGAAAGCAGCAGAAATGGCCCATGTCCTTGGGTCTCTGTTATTCACATAGGAGACCCAGAAAAAGCTGCTGGCTCCTGGCTTCAGTCTGGCCCAATCTTAGTTACTGGGGCCACTTGGGAAGTAAACAAGCAAATGGGAAGATTGCTCTGTCTCCTCTCTAACTCTGCCTTTCAAATAAGAAAATAATTTTTATAAAAAGATGTTTTAATCCAAATCTGAAATCCATACACACAAGGGGTCTTCAGAAAGCAAATGACATGTGTACATCAAGATGAACATCACTGGATTTCAGAAGAATCAAGATGGCAGAATAGGGTAAGGACACGTTTAAACAGATGGAGAAGCATTAACCAGTATGAAGCAGTGAGGGTACATTCCAGGAAACGGGAGAGGACAGAAAGACAGCAGAGGGGTACCTAAAGACTGACAGACACAGGAAAGCAGTGGACACAACGGTGTGGTGTTTCAGTGATTGATACCTCATTAACATTCAGCTAGTGGCTATCCAAATTACACCGGCAGTGGCAGTGGAACTATACCAGCAACAAGGTGGAAAAGGACGTTTACCAGGAGTTCAGGAGGTGAATCCAGACAAAGAACTGCCTGTCCTGCTGGTGTGTTTGATTTGACCAGGAGCAGAGACAGAGCAGCAGGTCCCAGCTGAGTGGTGTGGGAACAGGATGGATTTCATAGCCCAGTCCACCTCCTAGAGGTGAATCAGGCACCATTTTGTTTAAGGAGGCAAGGACTATGGACAGTACTGTGCTGAGCTGGAAGTGAACTCATTTCTGGTTCAGTGAACTGCAACAACATGGCATCCCACAGGTTCCACCAAAGATAGGTCTGGATAGCCCTCAGACCTGATGGAAAGCAGATCAAGAACTCTAGTAATGGCACATCAGGTGCCATTTGTTACAGTGAGGCAAAGAATTTAAGACTGCAGGGAAAACAATGAGATGTGCACACGCGGAGCTTAGCGAGAATGTGCTGAGCTAGGTTCATTGCACTGGTCCAACAGGAAAATAATACAGACTATGGCATTATATGGGTCAAAAGAGGTCCATGTGGCCTTCAGACCTAACAGACAAATGCTTCTGGCAAGATTAACATCACCAACAACCTAGGTATATAGGGCACCTGTCTGGGACCTACTCTAACCGGAAGTAGGAGAAAGGTTGTACAAACAACGGTGCAGCCTCAGCACAGTATCACAGGAGGTGAAGAGTGGTGAGCCAAGAGCTGGGGCTATGGAGTTCTTTGTGGAAATCTAACATATGAACCCAGACTGGAACTTGCTGGAGGCTGTGGCACAAGTGGCTGCAAGCAAAGAGTTGTGTACTAACTGCAATAAGCAAAATTGAATTACAGACCTGTGGGTGACAGGGCTTGGAAATCTGCCCCAAGGAGAAGAATCTGATAACCAGAAGTACAATGAACAAGAGAAAAAGAAGAGACAAAGGCACAATGAATATTACTGAAGACTCCTGCAAAGGAGCAAAACCCTATGCCAACCTCGGAGTTAACTGAGGAAGACAATGAGAAAATGGGGGATACAGAATTCAAAACACTTATTATAAAGCTTCTTATCAACCACCAGAAGCACATAAAGCAGGCATTCAAGGAATTTAAGGAATATATCACACTGGAAATGAATCAAATGAAAGCTGATGTATCAGAAATGAAGAATACAGTGGAGCAAATGAAAAAGTACAGTGGAGAGTCTCCAAAATAGAATGAAGCAAGCAGAGGAAACAATCTCAGAATTGGAAGATATTTCCTGTCACCAGGGGGAAGCAAACAAAAAGCTGGAAGCAGAGCTGGATCAGGCCAAAAAAAGTATTCAAGAATTGAAAGACACTATTAAGAGGCCAAATATAAGAGTTATGGGAGTCCCAGAAAGTGCAGAAAGAGAAGCCGAGTTTACAAATGTATTTAATGAAATAATAAAGGAAAATTTCTCTAATCTAGAGAAAGAATTGGGAAATAACATCCGGGAGGGGCACAGAACTCCCAACAGGCTTGACCAAAAGCGATCTTCACCACGACATATGATCATCAAGCTCTCTTCAATTGAACATAAGGAAAAGATCCTTAAATGTGCACGTGAAAAAAATCAATTGACATATAAAGGAATGCCAATTAAATGCACAGGAACCTCTCACAGGAGACTTTACAGGCAAGAAGAGAATGGAGTGACATATTCCAGATTCTAAAAGAAAAAAATTGTTGGCCCAGGATAACGAACCCAGCAAACTTTCCTTTGTTTTTGAAAATGAAATAAAATTCTTCCACAGTCAAGAAAAGTGAAAAGAATATGCCTCTTCCAAACCTACCCTACAAAGGATACTTCAAGATGTTCTCTTGACAACGGGTATAGCACCCAACAAAACCAAAGGCAAATGGGAAGAACATCCCAGTAAAATGACAACAGAAGACTAAACCAATGAACAACCCATTCCTAAAATGGCGGAACCAAATTACCACCCATTCATATTAACCCTGAATATAAGTGGCTTAAGCTCATCAATCAAACATCAGATTAGTGGACTGGATTAAAAACAAAACCCATCTATTTGTTGCCTACAGGAGACACATTTCACCAACTAAGATCAGTGGAAACTGTGTCATGGATTTTGACTGTTTTTGTTAGTTTAATCTCTTCAAAATACTTTCTTCTCATTAAACTCTTCAATGACTCATAGATCATACAGTAGCATCATTTTCTTCAAGAAGGTTCTTGATTTAAATTTCTTCAGCGACACATTAGTCATTCAGTAACATGTTATTTAACTTCATGCTGTTGTTAACTCCTTTTTCTTCCTGTTGTTGATTTTGTTTTGTGGTTTTTCATTTAAGGAGATGTATAGTAACTATGTAATCGAGACTATCACAACTAGCAGCATGTAACTTAACTCTATGGCATTGTAAATTTCTATTTTTCTTCCTGTTGTTGATTTTATATTGTGACTATTTATGGGGATGTATAGTAACTGTGTGCAGGGGACCATGCAGTAGGTGTAGATGGCACAAAGGTGTGAAGAGAACAGCTCCCCTGCTTGGCAGGGCCCAGGGGAGCTTCCAGCTGTTTGGCAGGGCCCGGCGGATTTCTCTCTGACCACCTTGATGCAGTCTCACCACCCTTTTGCATGGACACTCAAGCACCCCACTAAGAATCCTGTAGTCTATTAAGGCATTGTTTGCCCCTGTGAGATGGCTTTGGCAAGTAATATGAGCTTGAGAGTTAATGTTACTGATAATGTCTTGGTGAGTGTGCCTTTAACTGTGCACAGGAGTACAATTAAACCCATGCCATTTCTGGACACCTTGTTGCGTGCCTACCCATTGTCCTGAAATCTGGCCCAGACATGTAGCATGCCTTCTGGGAAATGGCTTAATAAGAATTTTACAAACTAACAGAATTGATGGGAGTATGAGTGGAAACTGCTATGGCAAAAAAAAATATAGTTACTGTGACCTTAAAGGTTAGCCTGTCCTTGCAACTTTTAGAGCATAGAAAATGCAGCTGTTTTAGCCGTTTTTATAATTTTTTAACTAGAGGAAATATAGGGCAATTCTACTAACATCACAGAGATATACTTTTGATTATTGTTTAATTGTTTATGGGGTTGTAGGGTTTGCAGTTGTAGGGGGATTTAACGTTTGGAACTTTTTGCCTGAGATCCTTATGTTCTTTCTCTTTTGATGTATTTTTCCCATTATGTGATAGATAAGTTGTGAAAATAAAATGTAGTAGGCAGGAATGTTTTACTGATTAGTAGGTAACCATCTGTGCCTCGGCCTTGGAGTTCTGGCTGTCACCTAATGGCTACTTCCGAAGAATGAATAATGGTTTGCTTTAAAGAAACTGATTATAGTAACTTACAGAATTATCTTTAAGAGCACCTGGTTGACCATGAAGTAAAAATTAATTGAGCATCTGTGTATGCTGTCTTAGTTCTAAAGTTAAAGATAAAAAATCAAACGTTTGTGCAGAGGCTAGTGATGTGTCTAAGTAAATAAAAAGGACAGCTTCTTTTGGAGAAGAAAGCATATAGCAAGAACGCACCAAGTGTCAGTGTCTGTGTCTTTCTTTATCGCCGACGCCACGCACCCTTCCCGAGCTCCGAACTCTCGGCTGGAGCTGGACTCCGGCACTGTGTAATGGAGACTATCATATCCAGATGTGAGGATACAATGCAGTGTGCATCTCTACTTCCAAAGATGGGCTCCCAATGAAACTTTACTATATTTTGACAATAGGATGCTAGACTTTCTGCCATTGCCCATGCCCACAATGATGCACATATGACTGTGTATGAAGAACTATACTATAGTAATGATAAAGGGGAACTCAGTGAGGTTGGAGGGATTTGGGGAGGAGATAAGGGAAATCCCAGGACCTATAGAACTGTATCATAAAATGATAATAATAAAAAGTAAAAAAAATATCGTTGGTCTTAAAACTTTTTTGCACTAAAATTTATCTTTTCCAAATCTGGTTTTTCCATGAATATTTGAAATTTTTCTAATACTTGCACAGGTTAGTTAGGAAGCTTCATGTTCCTCATCCAGATCTCAAACCAAAAGCAAGAGGCTCATGAAGGCTGGGAAAGGGGTGGCATTTGCTCCTTCCACAAGCCCACCTTTCTAGAAGCTTTACAAACAAGTCAACCTGGTACCCACACTGTAGCATAGCACGTGAAGCAACTGCCTTTGATATTGTCATCCCAGATCAGGGTACTAGTTGAGTCCTGCTTGCTCTACTTCCAATCTGGCTTCCTGATAATGTATCCAAGGAAAGCAGTGTAAGATGGCCCAAGTACTTGGGTCCCTGTCACTCATTTTGAAGACCCCTGGCCTTATGATCATTTGGGGAGTGAAGCAGCACATGCAAGATCTTTGTCTTGATGCTATTGTGAGATGAGTTATGCTGGTTAGTAGGCAGTTAGGGTATTCTGGTCCCCAAGTCATTTTTTTCTCAAATATAAAATCCCCCACCATGCCCTAGATTCAAGAGAGCACTTCTCTTCCAAGGGACAAGGGTGACATTAGCATATCACTTCCCCACCTGAAGCATCTCCAGCCATTGTGTAGGAGGGCCTCAGGCTGATCTCCTTATCATTGAAAAGAGGACTGCAGGAAGTGTAGTACTCCTATTCCCAAGGCCAGGAATGTCCAGTGTCTGACACCTGTCTGGTCCTTTGCCCCAAAGCCAGATATCAGGGGGACCAGAAATTTCCTTTAGTTCTTGGAGAGCCCCTTTGAAGTAAACCTTTAAAAGGTGCGTTCCCCACCATTAATACAGGTCTTCTTTCTATTCCTCCTGCCACTATGGCAGAGGACTAGGGTCTCTTTTTTTCTCCACTTATCCTGCCACTATGGCAGGGGGTAAGGGTCCTTTCTATCTCAGAGCCCCCTCCTGTCACTAGGAAGGGAGTCTCCTTTCTCAACTTTTCTAATAAATCTTGCTTTAAAACTAAACTGTGTCTGCACAAAAATTCTTCTTTCCTGCGAGGCAAGAATTGAGGTTGCTGCCGTATTCAGGGTCAAAAAACCCTACAACACTATTATTCTCTGTTACTCTGCCTTCCAAATAAATAAACTTTAACAAACTTAAAAAAAAAAAAAAAAAGAAGAAACCATCCTTTCTGGTGGAATCCCTCTGATTCTACTCTAGGAGGAGTTATGAGAAAAATGCCCCCTGATTGACTTTCCAATTTAAAATGAGCCCCAGAGAAAATCAAACAAAGCCTCCCTCAATAAAGCTATCCACATCACTTCATCCTCTAAAAGGAAAAAAAAGGAAAGATTAATATGAGATTTTTTTCCTTAATTTAATAACATATACCTTCTTTGCAACTAAATCTAATAACCCAGGCTTTCCCCTGGGGTTGGAGGAATAATAAATCAAAATGATTATTTCTGGGGCCCAGCGGCGTGGCCTAGCGGCTAAAATTCTCGTCTTGAACACCCCAGGATCCCATATGGGCGCCGGTTCTAGTCCCAGCGGCTCCACTTCCCATCCAGCTCCCTGCTTGTGGCCTGGGAAGGCAGTCGAGGACGGCCCAATGCATTGGGACCCTGCACCCGTGTGGGAGACCCGGAGGAGGTTCCAGGTTCCCGGCTTTGGATCAGTACAGCACTGGCCGTTGTGGCTCACTTGGGGAGTGAATCATCGGACAGAAGATCTTCCTCTCTGTCTCTCCTCCTCTCTGTATATCTGACTCTGTAATAAAATAAATCTTTAAAAAAAATGATTATTTCTGGACAGTAGCTTATGTGCAAATAATTTTCTACTATAATATACTTCAACACACACACACATAAGCGTGTACAAACATGTAACACATATCCTTACATCTTCTTTTGCAATGGTTCACTCCAACACAAAGCCTAGGAAAATTTGATTTATTCTCCCTTTCCATATTTCTGCCATGCTTTGGTTCATACTAACCTTATCTCCAACAGCTTTTGCATCAACTTACACCACAACAGTGAAAGGAGAGTTCACATTCACCTTACTTTGCCACAAAAAATTCTCCCTTTCAAAAGGCCACCGAAATAAATACACTTTACCTAGTTTTCTAAACCTTTCTCTGTAGCTGGTGAATGGGGAAGTGGCAACAGAGACAGGACAAACTCAGCTGGTTTCGAAGCCAAGTTCAAGTGTGTACATTTGGCACAAGACCGTGATCTTATATCTTTGACAAGCCAAAAATGCAGAGTGCAGCCCATATATGTCTGAAAGTCAGCCGGCAAGGCAGAGGTATCTACCAAGGCCTGGATCTTGCCTTGGCTATTAGAGCTGCATGCACCATGAACAAAGAAATTGTTTTCCAGAGTCTCACAGCAGGTCTCAGTCAAACAACACAGAACAAGTCCCACATGCTGTGAAAGTCCTTTCAAACATTTGGGCCACAGTCCTCCCGGACTTTCTGGGGCTGAGTATAAAAAGACATTCAGAGAAACGACTCTTCAGGGCTTCTCCCCCATCAAAACCTTTCAGAAGCTAAATGCCCCTTCTTACAGCATGTCTGCTTTTCATAGAAAGTGTGATATTTGCAAAATGCAGATTTGGTCATAAAGAAATGTGTATTCAATCTTGAACATGCTTGCCACCACCTCAAACAATGGCACTTCTAGAGCTGCAGATTCCCCCAGTTAATTAACCAAAGGGCAGACCCAGCTTTGTGTCGTCTTTTGTTGGTGAGCTCATTCCTGGCTTTAGTTACTCATGATATTAAGCAAAGCAACCTAATACAGATTTGCAGCTGTGCCCACACAGTGAGGGCTGCCTGGGGAATACTCACAGCTTCATGTGCATATAAAATAGGTGTGTTTACTATTCCCTACATATGTTCTTCATTGTTTCGGGCAGTTGGGGCTGGCAGTGTTTTCCATCATAGTAGCTAGTGCATGAACAATCAAGACTACAAATCAGTGACAACCTTCAACACTTGGAGACTGACAATCTCCTGTATAGGGTGCAGTCTTCCCAAAAAGCCAGCTTTCATTCTCATGTAGAATGCATTTGGGGCTAGCACCTAGTAAGGTTTTTGAAACTCACAGCTTAGTTGTCTCTTACTGAATAAAAAATACCTGACTTCAAAAGCACAGGGTCTTAAAGAACAAAGATGTTGCATGCAGAAGGCAGAAACAGCCTCTCAGCTTAAAATAGCACAATTGGGAACTGTTCAGATTTCCTAAGATATTGTTAAATAGTCAAGAGCAGGACTCCATGAAGTCATTAGCAAGAATGGGTTAGACCCATGTGCAAGAGGCTTTTAAATGTCCCTTGCTTTGCATTAGGACAAAGAAACAGGTTTTAAAACAGAAAGATTGCATTTCCATTTACACATAGCAGTATGTGTTTGTGTGTATGATGCATATAAGAATGTACCCCATTTTATACAGGGCATATTCTGGAAGTGTGTATACACCCAACTGCTCATTATAATCATCTTTCATAAAGAGGGGGCAGGAGGAATAAGTATGAATAAAGAAACTTTCACTGTTGAGTTTATTTTGATTTAAAGGTATTTGGTCCACAAATCTAAACCACAGTTACAGCCCGTGAGATGAAAAGGAAACAATTCTGCTTTTCAGGATATAACACAGAGCCTCACATATGCATGACAGTGTCAGATTTCTCTTGTAACTAACCACCTGAGCTCTCCCACATCAATTAAATAACCAGATCACATCACTCTCAGGCCTAACATCTCAGCCAGGGCTCCCCACTACTCTGACAAAGCATCCCAGCAACACCTCAGGGACCCAGCTGCCTCCTCACTTGCTGCTCGCTACTGGGTCCAGTCTCAGGAACTTACTTTCCTCCCTCCTCTCCAACACTCCAGGCTGGTCCTTCACCAGGGTCTGCAGTTGCAGCAATTCCACAAAGGCCCTTCCTCCTGTCACCTCCGAGTATGAGGTGGAGCTCACCTCCACACAGTAGCCTTCTCTCACCCCCGATTTCAAAGTGACTCAGCCGCACCACCTGGGTCCTTCCCCGCACAGCCTTTGCTGGAATTGGGCCGCCCATCTTCTCCTTTGAGGTTGTCTGGTTTCCTCCTGGGTACATACATGGTGGACTCATGAGACAGGTGTTAGACAAGGCATCTGTTGACAGGAATCTGTCAACTTGGAATCTGTGAACTTGGGCTTTTTTATCCAAGCAAATTTGACCTTCTGCATCCCGAATGCAGCTGCATTGACATAAAACCTTTGTAACTACAACCCTGAGCCTGGATAGTCACTCATTGGTCCAGAAAAGCATTACATGACCCAGAAATTCAAGGGAGCTGAAAGTCTCATCAGGGAAGCCCCTCAAAACTGAATTTCCCACAAATCGCCACTCTGTTGGGAGAAAGCCGTGCAGTATCTTTTTTTCTGGGCTGCCAACCCCAACAGTCAAATAAACTCTAGATAAAGGGGAGCTGTTGAGCCAAGATAGTTTCAACTGAAGCCAGTAAAGTGTCTTGCTCAAAACAGGACGTAACAGCAGGTACTGAGAAACCGGTGTCCAAGGGGCTGTATCGAGGTATAGTGAGTTAAGCAAGCTACTACCCACAGTGCTGGCATCTCAAATGGGCCCACGTTGGAGTCCTGGTTGCTCCACCTCTGATCCAGCTCCCTGGGAAAGAAGAGAAAGATGGTCCAAATGCCTAGACCCTACATCCAAGTGGGAGACATAGAAGAAGCTCCTGGCTTTGGCCTGGTACAGCCCCCAGCCATTGTGCCCATTTGGGCAGTAAACAGTAGATAAGCTTTCTCCTTAGTCTCTCTCCCTTTCAAATAAATAGAATTTTTTTAAAGACAAAATTTGTCAAGGTTGCCAATGGATTATTCACTGCTTATGGCCATTTCTTTGACCTTGTCTTTGGGAGAAAAAAAAGAGAAACTGGAACCTCAGATGCATTTCCTGATCTTGTCAACATCACCTTCACATCACTATTTCTGAACCCTACTCACCTGCAGTCTCCATTATAAGCTTTCCTATTCTAGGAGAAATCACACCTGCAAGGACCTGGTTCTTCCCTCTTCTGAGCCTCAGTCACATGGGAAGAAGAGAATTTGTGATTGGAATTCAAAGGCAGGCACAGTCAGCATACTGTCTGTGAGGTAGGTGACTTTCACACCACTTGATGTAGCAGGCACATGGGTCACCCTCATTGAAAACAAACACACAGAAGAGCAGCAAAGAATTTCTTGGCTGAAAAAGCCAAAAACAAATTCTGGTGGCTGCTAACACCCGCACTAAATTATCCCTGTGTAGCAACAAACAACCAAAAAAAAGATAAAGGGAAATTTGCCTGTTCTGATGCCCTGAGAAACAGTGGAGGGGGAGGGCTCTCAACTCTTATGTTCACAGCCTGTAGCAGGCTGTTGGAGCTTCCCTCCAAGTGCTTGTATTTAGGAACTGAAATTAAAGATGTATTTATTTTTATGGGATAGGCAGATTTACAAAGAGAAAAAGAAACATCTTTCATCTACTGGTTCACTCCCCAAGTGGCCTCAGTGGCCAGGCTGAGCCTATCCAAAGCCAGGACCTTCTTCTGGGTCTCCCACGCGGGTGCAGGGTCCCAAGGCATTGGGCCATCCTCGACTGCTTTCCCAGGCCACAAGCAGGGAGCTGGATGGGAAGTAGTGCAGCCAGGATACGAACCAGTGCCCATATGGGATCCCAGTGCATGCAAGGTGAGGACTTTGGTCACTAGATTACTGCGTCGTGCCCACGAACTGAAATTATGTTACTGATAAAAAGGTATCAAGTTTCACCTGGACATTCTACAGATCTACTGTACCAAATGGTACTGCACACTTAGGGTTAACTGCATTGATATATATTACTGCTATATATGTAAGTAATTTACATACATCTTTATTGTAAATTATGCATTGGTGTATGTAAGAGTATTTTATAAAGTACATGACTTGGGTCCAGCACAGTAACCTAGTGGCTGGGGTCCTCGTTTTACGTGCACCGGGATCCCATGTGAGTGCAGGTTCAAGTTTCACCTGCTCTACTTCCCATCCAGCTCCCTGCTTGTGGCCTGGGAAAGCAGAGGATGATGGCCAAAATCTTGAGACCCTGCACTCATGTCGAAGACCCAGAGGCGGCTTGGGGCTCCTGGCTTCCAGTTGACTTGGCCCAGGCCGTTGCAGTCACTTACGGAGTGAGCCAGCAGACAGAAGCTCTTTCTCCTTGTCTTTCCTCTCTGTAAATCTGACTTTCCAATAAAAGTAAATAAAAAATAAAAATCTTTTTAAAAAGTACATGGCAACAAAAATACATTCTTTTTAAAAAGGTAAAGGAAAGTAAAAACATAGCCATCTTGCTGACAATTTTTAAAATCAGTGCATAGCACATACTTTTTCATGAATTTGCTAAACACTCTTCATAGGCATGAGCTTCAAATTTTTCTATTTATTAAAAAAAAGATTTGTTTTATTTATGTAAAAAGCAGAGTTACAGAGGAAGGGGGTTGGGAGAGACTAGAAATTCCATCACTGGCTCATACCCCAAATGGCCACATTAGCTGGGTTTAGAATAAATGGAAGCCAGGAATTTCATCTGGATCTTGCACATGGGTGGCAGAAGCCCAGGTTCCTGGTCCATCCTCCTGTGTTTCCCTAAGCCATCAGCAGAGAGCTGCATTGGAAAAGGAGCAGCAGGGCCTTTCACTGGGTGCCTGTGTTGCAGACGCCAGTTTAGTTCACTATGCTACCACACCAATCTCTGGACTTCAAATTTTTCTTGCACAAAACCAAACATGATAATTCTGTTGCATATCAAAATTTTGAAATCCCTTCATATATAGAGAAGCTTTCAAACCTTCAGAACATGTTCTCTTTCCAGGTTTTTCCCCAAGATACTTCCCCCAAGGCAAGGAAACAGCTTCCATCTTAACCCCAAGAAGCAATGGCAAGGAAGGGTGGTTAAATTACACGGCCAGACACAGACCTAAAACAACAACGGGAGTTGGGGGAGGGAGGACTCTCAAGTGGGGTGAACACCTTCTCTATAGGCTGCAGGGAATAGAAGAGATGCTGCCCACCAACCTCTGCAGGCTCCCCTTGGGGCTCAAACAAGTAGGGTTTAAGGGCCCAGTGCATTGTGATACAAATCGTGGCTCTTCCAGCATCATCCCCAGTCCCTCAGCTCTGGGCAACCCATGTGGGTCTCCTGTAAGGTTTCATTTCCCCTCCTGTACCATTAAAGCAAAAAAACAAAACAAAACAAAACAAATCCCTGTGTTTCATAGGATTGTTCTGAGGATTAAGGAGACAAACATGTAGGAAACATTTAGTATCTGGGGCTGGCAGTGCATCATAAAGGGCAAAGTCACCACCTGCAACACTGGCATCCCATATGAGTGCCAGTTTGAGACCTGGATGTTTCACTTCTGATGCCTCTCCCTGTTAATGCTCCTGCTAAAGCAGCCAAAGGTGGCCCAAGTGCTTGGGCTCCTGTACTCACATGGGAGACCTGTAACTATCTGAGCAGTGAACCAGCGGATAAAGACTCTCCCCTCCTCTCTCCCTCGTTCTACCTCTCAGATAAATACATTTTTTTAAAGGAAATACTTAGCACAGTACTCAAAATGTACCAAGAAAATTAGTCATAAGATTGTTCTCAGGAGAATTTTCAGATCAAAACTTATCACTTAGGCTGGCAGGATCTTGGGTCATGCTAGGTGTGCATACCAGGACTTGTACCCCACCAGCCATGCATAGTTGTGGCTGGCGGAATGGAGGGCAGCCTAGGCTCACAACCAGGAGTTCCACCCCTCCAGCTGTCTAGATGTGGCTGGTGGGATCTTGGGTCAAGTAAAGCCCTCAAGCTGCCCGGTAACAAGCTCTGGGGACTTGTGACTGCGAGTTTATAAAGTGTCTGGGGGATGGCACAGGTGGGGGTGAGTAGGAACCTGAGGGATTATCTCCAGGTGAGGAATGACTTCCAAGGGACTTCTGTGGACATGGCCACTATTCTAGCAACTAAGAAAGGGTGCTTAGACTGAGTTGTTTGGAGCAGGGAACGGGAGGGACCTTTAAGGGTCAGACCAAGCTCACCTCTGAGGCCTGAGCTGGGGCAGTTCACATCAACCATCACCAAATGCCACTCACAGGCACAAACTTAGGCTGGGTGAGGGGGCTTCCTGGCAGAAATGGGTCATGGTGCCCACCAGTGAGAGTTGGAACAGAGAATGGGTAATGTGTGGCTGGGCCATGACATTGAGCAACACATGAGTGAATTAGGACTGAAGGCAGAATTTATGAGAGTGTATGAGTGCTCATCCCTGTGGAACAACAATCTCCACCGGGACACCCAAGAGCTATGGCTGGGAACAGGCCTTGTTGGGAAGCTAAGAGGATACTCCAACTGGGTTGGAGGTCCCACTAGTGAGCATGAGAGTCAGAATGGGGCAGTGGGCTGGGATAGACATGGCTGCAGTCTCCCCTGGCATGGATGTGGACTGGGTCTGGGGAGTGCCAGACTAGGCTAGACTCCAGTTCCCACTGGTACACATGACAGCCAGTATGGATATAGAACAGACTGGGCTAGGTCTTGGCTCACGCTGAACCATGTAAGAGCTATGTCTGGATGTGGACCAGGTGAGAACGGGAATGGGTGTGAGCTGGTTGGGCAAGGACATTGTTGCTGCCAGGACGAGAGGTGGACAAAGTCAACCTGGGCCAATGACACATCTGCCATTGGGAGAAGACCTGATAAAGGAGCTTGGGAAACTCCTTTTTCACGATGCAGACCTTGCAGATGAGCGCAAGAACCAAGGCAAGGAGCAGCCCCGACCAGGCCAGGTTGCAGTACCTTCCAGCATACATAAGGGTCAGATCTGGGGGCAGGCTAGGCTAGGCAAGTTCATGGCATCCACTGGCAGATCTGAGAACCAGGATAGGGAGCAAGAGGGGCTGGACTGGGCCACAACAGCAGCCAGTTCACATCAGGGCCATGACTGGGGACTGGCTGGGCCTGGCTAGGCTATAGCACCCACCAGCATGAGTTGGAACTGGAGGCAGGCTGGACCAGGTCAGGTTGTATCACTGGGGTTGGATACTAAGGTGAGGTGAGCCATGCAAATAAGGGGGAAGTGCGTGCTGGGTCCGTGAGCCCCAGGGCAGGAGATCCAGTGGGCCCCAGGCCCTTGGCCTGTCAGCACAGTGGGTGCTGGATCCATGAGCCCTGGGGGGCAAGGGTTCCAGCAGGGCCCGGGTCAATTGGCTTGGTTCCTTGGTCCACCTGCGATAACTAGTCCTCCTCAGTGAGAGTAGTGGACAGATTGCCCAGACCCACATGGAGAGTATGGCAGCCCATTGAGGTTTGCAGAGGACACCTATACCATGCCAGAGGAAGGAGAGCAGAACAAACTGGATAACTACACAGCCAAACAATGACAGCAAGTATCTGGGCAAATGGAGACTCTAAGGTCAAC
Source organism: Ochotona princeps (assembly GCF_030435755.1). Taxonomy (NCBI): domain Eukaryota; kingdom Metazoa; phylum Chordata; class Mammalia; order Lagomorpha; family Ochotonidae; genus Ochotona; species Ochotona princeps. Next base: position 19,439,790 of record NC_080836.1, read on the forward strand.
TATGTCAGCCGATTGAAATTGAAAGGGTTTCCTCATCGTTGGATTGGGGAGATCAGCCACATTTCAAAACTACTGAACCCACCTGGCTAGAACTCTTAGAAAGTGTGCCACATTAGGACCCTGGGTTGATACCAGGTGGCCATTCCCCATCCCTTGGTACTAGGGCAGTTGGGAGGCTAGGTATGGCTTCTCCCCTTATCATCTCTCCCCTAAGAAACAGGAAGAAGAAATAGAAAATTTGAAAACAATGATCACACCCATTTTTTCCTAACCCTTGATTCATCCTACCCTGATTAACTATGTTAACATCATCTAAAATAAAATTTTTCAAGAAAAAATTCAAAAACCCTTCTCATTCAGAAAAGGGACTACTCAGAAACCCCTCAACTACCAGACCATGGTCTACTGACAAACTACAGAAGCCACAGCTCTATGCAAAAGACCTACAGGCACTCAAACACAGAATCCCAAAAAAAGTTGGCTGGAAAGGGGCGGGGTGTGTGCCATGCTGTGGCTTGTGATACAAACATCCCAAATGGGTGCTGGTTTGTGTTCTGGCTGTTCCATTTTTTTCTTTCATTTTTTCTTTCTTTTTAGATGTATTTTCATTGGAATGGCAGATATACAGAGAGAAGAACAGATCTTTAGTCTGCTGGTTCACTCCCCAAGTGGTCACAACAGCTGGAGCTGAGCTGATCCAAAGCCAGGAGCCAGGAGCTTCTTATAGGTTTCCCATATGGTGCAGGGTCCCAAGTTCTTGGGCTGTCCTCTACTGCCTTTCCAGGCCACAAGCAGGGAGCTAGATGGAAAGTAGCATAGTCAGGACATGAACTGACATCCATATGGGATCCCAGCAGCTGCAAGCTGAGGACTTGAGCTGCTAGGCTATTGTGCTGGACTCGCTGCTCCACTTCCGATGTAGCTCCCTGCTCCTGGCCTGGGAAAGCAGTGGAAGATCGCCCAAGTGTTTAGGCTCCTGCCTTGATGTGGGACAAATAGATCAAGCTCCTAGTTCAACCTTACCCAGCCCTGGCCATTGATCACCTAGGAAGTGAATGAGCAGGTGGAAGATCTGTCTCTTTCCTTCTCTATAACTCTCTGAAGTAAAATAATTATTTAAACTAATAGGTAAATAAGTAAGTAAAGACTTAATGTTAGCGCATGGTGTATCAAAAGATAATTTAAGAAAAAATTTAAAAACACAAAAGAGGTGGGTGAGCTGGACAAATACAAAAAGGGCAGTCATAAAGGCAGGTGAAAGCTGTTCACCCCCAAGTCTGTGGCTCCAAGGTGAAGCAACCCCAAGTGATGTCCTGGTCTCAAAGACGGTCCCTTTAAGATACATGCTACTCTTGCTGCACTTCTAACATACAGACTGAGGCCACTGGGCTATGAGGTCACTGGCACTAAATAAAATGTCCTAGGTAGCTCTCCCTGCAGGGGAAGAAACCAAATGGACACTGCCTTAGCTCAGGCTGCTGAAACAGACTACCCCTGAGGGCTTTAAACAAAGACTCTCCTTCTCACAGCATTGGAGGTTCAAAGGTGGGACGAGCAGCCTGCCTGATCAGCATGTGGGGAGGGCCCCTCCCTGGCTTGCACATGCCTGCCTTCTCACTATGTGCCTATAGAGCTGAGGGTATACATTACAGCATCTCTTCCTCCTCCTCTCAAGTTATTAATGCCATCAGAGGCACACCAAACTCAATTACCTCCCCTTTGTGCATATCTCCTATTACTAGCATACTCAAGTTAGGTTTCTGCCATGTGTAACTAGGAGAGACTCAAGCATTTGATCCTTAACAGATTCTCACAAGATTTGGTCAAGATATTTCACATCCATTCATAAACTCATATCCTGTCCTTTCACATCCTTTCTATCAGTTTGATTCATCTTATTCTCCTGACCACGTGCCATGACCTTAAAGCCTCAGGGGTATACATTGTGTCAGACCAGCTTAAACCACTACTGCAGATGCCTGCATCCCATATCATAGTGCTAGCTCAAGTCTTGGCATCTCTGCTAATGACCAAGATTCATCCTAATGCACCTACCTGTTCATGTCTGCTTGGGTCCCTGCATGCTGTAGACCCAGATGAAGTTCCTGGCTACCGAATTTAGTCTGTCTCTTTGGATAATAAACCAGCGGATGAGAGATACTTCTGTTTGCCTCTCTCTTTCAAATATACAGATGAAAATCATGCTTGAAAAAACAAGTAGAACTTCCATCTCCAAGGCCCAAAGCAAGTAGTGCAGGACTGTAAAGGCACCAGAAGGCACGCATCATGGGGGTGGAGGGCCAACTGAAAGAGGCTTTCTCAGGAGAGTGGCATGCTACTTCATTAGTGTGACTAACACAGCTTCCTGAGAGCCCATGGGAGTCAAGGCCAAAAGTCAGGCAAGAGAAGGCAAAGGTGATTTTTCCCCCCAAAAGCACAAAAACCTGTCAGGTATAGATCTAAACCACAATGAGATTGCCCTCACACCCACTGGTGGAAATACAACATGGTCCAGCCACTCTGGAAAACATTTGGATAATTGCTCCCATGTTCAGCAGCAGCAACCACATTAACCAGTGCTGTGGTCTGAATGTGTGCACCCCTTACTGTTCATGTGTTGAAGTTTGAATCCCTAAGTTGATCCAAATAATGCTGCCAATGAACCAAACACCAAATCTGCCTTAACTTTGGATGTCACAGCTTTTAGGCATTTCTCATGTTTATGAAGTGGCTCAGTTTGTATTTTACTACAGCAACTCCGAGACAGGCACTCAGCAGTTCCATTCCTAGCCATACGCCTAGAAAAATGAGAACCCACTGGATTTCCACATGAGGCATTCACAGCAGCATTCCTCACAACAACCATGAAGGAGACAGCGCAAGTGCCTACCAAATGATGACTGGCTCAGATGCGACCCATCCAGATACAGGATCACACAACCACAACAGAAAAATAGGAAGCAGTGACACATGCTACAACATGGGTGGCCACTGTAAACATGATGGAGCCATCCAAGAACACACGGTCTACAGTTCCCGTTCAAAATAAACCAAACTAAATGAACGGAAGCTCAATTAGTAGTTGTCCGTGGGTAGGAGGCAGGATGGAAGAAGAGTGGGAGGGGTGGGGCTTCTCTTTGTGGTAACAAATATGTTCTAAGAATGACTGTGATGGCACATACACAAATCTGTGAATACCTGAAAGGCCACGAGGTACACACTTTAAATGGGTGAACAGTATCCCCTGGGAATTGTATTTAAAAAGGCTACTTAAAAAAAATCTACTTCTTTTGTGCCTGGAAAGCCAACCGTTAAAAATAGCTCCAATTTACTAGGATCTTGTATGGGTCACACACTGTGCCAAGCAACTTATCTGTATTATCTCATTTGCTTCTCCTAACAATTTGATGAGGCAGATAAAAACCATTAAAAAAAAATAAGCCACTCAAGAATGTCTTTCATGAATAAGAATCAGAGATGCTGATAAACCCATACTGACTGAAAGCTCCAAGGCTGTGACTATTTAGAGAAAGGCAGGAGATGGGAAAAAAACAATCTATCAGATTCCCTTCGGTGCAATTCATGAACCTCCCCCTCAAAGCAGGGTATGTGCACTGAGCACCCCAGAGCCCCTTCCTGAGAGAAGTAACCACACACACAACACCCAGCGGTGCTTGGGTTAGGTTTGCCAGCACTCCCTAGGCTATTCACAGGAAAGTATTATCAGTGTAAAGGAGATGAGAGCTTCATTCTTCATTTCCATATCCTCCAAAAGGGAAAAGCATGCTGGATCTGACTGCAAAAATTATTTATGTACAGAACATTTTTTCCAAAAAGTGGAAGGAATAAACCAATCATTGGCTATCATCAATACTAGCATTTTGAGCAGCAAGCAGTAGACAAAGTCACACTGAGTTACAATTTTCTACCACTGAACACACAGAACAAAATCTGGAGATAGAAAAAAATACTCACATGGGCCATGAAATCCCTAACCTGCAAGCTTCTGAGACTATGGAGAGGAGGAAACAAAGGTCTCCTCATGAAATAAAATACTTCACAGCAGGCAAGCAACCTGTCCCAAACCCCTACAGACAAGCAAGTTCTAAGGAGACTAAATTCTTTCTCATGCAGCTTCTGAAGTCCCACCACCACAGGGGAAGCTGAACTACAGCTGGGCACTGCTAGTCATGTCAAGAGCAGAGGGTGGCAATATGACAAACACTGCAGCTTCTAGGTTTATCTTTCCAAAGGGTAACCATCCTCAGAGCAAGACAGCACCCTGGAGTATAGAGCACTCTGAGTTAGGCAAATACTTTGTCCTAGCAGCAGGTCCAAGAGGGGAAGCCACGTGGGTCACCTCCAGCACTTAGCTGCAGCACAGCCTCATACAGAATGGGCTGTTTCCAAGAGTATGAAGGGAGTCCAGGCTACTGCTGAGACCAGCCATCCTCATCTGCAAGGCTGCTGCGATGTGGGAAGGCTGGAGTGCTTGTCATGATAGCGATTGGTCAGGGGACCCAGGACAGAGAACCCCGCCTCTGGGAATGCTAACCCAAAACCCTTAGACTGCCAACACAGTTTGTCTGTATCTGGCTGAGCGCCAGCCATTTTCCTGCCTTGCAGACTCAGAACCAAACACCAGGATTGAATTTCAGGTTCAATAACAATACAACCCCAAATTCTTTCACATACACAATTGTATTTGTTTTCCCTCCTACTAATTTTGAGTTGCAGGCAATTGTTAGCAAGGTGCATCTCCAGGAGGGAGGAGAAGGAACGGAATATTGGTCATTCAGAGAGGTAGTGTAACCCACTCATCACTGCAACTAAGACCTAGACTCAGACCCCAGTTCCAGCCATTGCAAGCCAAGAGCTTGTTAATAATACCTCTCCCCTAGGCAAACTACAACACAAAACCTAGCACAAGAAAGTGCTTTGTAAATAGTAATTACTACTGCCTCAATGAGAGTTATCACACTGTATACAACATGAAGGGATTCCATCATTTCTTTACTTTTTTTGATGCACGTCTACTACATCCTGGACATTGTCCAAGGGATTGGGGAATAATAGAAAAGACACTTGTGAAATAGTCTTGCATAGGTGAGTTTCAAGTCTTATCAGGGAGATGCAAAACAAATTTACTAGTACAAAAAAAAAAGCCAGGTAATTAGATATATTAAAAAAAATCACATGACTACAAAAAAATATATATTACCTGAGTGCTAGGAGCCGGAGCCAGAGCCAGGAAACCGAGCCCAGATAGAAACAAAAGGCTTTTCAGTTCCATCTGAAACTCTGACAACGCACTTCCCCACAACACACACACACATGCCCAGGAAGCCTATGAGAATACCGTCTGCTAGGCTGATGACTAACGACACACACATTAGTGTGAGGAATTCCATTTTCTACCCAGATACCTGGCAAAGACTGCAGAGAACTGTGGCATTCAGGACCAGCATGGGGGGTACAGGTCTTGCCAGGCCCAGTCAGGGCAGTGCAAATGAGTATGGCCTTTGTGGAAGTGCAGCTTGACACGAGTTGTCGAAATTATGTTAACATGTTCTTCAACCCAGACTCCTGGTCATTTATCCTGCAGAAATAAGAGGCCTAATGGCCAAATCAAAACACATCAAGACAACTGCTTCAGGTTATCTGTAAACTCACATCTTCAGTAGAAAAGTGCTTTCGGAGACTAAAAATTCACATAGAAAATACCACCAAGCTGTCAAAAAGTCACATGTTACCTCTTGGCAGTCTAACACGGAAAGATGAAAAAAAAGTAGAGATCATCTCTGCACTAAAGCCACGTTCACTTATGTGCACATACACACAATGCACATCAAAGGGTTAGTGCTAAGAAACCTTAGGAAACCCTGCTACATGAATTTGATGGTATCCTTGGTTTTATGTCTAATCTCAGTTTTTAAAAAAGATGTATTTATTTCTATTGGAAAGGCAGATTTACAGGGAGGAGAGTCAGAAAGATCTTCTACCCTCTGGTTCACTCCCCAAATAGCCACAATAGCTAGAGCTAAGCCAATCCAAAGCCAGGAGCCAGGAGTTTCTCCCAGATCTCCTAAATGACTGCAAGGTCCCAAGACTTTGGGCAATACTGTGCTGCTTTGCCAGGCCACAAGCAGGGAGCTAGATGGAAAATAGAGCAGATGGAACACAAACCAATGCTCATATGGGATCCCAGTGCTTACAAAGGGAGGATTAACCAATACAGCCATCAAACCAGGCCCAAATAACCCCAGTTTGTTGTCATAGACTACTTATCTTGCCTCAAATAATTCTCATTTCTTTGGAAAGAGGGAATGAAATCAAGGAATTCAGACACAATCTCTTTTGTCCCTTCATGTCATCTCTACACTTAGACCAAAATAACTTTTAAATACACTACTGAAGTGTATATTACTTTTTCTTTGCAAATTTTTTTCAAGATGATTTACTTGAAGGGCAGAGGGGCAAAGAGGGGGGACAGAGAGACATGGATCGTCTATCTGCTGCTTCCCCTGATGGCCATACTAGCCAGGTGTAGGCCAGGCTGAAGTCAGGAGCTATAAACTTCATCTGGGTCTCCCAAGAGGGTGGCAGCAGTCCCAAGGACTTGGGCCATCTTCTGTTGCCTTCCTGAGAATAGCAGCAGGAAGTAGCAAGGGAGGCAGAGTCGGCACTCCAGTGCAGGGTACAGCATCCAAGGGGTACTGTTATCTGCTGTTCCACAACAAATTTTTTGTTCCCTAGTCTTGAGAAGTTAAATAAAATCATAAAGTAGACACACTGATATAACCAGAAAAATATTTTCAAGATCTGTAATATAGAAAATAAGTCATCTAGTATTTTTCCAACAGATATGAATATTGCATTCAATATCATGTTCAATCATAACCATGTTGCCATTTGGCAGATGTCATAACCCTTCAACACATGAGGAAACTGGGACTTTGGAAGACTAACAAATCAATATAGGTTGCAGAGGGGGTTGAGGCTTATATGTAGATCTGAAAGAACATTGGAGATGATATTTTGAAAAGTTCACAGAAAATGCATACTGTGAAAAAAATTGAGGGCCAGTGTTCTGCCAAGGTGGATTAAACTGCCACCTCCAATGCCATCAGCCCCTACCAGAGCGACTGGTTCATGGCCTGACCTCTATTTCGGATCCAGCTCCCTGCTAATGCACATGGGAAGGCAACAGAGGATGACCCAAGTCTATGGGTCCCTGCTACCCATGCGGGAGACTCAGATGGAGTTTCAGGCCACTGGCTTCAGCCTGGCCCAGCCCTGGCTGCTGCAGGCATTTGGAGAATGAATCAGCAGATAGAAAAAGATACACACACAGAGAGAAATCTTCTTTCAAATTATAAAAAAAAACTATGCATGAGTTTTAAAGGCTTTGCACCAAAGTAAACATACTATAATTGGATTTTCTTTGAACTTTCTGAAGTGTACTCTTATGAGCTTCCTGGGATTGTTATAACCCAGCATGACAAATCAAGCAGTCTGAATAATACCTTTGGTTTTACAGTTTAAAAGGTTCAAAATTAAAGTACTTAGCCATGCCAATTACTCTTAAATGTATCTACCTTGCTCTCTCTGGATCTGATATTTATCACAATCCTTGGCATTCCTTTGCTTGCAGATATATCTCTCTATTCCCTGCCTCCCTCATCACAAGCCGTCTATTCTGAGTGCCTGTCTCCTTTTATCTTCTAAGGATGCTTGCAGTGCCTGATGCTAGCCTATTCCTATCAGGCATGACTTCACCTTGCCTTGATTACATCTACAAGAGTTTGTTTCCTACTAAGATTCCATTGTATTGCCCTGGGGCTTTCAACTTCAACAGTTTTTCCCCTCATGGGATACTATTCAATTCACAAAGGGCCCAAGTCTGCACTCTTCTCAGATATACCACAACACATCACCACATTCCTGTAGTGTCATGTCTCTTGTAGGCACACTTCAAATGTTCTTTAACATACAAAGGGCTCATGAGGGTAGAAACCCCTTACAAAGACCTTGCTTCACTCAGCATAGAGGGCATCTCTGACGTTATTCTTGTAGCTCAAGTTTCACCCCTTGAATGAAAATACGGTCAAGAACTTTGTCAAGGGAAGAGTACTGGAAAAATGTGTCGTAAATGGGATGTACTTTCCCAGAGCCTGATTTAGAGCAAGATCGAATGTCCCATGAGAAGTACTGGAGACATGATTCTACTTTACAAAGTTCTCAATGCAGCTCACTGACGCTATAGCTCATTCCAATGAGACCCCAAAAGCAAATGACCAACCTATCATTTTTGCCTGTGCTGACTGCTTTTCTTTTTTTTAATCTTCGAATCTTCTTTCCAAAAGCAGCAAGAGGGCTGCCAAACCTGCTGATCAAAGGCTACTGTCAAACCCTCCTGGCTACTGGCAATTCTCAGCCAAGGCATTTGGCTCAGCAAAATGCAAAAGAAAACAGAACAAGCGAGCACCTGGGTGAGAGCCAGCATGACCCATTTATTTCTCCTGAGAAGACACACACAAGGCTTTATGTCTCTTCAAGAACATCACTGTCCCAGGTGTTCCTGAGCAGGATGTCTTGCAGAGCGAGCTGCCAACAGTGCAGTAAGCTCTCAGGCTGCAGTGTTGCCTTATGGTGCACAAGTAGGAGTCTGATAAGGCGAGGGAAGTTTCCCAGCTGCCTTCACCTGTCCACCTTGGTGAGCCTCAAGAGACAGCTGGGACCAGGGCACCTTCAGTAGTCCCACCTGTGCCACCATCACACACAAAATGTCAGAACTCCCCAGTGAGTGCCAAGCTGTACCTTTACAGCAAGCATCTGATAGCCCTTGCTGCTGATGACAGCGGGAGGCTGTCCTTCCTGTGGCCTGACACCGTGCTTGGGACTCAACATGACTAAGACAGGTGTGAAATTCCCTGACATTTGGCTCTGCCAACTTCCTCCTTAATTTCTCCACAGGCCCTCAAACCAAAGCACCTCTTTGCTTCCCTGATAGCTCTTGTTGCCAAATCATTTCAATGTTGGATACATTCATACTCTGCCCTTTTAAAATAGGTTAAGAAGAATCAAATTATCTAAAAAGGTGTTAGCCAACAGATTAGGCACCAGTCACATGGATTACTGGAATTTTTGCATCATTAAAAATCCAATTAAAAATCTACTGAAACATTCAGGGGTTCCAGGGACATGTGAAGCACTCAATGGTTCCTTGTGGCTAGGGGTCATCAGACTAGACAGTACAGAAGTGGAGCATGTCTGACAGGGCATAGAGTCTGCCAAATAGGTCCAGTCTAAAGATGTGGTAGATTGAGCCATCTCTTGGGAATGGCTGGGATTGAGCCCCACCTCTGCGCCTGTTCCAGCTTCCTCACAGTAAACATCCTGGGAGCCAGCAAGTGATGGTTCTAGCACTTCGGTCCCTGCCGCCTGTGTACAAGACCAGGTAGAGTTCTCAGATCTTGGTTTCAACTCAGCTCAAACCCAGTTGTTGCTTCCCAATTACTTGTGTCTCTGTCACTGTCTCTCTCTCTCTCTCTCACTCTCTCTCACACACACACACACCTCCCTTCTTACTATCACCCTTAGGCCAATTCAGGTTAGAGAGACGGAAGACTCATTGAACTTACAGACTGGGGCTTTCCCAGTCCCACTGGAGAGACATCCAATGAGCATAGTACATGGCAATGGCAGAGCGGATGCAAAAAGAGGGCCACGTGACTAATCAGGAAGCAATGAGAGTTCCTGGGCCCATGTTCAGGCTTTCACAACAATCCTCCTGGGAATTTCATGTTCCCAATGATCTAAGGAACTCCTGTCACACTCACCCCCTCAACAATGATTGGATGAAGTTGCCGCCCAATGAGTTCCATTAGTTTATGACAAGGCATTTAAGTCCTGCACAAATTCAGAACCAAATCCTATGTAAGCCATTGCACCATCCAACCCCTTGGAGTCTCAGCCTCACTGCTTTCAGACCCTCCCCAAATTCTGCAAACATTCCCAATGTGTCCTCATTCATGTGTGATTCATACAGCTAATTCATAGAAACACAACAGAGGTGCTGGCACAACAGCTCACTTGGCTAATCCTTTACCTTCAACTCCCAGCTGCTCCAGTTCCCATCTAGCTGCCTGCTTATGGTCTGGGAAAGCAGTACAGAATGGACGAAGTCCTTGGGACCCTGTACCCATATGAGAAATCTGGAAGAATCTCCTGACTTCATATCAGCTCAGCCATTTGGGACATGAATCAGTGGATGGATGGTCTTTCTGTCTCTCCTTCTCCCTGTGAATCTGCCTTTCCAATAAAAGTAAGTCTAAAAAAAAAATGTTAAGGCATTCCATTAAAAAATATATATATAAAAGCACAGTAGAATGAAGGCTGCCAGGGGTTGGGGCTGTAGGAAGACAGGGACAGAATTTCAGTTTTGCAAGATGAGAGACTGCCAGAACTTTCTCAACAATGTCCAATGTAATTAGCACTATTTAATTATGCACTTAGTTTGCTTAATTTTGTGTATTTTTAAATTGAATTTTAAAAGCATAACCAAAGTATTGGGGTTACAAGTCTTTGCTGGTGTTGATATCATAATCTTTCTGCCTCCGAGCATCAAACACTGCATTGAATTCATGGTTCGGATACAGAATCACCAGGTAGCAGGCCTGGAAAATTTCTATTTCTTTTGCCTGGGCATGTCCAAGCTCAAGGTTGACTCTGAGTCCAACTAGAGACAGCAAGGAGTGGGAATGGGGTACAGCTATGTCTTCTGTTTAAGATACAGCTCCACTCACCTGCAATGCATGTTGAAGTGTCTGGTTGCAAGTCCCACATCCACCTCCCTTTCAATTTCCTTCTGATGAACACCATAGGAGGCAGCAGATGATCCCTCAAGTACTTGGGATCCTGGAACCCATATGGGAGACCCAGAAGAAGTTCCAGGATCCTGATTCAATCTCAGTTGTTGGAAATGAACAATCAGCTCAAAGATTTCTCTAAGCCTTTCAAATAAAATGATTTTTTATAAAAGTAGAATTAACCAAAAGTCTGTAGGATATTTCCCAATTGCCCCCAGTATCATCCTTGAACAAATAACTCCAAATTTTGATTTTTTAGCTATGCATCTCCTATCTCACTGACAATTTATAATTTGAAAACATTGGCTTTTCAGTTGTCAGTAGCTTCAGAAATTTTTAACTTATATGGGATGGGCTAGAGAATAAAGTGTTAAAGGCAAGGATATATCATTTGAATCCGTAGGTAAGGAATTTCCAAGTGAAGTCACTGCCATCATCAATGAACAACCTTCTGTGAACTGCCAAAGCAACTCCTAAGTGTTTGCAGTTTACATAATTAGACAATTTTGTTTTGTTCAACTTTGTTTTTCCACATGGTTCTTTTTTTTTTAAATTAAATTTATTCATTAATTACATTGTGTCACATGGTTCTGTTTTACTATATTTGTTCTGGAATCAGAACGAGCAGTGAAACCAAAGACATTTCTCGTCATTAGTCTGAATTCTGGGAAATCTCCAGGACACCAGTAAATTTTCACAGGGATCCCAAGGCAATGGAAAAAAACCACAGTGATTTGCAGCTCAGTGAGTACAAGACACAAAATTATTTCAAAAAAGAAACCAGATTTTAAAAAATAAATTAGGAAAGAGAATTTGGCAAACTCAGAACTCAATTCCTTTTAGAACTGCAAATAGAATTATTAATTGTTGTTCCCTAAAAAAAGAAAAAGGCAGCAAGAGGATCTTTCACCTTTGAGGGCACTGTGTAATACAAGTAAATTTACATATGCAATTTGCATTGTAAGTTTCTAGAAACACTATTTAACAAGTCAACAGAAAAGAGTTTAACCCAATGTATCCAAAATACTTTGATATCAGTACATCAGATATATCCTAAATAACCCAGTATGTCCAAAATGTTCTGATATCAGTATCAACATTCTGGCAATAGTTTAAACACTAATGAACCATTTATATATAAATATGAAATATTCATATATATCTTTAAGTCTTTGGAATCTGGTTAGATTGACAACATATCTCCTTTCAGACAAGTGTTAATGTATGACTCTAGCAGCAAGCATTTTGGAGAATGAAACCATGGAACTAAAGATTGGGTGATGTTTTGTTCTGCTTTGTATTAATATTTATTTTTACTGAAAAGCCAGATATACTATAGAAAGGAAGAGGAGGGGAGAGAGAGCAAGATCCTCTGTCCATTGACTCACTCCCAAGTAGCCTCAACAGCCAGGAGTTGCGCCAAACCGAAGCAAGGAGACTCCTCTAGGTCTTCCATGAGGGATCCCAAAGCTTTGGGCTGTCCTTGACTGCCTTCCCAGGTCACAGGCAGGGAGCTGGATGGCCACCCATATGGGATACCAGTGCATGCAAGGTGAGGACTTTAGCTGCTAGGCTATCGTGCCAGGCCCAGATTGGGTGTTCTTGATGACACAGCACCTAGCTCTTAAATCTGAACACATCTCATAATTGCCTTCATTGAATTCCTCAAATGCCAACACAATGGCTTGGATGGATGCATTAGCTAACCATTCCTTTAGATATAGCAGTGCTAACTTCCCTGATTTTGATACCATCATGTGAAATCTTATCAAATCACTTTACTACTATTTCTCTTAAACAAAACAAAAACAAACAAGCAGGGCCCTGCACAGTGGCCTAGTGGCTAAGATCCTCACCTTGCACATACCATGATACTATATGGATGCCAGTTCTAATCCCAGCAGCCCCACTTCCCATCCAGCTCACTGCCTGTGGTCTGGGAAAGCAGTCAAGAATGGCCCAAAGCCTTGGGACCCTGCACTGGCATGGGATACTCAGAAGGGGCTCCTGGCTCCTGGCTTTGGATCAGCTCAGCTCCGGCAGTTGCAGCCGCTTGGGGAGTGAATCATCAGACAGAAGATCTTCCTCTCTGTCTCTCTTCCTCTCTGTATATCTGATTTCCCAATAAAAACAAAATAAATCTTTAAAAAAATCATAAATTACTGTAACTTTATCCTAACTAGTATCTGAGATATCACAGGTTGGAATTTTAATTATAGTTTAAAATCTAACATGCTCCAATATTTAACAGAATCCTATTGCTACCGAAAGCCAAAGGTGAAATTAGCTGAAATTTATGCTCATTAATGACTCATTAGGTATCATTTTCCAAAAATTTTCAAGTTGGCACATTCATTCAAGAGAACCCTCTGAGCCTTAGCATTTTCCACAGTGAAAGAGTATTCATTTTCTCATGTGTGTTCCAGATGCTGCACAGGTCAGATAGTGCTTCTGCCCTGATAAATACCAGGACACGCATACACTTTAACACCTACACAAGTTAACATCTATGTATTTAACTGGGGTTCCATTTTCAGCTCTATGAGGGATAAATTGTTTCCTTGCTTTCTAGATGAGGAAATCAGACACAGAGCAATCAGAGAAGTAGCAAGATGTGGTCTTCAAAGCCAAGCACTGGACTCCCAGACCTGTGCTCTTATTACCCTGGTGGGTGTCAAGCGGTATAAACGGACAGAAATGGGAAAAGCCATGTTTTATGGTCACAAATAATCACTCGGAGTCAAAATCTTCACGCACCAGAGGAAACAACATTCTTTCATACAGAGATGGATGGCAGGCAAGTAGAATAACATAGGTTGCCATCTAATTGTCTTCTGGAAATTCCAGTAATGAAATTCTCACACATAGAAGAAAAAACATGTCTAACAATCCAAGAGAATAGAGTCCAATAATGAAAATAGAAAGGGTGGGTGGTTAGATGGATAGATGAGAGGATGGGCCAGTGAATGCATGCATGGGCTAGACAGAGACAGGCAGACAAATATCAACTGACATTCAGGAGCAGAAGGGATTCTGATCACCCCTGGAGGGTCCTTTCCTGTGGCCAACATCCCTCCTGGTGCTCTCGGAGGCAATCTGGGGACCTTGTTCTCAATACAGTACAACAGCTGCAGAGCCAGCTGTGCAGAAAGCCTAATCACAATGTCTCCCATTCACCAGGGTTCTGCAATCTGTAAAAAAAAGTCAGAATCCACTTACATGTACTCCCTATGGGCAGAGTGTACGGCAGCTGCATTGCTGTATCGCCACAGGACAATCGCTGATGACAGGACATCGAGGATGGCATCAAACTAGGAGAAGGAGACTCAGCATTAGTGGATTTTGAGACAGAAGTGGTCACAACTGTCATGATGTCATGACACAGGATTACTGTGCTGTTACTGGAAACATCTGAATGAGTGAACCCTGAGCAAAGAGGTTCCCATTGTTACAGCCCAGCCACTGGGGGCCCTCATAGGAAAGCCCGGGGGTGTGTGGAGCCTCTGTGCCCATGATGTGGCCTGGTGGTAACACTACAGTCCCTGTCTTGTGGCAGGTGCTGCTTCAGGGTCTCCAGGTCCCCAGTACGGGAGACATAAGGAAGATTGCGTTACTTTTCTAGCATGTGCAATTGTTTTCCCCCAGAACAGGTAAGTTAACTTTATTTTCCTATATGTCCTAGGAAGTAGAAGATTCAGGACAGGGATTTTGTTTTGAGTTCTCCATGGGATTATTGTGATTAAGGGATGGAGAAAAGTGAGGATGAGCCAGGGATCCCAGGAAATCTGTCAAGACTTTGACGTTGCACACAACATTCAATGCTTCGGTTTGAATGAGAGCCAAAGCGTGAGTGCAGAAGATGGGTGTGTGTATGCACCAGAGGCGGCAGATGTTTGTGTGTTTCTGGGAATGTGCACTTTTCTATATAGTCTGCATCCTTCATAGAATTTTGTCTAGTAAGTGCAATCCTTCCAGAACATGGCAATCCCACAACAAAGGACAGCAGCGGGCTTGAGAACAGGCACCCTTTTCCTGGCTATGGCAGCCCTATAAGTGCACAAAAGGAAGGCCGGAATAAGTGCCCGTCACATGTTTCTGCAGCACAACAGTCTTCATCGGGAAATGACAAGCACCAGCTCTCTCTCAAAGAGGCTTCCCCCAAGTCTTTCAACATAACTGGCCTATGAAACAGAGACCTGCTACCTGGGACCATCATTTCCAGAAGCAGCCTAGGAAGCTAGCTGACCTCTAGCCTGCTTACACACTGAATTCATCCCATTGCGGGCAGCTCTGCGGCCAGCTCCTAACACCTCTGCCTACAACAGCAAATGTCTCACTTTGGTGCGGGCCAGGCCTACACATAACCCAGATAGGAAAGAGGAGGGGGGAGGTCCAAAACTAAAGCATCCTCTCCATCCAGCCGCACTGTGCAACATGTGGAACCCTCAAGCTATACTTGAGAGACATCTGGTCTCCTTGCTGTCTTATCAAGGTAGCAGTTTCCAGAAAAGCCATGTTCCTCATGCTAAGCCCTTGACTCTAACCAGCCTCTGCTCTGAGGGTTCGGGGAGAGATCTGGGGACTTAGGCAACATGTGCAAGACTCGAGAGAAGTATATTTCAGGTTACTTACTGCAAACCCAAAAGCAGAGGCGCTGTACCTCATAACGGAGACAGCTAAAAGGAAAGAAAAGAGGATTCAGAATATTTTAAGACCTCAAGGACACTTTTTCTCATTTCTGAGTATTATTCACCCATCAGATATGGCCCCTAGAGAACACAAATAAAAATTCACTGCACTTGGAAAATTAAACCCATAAAGTGAAGAGCCATGGAAAAGCTTTGTTGCCTCACAAATACTTCACTGCCCCATAGGCTCGGAAGGCCAGCTCCAGGATAAAAATGCAGAAGGCATTGCCAGCCAAAAGTCTTCTGAGACTATGTGAAATTAGAAGCAGGCTAAACTCTCCAAGTGATATGCAGTCATCCAAATGGCTCCCACAATAGGACAGTGACTCCTGACGTCTTGTGCACCGTACTAATTGCTGGAAGAGGTTTCCATCCCACAGAGTTTAAAATCCAATATAGGCACCAATAGAACTGTTCAGAGCAGTAATAACTTATCTTTAAAGACCAGAGGTCTAGAAATGTAGACATTATAATTGCAATTAAAATGTACTTTATTCACATTGAACAATTGGAAAGGCAAATCAACGTAGTAGCAATTTTGCCTAATTTAATTCTTTGCCCAAGCTAACATCCAGTTATACAACTTGTCCTTGATTTGACGCAGTCAAGGCAGCTCTCGAAACAAAAGCTCTATGTAACTAGCACAGGTTGCTGCGAGAACTCCACTCATGAGGCCCATAAGCTTTCAGACGGTTCCTTCCCAGGCCAGGCACTGCAGGTGCTCACAGCAGGGGGAGAAATGCATGGGTGGGAGACACGGAGGTCAGCACCCAGATGGACTCCACTCAGCTCCCTACACAGTCCCTTTTTAAAGACCTGCTTGTCTTCCTATTCACAAGGTCCAGAAACATGCCACCGGCAACTCCACCCAAAGTGTACCAGTTTATTTTCTGTAATGTAGAAATGGAGACAGAGAGCATCTCATGGGTCAACTTAATTAGAATTGCAGTACACACTGCAGCTGTCCTATGCCTTGATTTGCCTTAAAGACAGGGGAGCAGGAACGCAAGGATGGGGCACCTGCAGAGCTAAAACCACCTGCTTCTTAACACTTCCAAGCTCTCCCCAAGACTTAGCCATAACCCAGTCCTCTAGCTGTGTGAGGCTCCAAGCTGTTTTTCATGGGAGCTGCTGCTAGGGTCCCAGCTGTTACTGTAACCATCCACAGAGAAGGGCGGGGCCAGGAGTGCACCATGGCAGGCTGCAGCTTTCATGTGATACACAGAGGCAGTGTTGTCCAAAGGCATCAGACCCTCCCAAGAACAGCAGCTCTCAGTTGCAGGGGCAGACGCAAAAGAGGCAGCTGTTCCCTTGCAGGGCAGCCAGGAGTGCTGCGGATGCCCTACATGATGTTGGGCCTGGCTCATGGTCAGTAAAAGGCATACTTGGTGAGTTATTTATACTTTCTTTTTACTGTTTTTAGAATACTTGGGCCATGTGCATCCCATGGACTGCTTCCTTATCAGCTAGAGTAACCTGTTAACTCCCACTTGCATCTTGTGCAGACACCAATCTTTGCAATACAGAGCAGCAGAGCCGCCCTGGCTGGACTGCCAACTCCAGCTCTATCTGTGCCTCTGGCTTTGTACAAGGCACAGGTAGAAAAGTACTCCCACCTGTATGTGCAATCACTGAAAACCCCTGGCTTTATGTGCAGGAGGTCATTGTTCTATGATATTTGTCCCTATTGGGGAGTGGGCAGGCATTTGGCACAGCCATTAAGATGCCGTGATGCCTGCATCTTTCATAGGAATACCTGGTTCAAGACCCAGGCTCTGTGCTTTACAATCCAGCTTCCTGCCAATGTTGAGTTCAGGAGACCACAGATGATGACTCCAGTATATGGGTCCCTGTCACCTATGTGGGAGACCCAGATTGAGTTCCAGACTTCTGGCTTTGACCTGGCTCAGTCCTGCCTTTGCAGACATTTGGGAAGTGAACCAATACATGAGAAATCTTTTTAGCTCTTCCTCCCTCTATCCCTAACAAATAATATTTAAATACATTTTCTTTTAAATTTTTCCTCTGGTTTACTTGATAAGACCAGATATTCACACAGTAGTGAGGTTTCCTGGACTTAAGAGTCTAATGCCTGTGATTATGAATATTCTCAAACACACGGGAAGGTTCTGCTTGTGTGAGTGAAGCATTCCCAGTGCATGGATAATCAATGTAGAAGGGGGAAATCAGTACTGCTTCATTCTTTGTGCTCCAAGGGAAGTGGGAGAACCTAAGGCCACCAAGTCAGTCCCCAGCCCTTCAGAGGCGCCTATCATTTAACTTCCTTGATGATATGGCAAGAAAGAGAAAGACAACAAATTGCACAGGGGATCAAGACTGCACTGAAGGGCCCTCTACATGGCCTTGCTCAGGCAGTTGTCCTCAGAAACCAACTCCCTGCACTCACTACAAATAGCAGTCAGCAGTCACTGGTGCAGGAAACAAATGGAAGTACTCGCAAGGCCTTTTAGGAATTTCTCAAGAATTGCAGCTAATTACTTTGCCTTCTTTAGTCCATAATTCACCAAGGCATGACCAATTCCCAGACCGGAATGAACTCAATGGAAAAAATCAGGTAAGCTTAGACGGTTGCTGCTGTCCTAGCAAGGCAACAAGATTTAGCCAACTGTGGGGTCTCCATCGGCACATTTACAACTTTCCTCAGGCCAAGAACGAGTTACTGGACCAGAATGCCTACTCCCAGCAGAGATGACAATGCTAGGTTTCCCCAGGAGCTCCATACACACCTGAATGTAGGCAAAAGCCACCACAGGGCCAACAGAGCTCAACACTGACACCAAGGCAGACACTAGATTCCACAGTGCGTGACAGAGCCCTTTCAATCCAAGGCAAGAATGCTGCAAGAACCAGGAGACCAGGCAGCCTGGGCTTGGGAGGGCTCCTGTACTGGTGGCTCTCAGACCACGCAGAGGCCACAGAAGTGGGGGGCCTGAAGTCACTCTGGCTGTCAGCCCATCAGTGCAGAGTCTCTTAGCAAGTCCTGCGGCTGGCTCTGGAATGGAGCACCTGCCTGCCAGCAGCCTCTAAGTTCATCTGGAGAGCACTTGATCAGAATCCCGTAGAGACACTCAAGAATTTTTCTGCTGCTCACATTTAGAGCCTGATTTCATGGCTCATATCTTAATCATGCACTTAGGGAGCTAGTGGCCAGTGATAGCCTATAATTGTGTGCCGCATGGTCTAGCAGAAGTCTCACCTGATTGTCCAAGAAACTAGGGCCTGTGATTCTTGCTTCTTTCTCTCCCATACTAACAGTGGAAATGTTGCCATCTGATTAGATTGTATCAAAATAATTCAAACTTGCTTAGGATGTAAACGGCCTTCTCTTTCTATATCTACTGGACTTTTTCTGTTTTCCCTAAGGCATAGAATCCTTCAAATGTTCATGGGAAACATGGAGAGCTGTCAGTCAAGGCCTGTCCAGCAACCATCCCCCACATGGCCAGAGCATCCTGACTCTTTCTGGGGGGAGGAACGGTACTTGTCTAATCACAGGTAAGGTGTTGCGTGTGTGGTGACAGCACCCCTGCTCTATTTCAAGCTCATCCTATACCCAAAATGAAGGATTCAAAGATGGCACAACTCAACTAGAGCCAATGAGA
Organism: Ochotona princeps; assembly: GCF_030435755.1. Taxonomy (NCBI): domain Eukaryota; kingdom Metazoa; phylum Chordata; class Mammalia; order Lagomorpha; family Ochotonidae; genus Ochotona; species Ochotona princeps. The sequence continues at coordinate 19,458,972 of NC_080836.1, forward strand.
CCCTGCCTCAAAAATTCTCCTAAAAAACATTAAGTCGCAGGTGTCTCCCAAGGAAGGGATTTTAGAGCTAGTAAGATGAGATTTTGACATAATACAGTATCTCAGAATGAAACACACAGCAAAGTAGACAATGAAGATCTGAGAGATGTTCAGATTTGCTGATAACTTCAACTCATCCCGAAATCTACCCTCTCACTTCTCAAATACATCAGTAACTTCATGTGTTTACATTGCATTTCTCTTACCTGTGGCCAACTGAGCCTCAGTAGAACCTACTGCAAGTCCTCTGCCCCAGATTTTCTCATAATATCTAAGAAATGGAAAAATGCTATACACAAAAACATCGTAACAGTTTCATGGGATTTATGGGATCAAAAAATTGAATGCACTTTGAACGTCCAATAGTTGGGTGATGATTCCAGTGAGGCCCTTTAAAGAACAGGCTGTGAGGTAGGCACTGTGGTGCAGAAGTGACCACTTGGAATGGCCACACACCATCATGGTGCTAGCTACTTCCTTAAATTCTCCTACTAATGCACCCAGAAAGGCAACAGAGGATAGCCAAAGTACTTAAATAGTGCCACTTATGTGGAAGACCAGGGTGAAGTTCTGGACTGCTGGCTTTGTGTAGGCCCAGCCACAGATGTAACAGGCGTTGGTTAGGGAACCAACATATGGAAGAGTCACACACACACACACACACACACACACACACACACACTCCTTCTGTTAAATATACAAATAAGTGTTTTGAAAGGGGCTACATGTAGTTATTGCCAACTTTACAAAAAATACTATCAATATTTATATCACTATACTAGGTAAGATAATAACATTGATAAAAAGCAGGTAAGTGGCATGGCAGGTGTCACAGACACCAAATGACATGAGAAGTGATAGATCCAGGCCAGGAGTTCAAGGCTAACGCAGGTGCAAGCTGAATGATGAGGTCAAAAGAGGCTTCACTGAGGTGACACAGCTGAAGAAGGAAAAGCAGAGGGCCATGCAGTCACTTGGAGGAAGGACCTTACAAATAATGGGCAGCGTCAGTGCAAGGTTCTGAGGTAAAACACTCGGAAAGTACTGATCCCATTCAGGCAGAAGCCAAAGGGAACAGGCAGTTATGTGTGACAATAAAGGGAAGACACAAGATGTGACTTGCCTAGTTCCACAGCACAGCTATGCTTTTAAAATGCACTGAGGGGGGCCCGGCGCGATAGCATAGTGGTTAAAGTCTTCGCCTTGAACATGCCGGGATCCCATATGGATGCTGGTTCTAATCCCGGCAGCCCCACTTCCCATCCACCTCCCTGCTTGTGGGAAAGCAGTTGGGGACAGTCCAAAGCTGGGGACCTTGTCCCCGCGTGGGAGACCCACAAGAGCTCCTGGCTCCTGGCTTCGGATTGGCCCGGTTCCAGCCATTGTGGTCACTTGGGGAGTGAACCATCAGATGGAAGATCTTCCTCTGTCTCTCCTCCTGTCTGTATATCTGCCTTTCCAACAAAAATAAATAAATCTTTAAAAAAAGATGCACTGAGGGGTCAGCACATTGGCTCAACTAGCTAATCCTTTTCTTCAAGTGCCAGCATCCCATATTGGTGTTTATTTATGTCCCGGATGCTCTGCTTTTGGCCTGGGAAAGCAGCTGAGGGCGGCCTAATGCCTTGGGACCCTGCACCCGCATGGGAGACCCTGAGAAAGCTCTTGGCTCCCAGTTCAGATCAGCTCTTAACCAGCCACTGAAGCCATTTGGAGAGTTAACCAGCAGATGGAAGATCTTTTTCTCTGTTAATCTGCCTCTCCAAAAATAAATAAATAAATAAATCTAAACAGGATAAAATACAATGTATTGAAAACAATAAAGCTTTTTCCTCAAATCCTAACAGGAGTTAACAGCTTTAGGGTGGGAACATTTGAGAGGATTTCTTTTTTAATTTTTCACATTTTTCTATAGCTAAAGATAACAATTCAAATCAGAAAAAAAAATCATTTAATCTGGCAAAAATCATCCAGTGCATAGAAACAACCATTGGCTGAAAACATAGGGGCAGGGGTCAGCACTGTGGCATAATACAGTAAACCTCCACCTGTAGGATTGGCACCCCATATGCATACTAGTTCTAATTTAGGCTACGCCACTGTCCATCCAACTCCCTGCTTATGCTCTGGAAAAGCAGAGGAGGATGGCCTAAATGCTTGGACTCTTGCACCCATGTGGGAGACCTGGAAGAAGCTCTTGGTTTCAGATTGGCTTAGCTCTGGCCATTGTGATCATTAGGGGAGAGAACCAACACATGGGAAAGTTTTCTCTCTGTGCAATTCTGCCTTTCAAATAAAAATAAATCCAAAACAAAATAAGAAAGGAGAGAGAGAGAGAGAGAGAGAGAGAGAGAGAGAGAGAGAGAGGGAGAGAGAGAGAGAGAGAGAGAGAGAGAGAGAGAGAGAGAGAGAAGAGCAGAAATGAGGGGCTGTAATGGAAGTTTCTGAATGTTCTAACAGGGAAAAAAACATTTTCTTTTTTTTTTTCCTTTAAGATGTATTTTTATTGGAAACTTAGATTTACAGAGAGGATAAACAGAAAGATCTTCCATTCACTGGTTCCCTCCCAAGGGATCACAATGCTCGGAGCTAAGCCCATCCAAAACCAGCCCAACTCAAGCAAGGCAAGGACTTCAGCCACTAGGCTACTGCACCAGGCCCAAGGAAACATTTTCACATATTCTTCACATTCAAGTTCCTGCAATCCATTGCTCTAGCCCAATCACTCATATGAGTGGGTTTTTAACATTCTAAAGAGCTCTTGGGTATAGAGGGGAGGGCCAAGGTGGCCAGGGTGTGAAACACAAATAAAATATCACTTCGATGTCACTTCAGGTTTGAACCACTCCCTCGCCCCGACTTACTCCCCACCACCACCACCCTCCAAGAAATGCACTTGTTTTATACTCTACCTTCATTTACATGTCAAGGAGGTAATGACAGCTACTTCTGTAGAAGCACACACAAGAGAAGTCTTAAATAAATATTTATACAGACCTGACTAAAAGACCAAAGCTCCTTTAACCAAGCCATACTCAGGTCAGGACAGAAAGTGCCATCAGCCGGAAACTGAAATTCAAACAGAAAAACAGCTGGAAAATGGACAGGACCCAGGCAACCCATTGTTAGGGAAAAGCCAAATGCCAATCTCACAGCTGAATAAGCAGCAGGCTTTGAGAGAGCATTGTGGAAGGTTGAGAAAAGGCGTGTCTGCAATGCATGGAAAGGCCAGGGTAGCAGCAAGGCAAGGGAGAATCAATGATATTGCTGTTGAGCCCCTGGACAGTGTTAAACGAAGAATGCCATTTCCATTGCAGGCGAGACTTACAGCAACAATGGGGACCCATCTGTCATTCTCTCCAATGTCAGGCAATAATTATCTTGTGCTTAGCACTCTTTTGCAATACCCCAGGCCTCCTAACACCTTCACATTGCTAAATTATGTGACCAGGAAACCTCTGTTAATAAATCAATTCCACTTTAATTACAATGCCTCTATCACTCAGATGCCTGACAACCACCATGTAACAGAGCCACCTGGTGAACCACCTGCCCATCCAGCACCTGCAATGGGAGAGCTCAGGCTGATCAGCACACAGGCAGCAGCAGATGCAGAACCAAAACAGACCAAAATTCTATCCTGTTCTATTCTGTTCATTTTTGTTTTAACTTGCTTTATCAGAGCCTTAGCCTCCAGACTCTGCCCCACTCAAAGGGGACGAATGTAACATGCTATCAACAATGACTGATAGAGTGTTGAATACGGTTCTCACTGAAGGGGAAGAAAAAAAAGCTAAGAGAAACAAATGAACACGAAGACTGCTTAGCCATAAATCTATGCTTCTGTAGTTGTGTGATAGTTGCCTCTTCTGTACCTTAAGAGAGAATTCACAAAAGGGCTGCCTCAGGGAGAAAACTGCAACATTTTGTTGCCTCTCCACAGTATTGTTCAGATACCAATATTGGCTATCAGGGTGTTTCAAACAGGGAACTTCATGTTCAACAAAAGCAGAACAGCTTCCAAAGGATCAAAGCTTCAATCTTTGGCTTCTCTCAAAACACACAGCTTTCTGTCTTTCAGTAGGGCCAGCACCGTGTGTGGATGGGGCACACTCTCTAGGCTGTCCACTTCCCCTGCACCACCATGTCTGCTTGCCTCATCCTCCTCCTCTTACCTCAGCCTGGCCCAGACCTTCTATTCCAAGTACCTATGTGATTGCCAGCAACCTGAAGCTAGTTTCATGCTTTGTTTCCATTATCACTACCCTGGATCAGAGTCTCCTCTATGTCACCCAATGCCACCTGTCCCTCTGTCCTCACCTTTCAGTACACAGCAATGGCCCTTGTCTACCCTCAACCAGTGTACCAAAACCTGAAGGGTACATTCTACTCGTCTCTATCTCCAAGGCTATGAAAGCACAGGCATGGTAACAATTAATGGTCAACAAATGTTTAGTAAACTAAATTCAACAAGACCCAAGGAATCTGTAAACCCTAGTAGTTGCATCTGATTTTCATTTAACATGCCATGAGTGATTTATACCAGAAACACAGGTTCATGATCTGGGTCACTGAGCAAGCAATGACATGGATATTGTCACCTAAGGTCATTCTTACCAGACCACTAAGAAGGCCTTGGGCTGGCATTGATGGTCTTATACTACACACTGAATCTTGTTCTGATGATTTTTACATAGTTGATTAGGGTGATTATGGTCAAGGGCTACATAAAGGTGGGTGACATCACAAGCTCCATGTTCTCTTTTTTTCCTTCCTGCACCTGGGGGAAGAGGGAATACGAAGAGGGAAGACACAGCCTCCTAAATGCCTCTGCATCCTGGGATAGAGGGCAGCCACCAGACACCACCCCAGGGTGCCAGATGTGGGGCATGTTCTGAGGGCACTGCTCAAGTGGTTTTGAGAGTTCAACAGTTCTGACTTACTGCCAATCTAGCCACTCCAACCACGATGAAATCTCTCCAGAATCCACAGGCTGACATAGTCTACCTTGGAGTCTCCATTTGCCCATGAGACTCACTGCCAACATATGGCTGGGGTAGCTGATCAATTTGTTCTGTCCTCCGTCCTGTTATAGTGCCAGGTGTCCTCTGCAGACTCCAATGTACCGCCATATCCTCCATGTGCACCTGGATATGCTGTCCATTGCTCCATCTAAGCAACTAAGGAGGCCCAGCTATGACCCGTGCACTCCATGATCAGACCATGGAACCTGCAATTCTCTCCATGGTTGGGTTCTGAGATCAGCAGTTCAGTTGGGGTGATCTCCAAAGAAACTTACTCTAAGGTGATCCCAGGCCTGGTTCTTATGTGTGCATGCTGGTACAGGGTACGGCACAGTCTGTTGCCTCAATCAGCTTATGCACATGCTGGTAGTTGCAATTGCTTAGTCAGTTCAGTTTCCAGCCCTGTCTTCCACACAAACCAAAGGGTGTTGCAGACCAGCCTGATCCTGCCCACCACACACTCGGCCTTCATGGACACCAGTGGGAGTTGCAACATAGCTAGGGTGACCCGCAATAACCCCCACCAGGCATGCTCCTTGTCCTGGTTCCCAAGCTTGCCAGTATGGACAGCAGACTGATCTAGTCTGTCCCACATCCCATTCAGCTCTCATACATGTCAATGGGCATTAGAGCCTAGTACAACCCAACCAGCCCCATTATCCAGCCCACACACGGGAAAGAGAGAGGGTGCCACACCCTGTCCAGCCATGCCTGCTCCAGTCCTGGTTCTCATGCTCTCCAGTCGGAGTGGCAACCCAAGTGGAAGATGCCCATCATTTCCCTACTGAGCCGACTATCAGATCATACATACACTCTCCAGGAGGTTCTACAGTTTAACTTGACAGAGTTTAACCCCAGTGCCAGCATCTGCCAGCTGATGCTGCGGCAAACCCAAACCAACTCAAATTCACAATGATGTACACTTGCACTCAGTCTGACTTGCGCTGATCCAGCTCACATGAGGCCCACAGGTGTTATAGCTCTGCCTGGTCTGGTAGCCCCCATTCAAACTCACGCTCTTCAGTCTAAGTGGTGGTCCATCAGGGGAACCATCCACATTCCCTCTATCGGGTGTGCCTACTCCCTGCTGGATCTTACTTGTACCTGTTGGGTACTGTGGCCCAGTCTGGCATGGCCCACCTCTTCTCAACATTTGCAAGCTAGTGCTGTAACCTGACCCAACCCAGCCCAGCCCACCCCAAATTCCAGCTCCCACTGTTGGATGTTATAGCCTAGCCCAGCCCAGTGGGCACTCAGTCCCAGCCATAATGTGTATGTAATGGTGTGTACTCCCATACAACCTGGCCTGACCACACTCCGTTGTGGCACTCAGCGGGTGATACAAACTGGTTCAGCCTTCTGCTCTACCCTCAACTGTGCCAAATGTATGCTGGTGAGTACCGTCCCCTGGCCTGGTCTGGGCTGCTATCTATCATGGTTCTTGTGCTCACCTACAGGGATTGTGTCCCAACAGAGGAGTTTCCCAAGCTCCTCCATCAGAAACTCTCCCAATGCCAGATCTCCAACATACTAGTGAGTCCATGGGCCAGCCCTACTTAGTCTACCTCCTGTCCTAGCAGGACAGTGGCCTTTCCTGACTGGCCTTCACCCAATCCGGTTTTTACTACTGCGTGTTTCCACCCAGCCAGGCCAGGTCCACATCCAGACACAGGTCACACATGGCTCAATAGGGGCAGAGACCTAGCCTAGCCTGTCCTACACCTACCCTGGTTCTCACAGCACCAGTGAGGGCTACAGTCTAGCCCAGTCTGGCACACCCCAGCCACAGTCCACCCTTGTGCCAATGGACACTGCAGCCATATCTGGACTAGACAGCAGCCCCCACTCTGGCCTTCACACTCACCAGGTGGGAACCCCCAACCCAGCCAGGCTGTCCTCTTAGCTCCCCAAACAGGCCTGTTTCCAGCTATAGATCGTGCTCATGCCAGGACACGCCAGTGGTTGCTCTGACCCAGCTTTGCATAGCCCCTCACCTGTTTGGGCCTTTGCCTTAGATGCTGTAGCCTGTCCTGTCCAGGCTGCCCCCCTCCATCCCGATTCTCGCTGGTGGGCTGTGGAACCTGGTCCTGCTCAGTCTATTCCCATCCCTGCCTCATGAAAACTGAGGTGCGACAGCATAGTCCAGCATGACCTGCGTTCCAGCCTGGTTTCTGTTCTTGCTGGTGAGCTAAGGCTTGCTTGGCCCTGCCTGGTCTGCCCCCTTCCAAAACCAACCCTCACATTAGCCAACAGTTGGAGCTACTTTGCCCAGCCAGCCCAACACCTAGGCCTGGACCATGTGCTTACAAGTGGGAGCTATGTCTCACTAGGAGGTGGGGGTTTCTAGGTTCCCCCACTTGACCCACTCCCAGACTCATGCCAGCTGATGCCTGGCATAGTCTGCCCTTCCATCTTGGCCTTGCATGAGCTGGTGAATGCTGCAGCCTGGCCCACCCCACACCCTGTTTTAGGATGCACATACAGGTGCTATAGCTTCGACCTACCCAGACTCTTCTTGGTCCCTGTACCCATGAGTGTTGGCAGGTTCCATCATCACACCTAGCTCAGCCCATCACCACCCCAGCTCTTGAGCTAACCAATGGGACTTGTATTTCCACAGTGTTTGGCAAACTTCTCCCTCCACAGAATCTATCCCTGGACCTGGTTCTCTCATGTGTTTGTTAGTGTTATGGCCCTGCTAAATGTGACCCATCCCCTGATCCAACGTTCTGTCAGGTATCAGGATCTAGTCCTGCTAGACAGGTCCCCAGCCTTAGCTTTCACGTGGAGTGGCATGTGGTCAACAGCAGCATTCCATGCTAACAAGCCCAACTAAAGATCCCCATGTGGACTGTGCATGAGTCTAACCCATACAGATCTTACAGTCTCTTCCCTCCAAATCACCAGGTCTCAGTCTCCTTGCTTACCTCCAAGTACAGTGACCCTGTCATTGAGTGTCCCTCCAGATTCATTCTTCACCCACCCATACTGTGGCCTTATCCATAGATGTCCTTAGGCAGTAATTCTAGACCCCCTAGGATCCCAGAGCTCATAGCGTGTGGCCAGTGAGTGAAGCGCAGCTTTGTTCCACTCTGGCTGCATGCAAGCTCTGCCAGCGGTGGATGGGGAGCCTGAAGTCCCAGCAGTAAGTCTGGCCTGGTATGAGTTCTCCCAGCCATATCACATGGCTGGGAGATTCAAGCACCTGCACCTCTGAGCAGACTTACCTAGATTCCGCCCACCAACATGGCAGTGGTGGGCAGAGCCTGAATCTCTGGTTTTGATAACTGCTAAAGGAACATTTTAAAGAAAAGAACATATTGTGAGGAAGAGAGATTTATTGAACAAGGCCTTAAAATGTGGCTTAACAGCATGTACTGACAGATGCTGAGGTGAGGCATGGCAGGCTAGACTGGGCCACAGCACCCACCAGCACATGAGGACCCAGGGAAGAGTGCAAGCCAGAGGATCTGCAGGAGGCTCCCCTGCTGGACCACTGCTCCCATTGGCAAGCATGAGAACTGGAACTGGGGGTAGACCAAGCCAGGCAGGACTATAAAAGCTGCTGACCTCCATAATGAGCTCAGGCGGGCTTGAACCAGGCTGGGCTAATCAATTGTACCCACTGGTGCATAATCCAGAGTAAGTGCAGGCTGGTTGAGCTTTGCCACAGCATCAACTGGCAAGTGTGGGACTGGGGGTGAACACTATCAAGCTAGACTGCAGAGCTACCTGGCAAGTGCAAGATCCAGAAGTGGGAGTGGGCACTGTAGGGAAACTGTGGGCATTTCTGATGGGTTCAAACTCCCACTGGTGAGCATAAGAACCAGGGCTGGGGGTGGGCCTGGCTGGATAGGAGGTGGCACTTGCCAACATGAGTGTGGGATAGATAGTAAGGTTGGTTGGGTTGAGCTAGGTTTCAATGCCCATTGACATGTATGAGAGCTGAATGAGATACGGGACAGACTGGACCAGTCTGCTGTATAGATTGGTAAGCGCACAAACTAGGGCTTGGGGCAGGCTTAGTGGGGGTTAATGGAGGCCACTTTGACTAGGTTACAATTCCCATTGATTTATGTTAGGGTCGAGTGTGTGGTGGGCAGGGTTGGGCTGGGCTGGAGCATCCATTGATTTATGTAACAGATGGGGCTGGGGACAGAACTGACCCAGCTATTGCAACTACTAGTGTGTGTGTTTAGGCTGATGGGGCAGGGACAGAGCCAGACTCCATACAGTTGAACATACACAAGAGTCAGGTCTGTGATTAGTTCAGACAAGGTTTCTTTGGGGATACCTCTAACTGAACTGCTGGACTCAGAACTCCAACCATGAGGAGAATCACAGGATCTGTGGAGTGTATGTGTCAGAGCTGGGACTCCTCAGTGACTTGGATGGAGGACTGGACGACATACCCAGATGCACATGGAGGATATGGCAGTCCACTGGAGCATACAGAGGACATATGATAGAATAACAGAGGAAGGAGGGCAGAACAAGTTGGTTAACTACTCCAGCCAAGTGCTGGAAGCAAGTATCTGGGTGAATGGAGAATCTAAGGTGGACTATGTCAGCCAGTGCACCTTGGAAGGATTTCCTCATCTTTGGATCAGCAAGATAAACAGCATTTCAGAACTACTGAACTACTGAAACCACTTGGGCAGAACCCTCAGAGCACGCTCCACACTGGGGACCCTAGGATGACACTGGGTGGCTATTCCCCACCCCCTGTTACTGAAATGGTTGGGAAGCTGGGTGCAGTTTCTCCCCTTATCTCTCCCTTCCCCTAAATACAGGAAGAGAAGAAGAAAAAAATGTGAAAACAATGTTTTCACCTACATTCTCCTAACTCTTGACTCTGCCCACCTTAATCAAGTATGCAAACATCATTAAAAACAAAATTTAAAAAACAGGCTTGGCTTAAACAAATGATATTTACTTGCTAAAGCTGAATCAAAGTCATTATCCCTCACAGAATAAACATGAAATACAGTGGGACAGAGCCCTTTTTCTTTCCTCCCTCCCAACCGTTCTCTATAAAATCCACCGAAACCACAAGCAGCACAGAAAACTAGAGAACAAATACAATGATCTAAGGAAAAATGACTCCAAAGACTACCCAACAAATACATTAAAATTTGGACCACACAAAATAAATGCCTTTTTGAGTGGGTTTAGAGTCCCAAAACTTCAGGTGCTGATCCACTGCAAGCTATTTAGAGGGTGGAAACTTAACCAGGCTCTAGTGTCCAGCAGTGGAACTTTTGAGCGGTGATGGGGACCTGATCACTTTCAAAGAGGTAGAGAGACCACATACACGTGTGTATGTTTCCCACCTCCTGCCACATGATGGCTAACACCACCTTCCAACCCTACCAGCAAGAAGGTTACCACCAAGTGAAGCCCCCAGACCATTTAACTCCAGAATCATGAGCCAAACTAGACATATTTTCATTATGGAGTTGCTTAATTGCAGCATTTTGTTACAGTAACAAACTATGAACTAGCACAGGGAAGATACTGAGAGCTAATGACCTAAATCAATTAAATCACAGACCTCAGTTTTCTACAATCAGATGGCACAGTCATCAAGGACCCCAACAACTAACTACTGCTTCTTTGCAAAATTTAGTTTAGGCTTAAGTGGCATCCATCCCTGAATACAATCTCCATATCCCATCCTCCAGAGATCAGGGGTAAGGCCAAAGGAGAAATAAATCAGACACTGGGGTGAGAATCAGGCAGCTGAGAAGCAAAAGGCTTAGTTTAAAGGGGAGAGAAAGTTCTATTGTCAGTCAGGAAGCTTTCAACTCACAAGACAGGGAGACATTCCAGAAAACAGAAGACTGAGATTGGGTAGAAAGTGCCCCAGGAGAGAAAATCAGAGTAAAAGCTGCCTGCTCCTCCCTTCACACCCAACTCTCCATAAAGCTGCAACCATTCAAGTAGCAAGGTAAAGGAAAACTGCTGGAAACAAGCAGGGAACTAAAAGGAATTCAGCAAGGATATCACACATAAAAACCAATACACACAAAGATCAATTATTCTGTATTAGTCACCAGAAGAAAGTCAATTTTCAACAGGTAACATCAAACCAAATACCTAGAAATACACTAATGAAAAAATACACAAAACTTTTACCTAGAAAAATATATATTGAAAATTGTATCAACTGTATGGAAAGAGACAATATTGAGTTTTCTTCATGAACACACATGCTATCAGTCAAAACGCTAGCAGTTTTCTATGGAGAGAATGGATAGCATGATACTAAGCTTTACATAGAAAGTGAAGATTATCAGGAATAACCCAAACAATCCTGAAAAACAAAACTGATAGTCACTACCAGATATCAAGATTGCAAAGCTGTAATAAGTGAAACAGACTGGTATACACACAAGGCGAACAAAATGATCATGGAACCAAAGGAGATTATATATGATCACTTGACTTCTAAGATACCCCTCCAATACACTAGGCTGTTCTTTTCAATGAATGCTGCTGAGCCAAACAGGTATTCATATGAAACGACCGAATCCTGACTACCTCACACCACACACAGAGCATTACTTGTAGATGACAGTTACACATAAAAAAGCATGGCAAAAGATAACACAGGAGATTGTCTAAAATATTGCATCACAGAATATCTTCACAATCTCGGGGGAAGACTCCTTAAACACATCCTAAATGCTTTTATTATAGAAAAAAGTAAAATTGACTAAATTCAAAGAAACCATTTGAAGGGTAAATAGCAAGCCACAGGAGATTTACAATACTTGTAACAACCTGGAGACTTGCATCCAGAAGTCTGAACAATTAATAAGGAAAACAACACTAGAGCAAAAATGGGCAGAAAGTTTAATCAGACCTTCAAAAATGATGATAGACAAATGACTAATACACACATGAGAACATGCTAAACTTAATAATCATAAAAAACAAAAAATCAGAGCCACAGAAATATCATTAAGAGGAATGACTGAAAAGAAAAAATGCCAACCACTACAAATGTTGTCAAGGATGTAGAACTGGTACTCTTGGGCTGGCACAATAGCTCAACTGGCCAATCCTCCACCCAGCAGCGCCACAACTGCATATGGGGCACTGGCTCCTGTCCCAACAGCTCCATTTTGATCTAGCTCTCTGCTTTAAAAAGCCACTGCAGCCATTTGGTGAGTGAACCAGTGGCTGGAAGAACTTCCTGTCTCTCCTTCTCTCTGTGAATCTGTCTGTCCAATAAAAATAAATCTAACAACAAAAACAAAAAACCTGGATACTTTTGGAAACAGCCAGAGGGTACGTAAATTGGTATAAACACTTTCAAAATTGGTTGTCCGCATTTGTATAAGGTGACCATCCTCTACGACTCAAGCAGACACAGAGACTCAACAGAAATCCATACCCACACACAGAAGATGCTTAGAGATGCTCCTAGCAGCATGATTCACAAGGGCCAAAACTTGAACAACCCAAATGTTTGTCAATAAAAAGATAAAATGGTGATATGTTTACCTTGCCATCAATGACATCCGATGGATTAGAGCGAATCATATTTGCATGTATGAACTCCAACAAATCATGAAGGGGAAAAGGCAAACAAAAGCATTGCCTGGATGTATCAGCTCTGTAGGATTATGTCTCTGAAACGTTAGAACATGTAGTCAGTCCATGATGGTAGAAATCAGGAGAGTGGCTACTGATGGGATGAGGATCAGTGGCTGGGAATAAGTAAAAGGCTTCTTTTTAAGGTTTATTTGTTTATTTGAAAGAAAGGGAGAGAGAGAGAAGTCATCCATTTACTGGTTCACTCCCTATTAGATAGCCCCAATGGCCAGGGCTGGACCAGGTCAAAGCCAGCAGTCAGTTTCTTCCTTTGGGCCACCCAAGTGGGTGCCAAGGATTGAAACATTTTGGTTCATCTTCTGCTGTTCTTTCCAGATCACCAGAGTTGGAAGTGGAGCAGCCAGGACACACTGGAACCCATGCGAGATGCTGACATTCCAGGCAGCAGTATAACTTGCTACACCACATTGCAGGCCTGAGAGAAGGGTTTACAATGTGGGAAGATGAGGCTGAGTAGTAACTATACATTCAAACAAACTATACAATTTTATCTGTGGCTCTACTGTATGCCTATTATGCTGATTTTTAAAAAACATGGGCAAATCAGTTTAAAAGTAAAACTGCAGGACTCCAGTGTTAGGTCAACACTCATGCTAGTGGGCATGAGATTTGAAACTGGGGCACACCAAGCTGGGCAAGGCTATCACACCTGTCAGCCTACATATCAACTGGGTTAGGGAGAGAGTCAGGCTGGGGTAGCAAATTCTATCCACAGGTACAGGCATGAGCCAGAATAAGGGCAGGCTGCTTGGGCTTTGCCACAGCATCAGCTGGCACTGGGACTGGGGGCACTTGATAGACCACAGAATCCTCTAGAAAGTGTGAGATCTGGGCCAGGGAGTGGGTCCAGTCACAGAGGTCCTCTTGGATGGGCTCCAACTCCCACTGGCGAGCATGAGAACCAGGACTGGGGGCAGGCCTGGCTGGGCAGGAAGTAGTACTCACTGGCGTAAGTGTTATAGAGAATGGAGTCGGTTGGGTTGAGTTAGACTTCAATGCCCAGTGATTCAATGCCCAATGAGACCTTGATGGGATATAGGGCAGACTAGACCAGTCCACTGCACATGCTGATAGGCACAGGAACCAGAGCTGGGGAATCATCTGGTGGAGTTATTGGGGTTTTTTTCTGAGTTGCAGCAACCCCTGTGGTACGTGACAGCCAAGTCTGTGTTAGCAGGACTGGGCTGGATTGCAGCATGCATTGGTATGCTGAGGATGGAGGGCAGAACAAACTGATCCCAGTGAAACTTTGAAAGCACACACTGCACCAATGGAGACTCAGAGGTGGATTAGGACAGCCCATCGACCTCGGAAGGATTTCCCCATCCTCGGAGCAGCATTATCAGCAGCTTCTTAGAAATATCGAAAACAAATGAACAGAACCCTCAGAAAATTCTCCATAATGGGGAACATAGCATAGCCTTGGGTGGCAGTTCCCCATTCCCTGGATAATGCAGTGGTTGGGAGACTGGGTATGGTTTCTCCTCTTGAATCCTCTCTACCCTTATATGGGAAGAAGGAAAAGAAAATGTGTAAACAATGGTCTCACCCATTATCTGTTGACCCTCGACCCTTTCCATCCTGATCAACTATGTTAACATCACTAATAAATTTTAAAAAAATTAGTAAACAAAAATCAGACATTCCGAGAATTAACAAATAAATCTTTGAGCCTAAAACAAAAAGAAAGGACATGAACAGGCAACTTTAGAAAAGGTATTGAAAATAGCCAATAAGCATAAGATGGAAAAAATATGTAAGAGAAATTGAAGATCAGTTCCACCTTCACACGAAAGATCCAAGTTGAGTTCTGGGACCTGGCCCTGCCCTGGTTGTTTCTGACAATCGACAAGCAAAGCAACAGATAAAATATTTCTTCCTCATTCTTACACTTTGTCTCTTTCTTTGCCCTTCAAATGAAAGTAAATTAAAATGTAATTTATTTTTTGATGTGTGATATACATTTTATGAACACAGAACTACATTTGGAAGTCTATTCTGTCCTGGTACTGCCACAGATATAGAAAGAATACATACAAAACTCTCCATTACTGATGTTTAACAGCAACATTAACTATTTACACATTCAGTAACAAGGGAGTGATTTGCTAAATCATCATACATTTATACCAGGAAGTATCATTAAGCTTTTGAAAAAGACAGCCATGTCATGTTGCAGCGCACATAGCAAGGGAATTCAAGGTTATTAATGGAGTGATTAAGGTCTGTGTGTTTGCACGGATGTATATAGAAACACCACTATATGCAGGCAGGTAATATTTCAGAGGGGCTACACAAGAACCCCTCCAAAGAAGAGGGCTGGGAGTGTTTGGTTGAAAATAAGCTCTCAGGGCTAGCACCATGGCTCCACAGGCTTATCTTCCACCTTCAAGCACCAGCATCCCATATGGGTTCTGATTCATGTCCTGGCCACCACACTTCTAATCCAACACCCTGATAATTGTCTGGTAAAGCAACAAAAGATGGTACAAGTCCTTGGGCCCTGGCAATTGCATTGGAGACCTGGCAAAAGCTCCTGGCTTCAGACTGTTCATCTCCAGCCCTTGAAGCCATCTGGGGAGTGAACCAGCAGATAGAAGATCTTTCCCTCCCGCTATGTGCTTCTTTCTGTAAATTTGCCTTTTAAGTAAAAATAAATGAATAGTTTTTAAAAGAAATGAGAAAGTAAGCTCTCATCCCACTCTTACATGTCTTAGCTGCTTTCACTCTTTTTAAAAAAAGATTTATTTATTTTTATTGGAAAGGCAGATATAGAGAGAGGAGGAGAGACAGAGAGGAAGATCTTCTGTCTGATGATTCACTCCCCAAGTGACCGTAATGGCCAATGCTGCGCCAGTCTGGAGTCAGGAGACTGGAACTTCCTCCAGGTCTCCCATGCAGATGCAGGGTCCCAAGGCTTTGAGCTGTCCTTGACTGTCTTCCCAGGCCACAACAGGGAGCTGGACGGGAAGTGGAGCTGCCGAGATTAGAACTAGCACCCATATGGGATGCCGGCACATTCAAGGCGAGCACTTTAGTTGTTATGCTATCATGCTGGGCCCTTCTTTCACTCTTAATTTGTGTATGTACCTCCAAGATGGAGATAGAGGCTCATGGGCTACAACCAAAGACAGTTATCTAACCACTTTTCATTTGCTGATATTGTTATTATGCGTATCCAAGGTAGATGGAAATCTACCTTGCTGCCATTTTAGACCACCCAGTTCTATATTTTTCTTACACAGTTATGAATCAAAATGATCTGCGATTTGTAACAATCCATTAGAGAAATTGAGTTTGAGTTTTTCAAATCAGAAGATCCCTCCACGACACCTTTCCTCATTTGCCACAAAGTCTTTTCTTCCTCACTGAAGGTAATACTAGTGGGGAAACATGACAAATAACACAAAGGCAAGTATTTCCAAAGAGCTAACTGTTGTGGAAATTGGCCGGGTAGATACAAAGACTGGAGAATACTGTGCAGTGGCTGAGAAAGCTGAGTCTCCATTTGGTTACGTTGCCTCTTCCATTAGGAGCTGACAACTCATGTGTTCTCCTTTAGAAAGTTTTCCATAATATTTTGCATGGTTAATTGCATAATCATCATTCTTCCCACTAAAATATAAAACTAGACTTAAATTAGATTTTAAAAAAATCAGCTAAATAACAAATATATCTCACCTTATTTGAAAGATCATGGTAACTAATTTATTTTGGCATTCCTCAGAACTATTCTGTCTCAATACCAACTTTCCTCAACCTTGAGCACGAAGCTGAAGAGAGGTAGAATGATAAATTGAACCTCAAGTTCAATTTTTCAGCCAGCAATTACAATAGCTACGTGTGCACCCTGTAATGATGAGCATTCTCTAATGACAACGAAACAAAAAGAGGCATCTTCCAACCCATCACAACACCACCACATCACAAAAGAAGCCCAAGAATCAATCACAAGAACAAATATGGTGGACACAACACTCAAAAATGAAATTTTACACACTCAGTTCGACTTTGGGTCTTGGTGCAGAGAGCTTCCAGCAGCCTAGCAGCCCTGGCCACAGCCTCCGCTGCCATACGGTGAGTGAATCCTGGGCTCTTGGGTGGCCAATTGGCGCACTGGTGCCAGGTCCATGGGGAGATTCTGTGGAGGGAGAAGTTTGCCAAACACTGTGGAAATACAAGTCCCATTGGTTAGCTCAAGAGCTGGGGTGGTGATGGGCTGAGCTAGGTGTGATGGGCAGGTCAAAGCTGCAGCACCTGTATGTGCATCCTAAAACAGGGTGTGGGGTGGGCCAGGCTGCAGCATTCACCAGCTCATGCAAGGCCAAGATGGAAGGGCAGACTATGCCAGGCATCAGCTGGCATGAGTCTGGGAGTGGGTCAAGTGGGGGAACCTAGAAACCCCCACCTCCTAGTGAGACATAGCTCCCACTTGTAAGCACATGGTCCAGGCCTAGGTGTTGGGCTGGCTGGGCAAAGTAGCTCCAACTGTTGGCTAATGTGAGGGTTGGTTTTGGAAGGGGGCAGACCAGGCAGGGCCAAGCAAGCCTTAGCTCACCAGCAAGAACAGAAACCAGGCTGGAACGCAGGTCATGCTGGACTATGCTGTCGCACCTCAGTTTTCATGAGGCAGGGATGGGAATAGACTGAGCAGGACCAGGTTCCACAGCCCACCAGCGAGAATCGGGATGGAGGGGGGCAGCCTGGACAGGACAGGCTACAGCATCTAAGGCAAAGGCCCAAACAGGTGAGGGGCTATGCAAAGCTGGGTCAGAGCAACCACTGGCGTGTCCTGGCATGAGCACGATCTATAGCTGGAAACAGGCCTGTTTGGGGAGCTAAGAGGACAGCCTGGCTGGGTTGGGGGTTCCCACCTGGTGAGTGTGAAGGCCAGAGTGGGGGCTGCTGTCTAGTCCAGATATGGCTGCAGTGTCCATTGGCACAAGGGTGGACTGTGGCTGGGG